>NC_141291.1:20172500-20545000 GCF_037954325.1 Fistularia commersonii
CATAGTGAAGAGACAAAGTACCAGATGAATCTTGAGTGGAAGATGTGAATATGGCACTGATGATTGTATCCATAGAAACCCTCAGTGAGACCAATCAGCTGGTGTATGCAGGGTTAACTCATGCTCATCTACAAGATGAACAGCAACACCTGTAAGGAGCAGGGGAGTCTTCCATGGAAGAGCAGACTGGAAAATTAGTTTGCAGCAACAAGGAGAGAGGCAAGCTTGCTATTGAACACTAAACGGTGCAGAGATCAGGAAGAAAGTGCCAGCAAGATAAAATAAGATGCTCATAGACAGATCTCTGGAGACTGCTAAGCCAAGGCTGACAACCCCAGATACACATCTGCAAAGATACAGCAGGGAAGATGAGACCAGGAGGATACATTGACTACTCTGCAACAATCCAGCTATGGTCTACTCCCAGAGGCAGGGCAATGAGAGCACCAAGATAGACCCAACTAAAGCTGAAGGAGGCAATATATAACATTAATACCCAACGGCTATCTACACTCCATGAAGGACAAGTACAGATGAACTAGGCATATTATGTTCAATATGCATGAAGGAGCAGAGGACCAGACCAGAGGCACCAGCCTGCGCATTGCCTGGTTCGATTACCATAAAGCCGTCTCCACAACTGCACAGATGGATACTATGGTCAATAGGACACTCAGAGCCTTCATCTCAATGTGGCTCTGGAAGACGACTCTTGAAGGCAACTCAAAGCATATCGTAGAGCCAATACTGAACCAAGAAGATGCATTGCACCTCCTGATGTTCCACATAGGCCTGAACCTGTTCAGTCTGCCCATTGCCAGAGAGGCTTTGGATGCTGATTCCAAAGTGAGACAACGATCAGCCACCTCCTCTACATGGATTATATCACGCTATATGCCAAGAAGTAAAGTTGCATTAAAGTACCTTCCTGATTCACCTCTCCACAGTATACAGTTGTGGCATGTCATTTGCACTGGATAAGTACAGTATACTGTAGTGGTGTACAAAAAAGAGTCAGCCAGGTCACGGAAAGTGAGCTAAACAAGATCCGTGCCATAAACAACCACGCTTTGCCCTTGAACTCATTCCCAACTGATGTAATGTCCCAACCACTGAAAGAAATGGAAGCTGCCAACATTAATACAAGGCAGCTCCTCCTTACAATGCATGGAGGGTTTCAACCTAAGTAAACCTTCAAGGGCTATAGACTAAGCAGAGATTGTGCACTAGTAAGTGCCAGACCCACTATCCAGGTAGAAACAGCAGGCCCCTGGGAGTAAATAAGGACGATGACCCCTAATGATGACCTGTTGACTGAAGTCCAGTAAAATTCCATTAAGGAGGAGTCAGGAGCCAAACGGGCTGTAATGGACAGACAAGCCCCCATTTGGAATGTACAATGGACAGGAGTGGCTGAAGAAAAGTAACAATGACTGCAAAAGGGAGGACTGTATATGATCATATCAAGAGAAAGTCTTGAACATAAGATTGATTGAGGCCCAAGTCCACATCAATCAAGACCTTAGGTGCAGGCTGTGTTGATATGGCTCTGTGACAATCCAGCATGTAATAGCAGGGTGTAAGGTCCTGGGACAAAAGGTATACTTGGGGTGCAATTACTGAAACATGCACAGGTACTTGTGTAATGAGTATGGGCTGGAGGTCCCAGGATCACAGTGGGAGACTCTACAAGGTACTCCAGATTGACCAATCAAAGATCCTGCGGGACTTCCAGTTCCAGATTGACAAACTGGTTATGGTGAACCAATTGATCTGAGATCTCTATCCAGAGGGGCGCAATCCTGGGAACGTTAAAAATTGTGCACAGAATCATCAAGCTCCCAGTCAAACTCATATGCTGAGTAGACATAAAGCCAGAAGTTGATATGTACAGCAGACAGCCTGACAGACTGGGTTGTTGTGTTAACTTAAAAATGTGGTGCTGGTTTTCTCATCTGGAACAAACACTGACCCCCTGGTTCTTCCTCACGTTCAAGCATGTGAAACAGTAACAGTTTTTTTCTCTGTGATGCAGTTTGATCATTGAAATTACACCAGAAAACCCAGCTCTGGCAGCACCATCTGACCATCAAGGTCAGACATTGTCATATTGGAATCTATGATGAACAGTCTTGCTCGTATGTACTTACATCTATTCACACATGCTGAGTTTTATAGAGTTGGGGAGGAAAATCTTGTCAGAAGAATGAAATGGATGCTTTTAGAATTCTCTTTGATTACCCTCTTTTTCCATAAAAACATCAAGTCAGCTCATGTCTTTGCCTCACATCTCTCTTCGTACATTCGCATAATGTCATTTTCTGTATGAATGTGATGGCACAGATCAGGTCAGTGTTCCCATCATATTCTTCCTCTTTCTTTTGGTTGCTCCTTTCAGGGGTTGCACATGAACATTAACTTCCTCGATCTAACCAAATTCTCTATATCCTCTTCTTTCACACTGACTTCATGTCCTCTTTCACGACATCCATAAGGCTTCACTTTGGTCTTCGTCTAGGATTTCTGCATGGCTGTTTCAACCTCAGCATTTTTCTACCAATATTTTAACAATCTCTCGTCGTTACATATCCAGTGTACCCCTTAACATCAGGCTGACATGTTCTGTTAATGTTATTGTAGTGAAGCTGTAGTACCACTTGTTTAATGCTGCTTATAAGTCTTAAGTTCTGTCATTGCATTTTGTTGTATAGTTTTTAGTGTTTTTACACTAAACTTTTTTTTTTTATTAAAATGATTACATGTATTTAGTTTATTGGTTGCTGTTTTTTTTCTTCCTTCATTATGAGCAGCATTGTGGCACATTTTGAATGCTGGAAAATGTGCATTACTGGCCTGATAGTTAGTAAGTTTACCTATTTTCAGGGTTCAAGCATTTAAAAGTTGATACCAACTTTCGTATCCCTTGTCTCTGTAGCACTTTGACACTGTCTTGGTTAAGGAATTAAAATTCACCAACTGTATTCACAGAATACCTTTCAGATAACAAAAAAAAGATTACTTTGTTCAGTCATAGATATTACACGTGTTCGAAGTGTGTGAAGGGACCTAGGTAGTAAAAAATAAATTTATTAAGAAAACAAATGAATAAATAAACAATAAAAGGGGCGCTTTGGGAACTTACAGTCCAACTCAATCTAGGATTCCAAAATAATTAAACAGTGCATTCGGCAGGGCAAGATGTTTGAGGCCTTATCCCACAGACTTATTTACAAAGATAATCAAATGAAAACAACTCTGCACTGATTTGATAAGTACATTAAAGAAACCATTATCAACAAATATACTGACATTTTTTCTGGGTTCTCTAAGATTGATGCTCAAAATTATTTTGTCAATTAGATAAATAATGTGAAAATAATAAATAATAAATAATGTGAAAGCCTCTTTAAACACCTTTTTGCATTATTTCACTGGTATCAAAAAATGCTTATGAATCACATATAGTTCTCCAATTATTTCCATTGAAATTAGTATCTTGTGAAAAAACTGTATGTTGTAAATAATATATTCACTAGTGTTCAGAAAACAAATATAATTTTTTTCTTTTTTTTTTTTCTTTTATTTGCTTTTAAATGTTTTAAACAGTATACAATGATAATGCAAGATATACAGACTCTCTAAGCTTTTCCACAGAAAGACTGTCATACAGTGTATGAAACAGCATTAGGCAAACCGATTAGTGGTCTGCTTTTGTTCAGGATGACCCTGAACTATACCTCCCAGCACTTCAGTTGACCCCCTCCCCCTTCATTTTCAGCACACAAAGAGGAGGCGAAGTTGGCCGGGGTAATTGGGATAATAATCATTTCTGCATTTAGTGCCAGCTGGGTGCCTGAGAAGGTCAGGGAACAGCATGAGGACAGACTTGTCTCCATGTTGTTGGTGGCTTCCATATGGCAGCAACAATAGAAAGAGGCCTTCATCCTGGACACAGTGGCATGGCACAGGATAGCTCCCACAGGAAAAAAAAAAAAAAAAGAAAGAAAAATACACAGCATCACAGAGGTAAAACAAACCACAGTGGGCCTCAGAACTGCCACCCAGACTGCTGGCAGAATGACTGGCCGCACAATAGTGCAGCAACAGTAAAGGACAATACAGATATGGAAGAAGAAAAGAGGTGGAAATAATGACAAGAGTCCACCACTCTTAAAAAACAAAACAACAAAAAAAAAAAACAGTTAAAATCATGTACTTGTTGCTTTTGAGACTTTGATTGATCCATAGCTCTAACACGCTGGCCTAGGATAACTGGAAACTATGAAGCCTGTTCCTTAATTTATTAACAGAACGTTGACCTCTACATTGAAACTCTACATTAATCTATGTGAGATTAAAGTCCATTCCTGAGGTATTTTTTCAAAAATAACTTACAATATATGGTTGGTTTCATATTTATGATATGTCCTGGGGTTGTGGCGTAGCTCAGGGGGTTTGAGTGGTCATCGTATGAACTGAACATTCCTGTTGTATTCCTGTGCTCCTCCTAGCCTGTCGAAGTGTTGTTGAACAAGACATGGAACCCCAAACTGCTCCCCTGGCGCTGTTCAGTAGTTGCATTCTGCTCATGGATCATTCATGATGGGTTAAATGCGATGGTCAAATTTTACTGATATTGTGCTGCATGTAAATGTGGCAATAAAGATCTTTTGCATTGTATTGTATTGTATTATGATACAGTACAATACAATATAGTAGTAAAACAATATGTTGTTTTGTACTGTTATGTGTTTTATTGTAATTTTTAGTATTTATGTTTGTTTGTTTTTTTGCTTAAAAACTGTGCCGGCCTCCTTTTTCTCACCATCTCATGACAGGTTTATTTGATTTCATTTCATTGACAGGTTTTCAGTGCATGAAGGCAATGTTGTGTTCATGCATTGCATGTGTGTTGCATTTGGCTGTGTGCTACCTGTGTGAACAGACATGATAACATATGTTAAGTCTGAGTCCTAAAACCCAAGATGGGACAATAAAAAGTAGTTGTCAACCCCCTGCAGGAAAGAGATTTCCTTTCACTAAAGCACTTCTTGCACTTCTGTACCACATCAACAGCATTCAGTAATTCCTCTGCAAGTAATTTGGCAACAGTGACGCCCGTTTTGTGCTTGACCCTCAGGGACCTCAGGGACCCTCATGGCTTTCTCTCTCTCTCTCTCTCTCTCTCTCTCTCTCTCTCTCTCTCTCTCTCTCTCCCTCTCTCTCTCTCTCTCGCTTTCTCTGTCTCTCCCTCTCCCTCCCTCCCATAAATGTAATATGATTTTTGCCAGTATCATTCACATTCAACACAGAATTTTAATCCCATTTTCAAATTGCCGCTTCATACGCCATAATTTACAATCACCCACTTGAGGAATAATTTTATAGCTTTGGCCAAATAAAGATGTTTGTAAAAAAGTAGCCTGACTACTGTATAAGAAGATAAGAAGCAACACCGCTATGTTTTTCAACAGTTCTTCAAAAAAATACAAATAAATCTCCTCTCGTAATATTTAAATAAAGGCCCCATAAATGCTGACAGACATACACTCAAACATGCATGCTCACATACATTCCCACATATATATGCACACAAGCTGTTTTGTTGAATGGGATAAATCCAAGTAAAAGTTAAAATGATAATGATGCAACTTTAAGCATTTTACATTTATATCAACCATGATTTTGCAGTCAATTCTTTCAATTGACTGAGTTCAATTGCTATAGTCCATTTCTTTTGGGGGGGGGAGCTGTAGTTTGAAAGCTGTCACTTATAGACCTCATTTTATTCCATTGATACGGATGGACTGAAAATACAGGGTTAGTGTGTAGGTTGAGGATCAGCAGTGCCTGTTAGGTTTCACTTTTTTTTGTATTTTTGAAAATGTTGATATTATGTCTGGTTCATGTTATCTATATTTTTTTACCCACCCTTGCATCAGCAGGGTAGGATGTAGGAAACATCTCATTCTTTTAAGTTCTTCCACCTTTTCACTTTGCCAATATTTTCTAGAAAGTGGGTATAATTGATGTTTCATGTTAAATAGACATATAATGACCTGTATAATCATGGTCAGTCTCATTTTGGGAGTGCTTAAACTCAATTCACCATGTATGTGAAGTTGTCTTTCAGCTCTTTCTCAGGGTTTTTAGGTTTGTTGTTACCACTCAGGATACAGACATCAATGCAGTTAGGTCTCATCCTGCACACTACTATTTGGAGTCACATCATGATATATCTGGAGTATTAAAGGCAAATGACCGATAATAGTCTGATCACTGTTATCAAGCCTAGTATTTAATGCCACTGCCATCTATATAAAAATGGATGACAGAAGAATTGGGGAACAGATCACTCCTCCTCTGATCACTATCTGATTGACAACTGTATTAAAGGGTAATACCATTATAATTAATGTTAAAATATGGTCCCATTGTGGCCTCATATCGCACATAGTTCACATGTAAGTTCACATAGCAATACCCCAGCATTGTGAGGTTCAACCTTCTGAAAAAACATAAACAAGAAAATAAAGCGAAACAAACGAATATATCATGTTAGTGGAGTCGTTGCCTTTGCATATCTGGGTAAAGGGACATTTGTATCTTCTGTTTATTTATTGTCTATCGTCTAAAACCTTTACCACATTTTACAATGTAACTACTGTTAAGTAATTTTGTTAAAATGACCAAACTGTTAAAAACAGTCCATTGAAGGGCTGATGAAATGAGAGACACAAATTAGGATTCACAAAAAAATCTTATATATGTAAGTCAAGAATTGACCCAGTTCAATTTTATTTTTATGCAAAGGAGGATGGGGAAATAACATAAGAAGCGGGACAGGAGGAGGGCATTATATAGATGTGCTTCATGTCTGCCATCTTCATATTGGTCAAGTTACCCAGTAAAAGGATAATAATGGGTTCTTTCAATATTGTAAATATTGGGTTTGTGAATGAAAGTCTTTGTGTTCTTATACCTGGAAGATATTAATTATCTTAAAAGTTCGAGCATAATGAAACCCTTCTATTATTAAGAGGAATACAATTAATGATTTCATTGCTACTTAACACCTCCCCACATACACACACACATTTTTGGGTCAAATGATACCCCCACATATATTTTGTTTATGTGGGTGTGTTATCCAATGAGTGTCATATGCGTGGATATGTAGTGACAGCATCTCAACTCAGTTTTGACTCGCTGGTTCATTCACACATCACTAAGCACAGTCACCATCTATGAGCAAAACTAGGAATGTTCAGTTTCTCTTACAACCGAGAATTAATCCCCTGCTTGGGACTTTGAAAGCAATCCTTAGCCTTTAAAGTCTCCTTAATGTCACCTATTCCGTTTGCCACCTGAGGGTGACAGTGTTTTGTCATCAATTCCTCTTATCACCTTTCAATTACTGTAAAATGCTGTGAAACCCCTGGCACCACCTTCACGGACTTGGATAATTCTCTTGGGTATTACAAGGCATAGTCGGAGCTTGGATGACTTTGCTATGTCACAGATAAAACAGGGTTTCTTTTGGGGGATTTTGCCCACCAACTGCGTTAAGATTAAGACATTCCAAAAAAATGTCATGTAGTTTAGAAAAGTAACTGAGGGAATGTATTTTGTTTGTTTATTAATTTATATATTTGGCCATTGAAAGATGTTAAGAAAAGATCATTGCACATTTCAGATATTTTGTCTTATCAAGCCCATTTTGGGAGAAGTTCGTGTCTATTTTACCATCGCATAGCCCTCTCACTATTTGCTATTTGCCATTTCATCATGATCAAAATCAGAAACTTTTTAATGGCCAAATGTACAAGGTACACAGGAATTTGCAAAATCAGTTTCACAAAGAGGATTGGAAGTTATGGAATACGTAATGTTTGGTCTTCACAGCCACTGAAAAAGAAACCCCAATCTCAAGTTACACTGCATTAGATCTCTGTTGCCACGAGGAACAGATGAAAAACTCGGAAAAAGACCGCACAACCTTTTTTTTTCTACTTCTTAGGATTTGTGCATAAGCATGCATTACAATGGATTTTTTTTGCATTCTGTAACAGATAGCTATGGCCTTATACAGTCACAGTGGAGGACAAGTGACCTATTTTATAACAATATAATAATATCTCTTTTCTGAATTCATAACCACACTCTGCAATAAAATACGTTTCAATTAGCTGTTGACTTTATTCTTTGGATCAAGTCTGTATGTAACCAACTTTATATCTGTAGACAAATCGTTATCTCTGACCATACTCTATTGACCCTATCCATGCCTTGATTGTTGGCTTCTCTTGATCCTGATTAGCATATTACAGTCACAAGGGATTTGGTATCTTGCAGTCACAATGATGAACAAGATCAAAATAACAACCAATGAGCTTCTGAGTTTGTGTTTATGAAGGTCAGAGGGTTGTATTGGGGGTTGAGGCTGTGGTAGGTAACCAGCTGTCACCAAGGCTTTTGATTGATTGATGCTTGATGAAAGATGATAGATGCATACTCACATTAAGATGGGTGTCAGCAATGCAGTTTAAGTGGCATTATAGCTTCATTAAAGCAGAGGGCTACTGCAGCCACATATCAGGGTCAGTCAAAATTTTGTCAGGCTGGATTGATAATGATGTCATGATGTTAGGGTCACAGAATGAAAAGAGCAATAACAAATGGAAACCTCCTGGAGATTACTGTCAGATGGCAATGATGATAAATTTCTTATGTGTCTTTCTGTGATTGTACAAATGTGCAAATGCAACACAATACCAATGTCGAACTGATACATTTAATGATACATACAATGATACATACAAGAGATATAACGTTTTTCAAAAAGATTAGGTACTTTTTGGCAAGCGCCCATCCACTGTGGGTGACACTTTAAGTGCTCTAGAATTTGACTGAGGTTTCATGCGTCCTTTATTGCTTTGTCCATATATCACACGTTGAAATATGTTTATTGGTAGCACATATAGTTATCACATTAGTTATCACATTTATGCATATCAGCTGTGTCTGATAAAGGTTTCTTCCCATAGTCAGATTATAGTATTAAGTCCTCAAGCTTATAATCCAATCAATGTCTGTCTTGTGAGCAGAGATCTACTAAATAATGTAGATCCCTACATCACGCCCTTGGACTCCTTGGAATTTGTGGACTGCAGAGGCGATGAGCCACCAAGAACATCTTGAAAGCAGCCTAGAAGGCTTCACGATGGCTCTGGTTGAAAAGGGGGGAGGTGTGGCGTAGTGCGCTACCTGGACACAAGTTGGGGGACTGATCACCCCCGGCTGGGTCGCCCGAGTGAGGATGTATGACTAACAACTGAAACACCCAGTGATCTCAGGAGAGTCACTGAAGATGTGTCCAGGTTGCACCACCAGGTTTATTCTAGATCTGTGAGGTAATTCCTTGACATATCCATCAATGCTTTATCCACCATTCATCCTGCTATGCTGGGACCTATGCCAGCTGAGAGCTGGGGTATACCCTGGACCGGTCACAGGTTGATCACAGGGCTTCCCAAAGAGCAGCACAACCATTCATTCTCTCATTCACACCTAGGGGCAATTTTTCCAATTTATTCCAATTAACCTCCTGCATATTTTGGAACTGTGGGAGGAAACCGGAGAACCTGGAGGACACCCAGACAGACATGGGGAGAACATGCAAGCTCTACACAGAAAGGCACCCTGTGGGAATCCAACCAGGGTCTTTACTGGGAAGCACTAACCACTGGGCCACCGTGCTGCCCTCCTTGACATATGTCTTACTCGATTTACAAAGTTAAGCAAGAGTTGTTGTTTTTTCCTATTTCTGCTTTTCCACGTAATGTACAAATCAAAAATGTGCTTGAAAACAGATGGCCTGAAACTCAGCTATGTTAAATTACAGTATTTTTTCGCAGCAGTTTTTATTTTATGTATAAACAAGAAACAAAATGATTGAAGTGTTTTTCATGCAAATCATGTCTGTCCTACTTGGCAAGCTTTTATGCTGAATTTAAGGAAACAAAACAGATGTTTTAATGTGGTCATTGTTTGTTTGTATATCTCCGGCAATGTCATCTACTTCCTTTTATGCTCCTGATTATTGAGTTGTAACTGTCTGCCAGTATCCGACCCATAAAGTCTCACAGCTATCATACATGCCCTGTACAAATCTAACATACTTCTCTGCCCCTCTAGACTTCCTCATACAATACCATAGCTACATCATCCTAAATAGCACTTGTATAAGGTTTAACAAATGATTTTTTTAGGCCATATGTCATTGGCTCATGAAAACTCAATTGAAGGCCAATAACATCACTCGATATCCCTTTTTTGCACCATTTTGTCCCGATTTCCCTTTTGTTTATTTGTGTTCCGGGCTGTTTTTCTAGTGAGGAGGAATCACAAGATCTTGCTTTTTCAGTGTCTCCATCAATCTTGGTCTGTTTTTCTTTCCTGTGCCAGGGACAACATACATTATGCTTGAAAAGCATGTGGTCTTCTAACAAGTTGCTCGTGGGATAATCTAGTAGATTAGTGCAGCTGGAAGACAGTACTGTTGCAGATTGCAACGTCAAGCAGTAAAGAAGGGTTTGACAATTGGCCTTACCACTGTGTTGCTTCTATTTAACCTGAGGCCATCTGGGTATGCTTGTAAGATTGTTTATATGCTAACTTTAAGCAAAGATGGCATATCCTTTTATGCGATTGTTACATTCCTTGTTTGTATAGTAGGGGTGCAACCAGTCAATCAGGAAGGTAATGCTGGTAGATCACAGCATAAGTCTGTCATCCATCCTCCCTATGGCAACTGCCAGTTGACTGAACTATAGGGCAGCCAGTCTGACATCTTATTTTTTGTCTGACACGAGTCACCACGCATCTGCAGTTGACCAGCATTTAGTCTTTTAGTTATTTCTTCTATAAAAAAGGTGAAACCTGAGTGTGGGGGTCGAATCAAGCAAGAAACTGAACACTTACCACTTACATGCGTAATTGGAGGTCACATTCAAAATCCATTTGCTTGATCTAACAATCTACCAATACTCTTCCAAAGAAGGGAAATCTGGAGCGGCACTTTCGGACTGTTTGTAAAAACTACTACACAAATTTTCCTTTGAAAAACCAGCTGAGAACGGGAAAGGTAAGGGGACTGAAACCACAGCTATCCACACAGCAACCCTTTTTCTTGGGAGTGATTTCAAAATCTTGAGACTGGCTACTAGCAGCTACTGTCCCAGACTATGCCGCTCTGAATGACCCCATGCACAGCAAGTCATCAGAGTAAGGTAATGACCAAATATATATTCTGTTGTAGTTTACGATAGGGTTCGGGCGGTTGTTCAACCTGCACAGATTGTGTTAAGTATACTCAGTAGATATATAAAAGACTGTCTCAGAAAATTAGACTATTGCTATAAAGTTCTCTATCTTCTGTAATGCAATTACAAAAACAAAAATGTCATACATTCTGGATTCATTACAAATCAACTGAAATATTGCAAGCCTTTTATTATTTTAATATTGCTGATTATGGCTTACATCTTAAGAAAACTCAAAAATCCTATCTCAAATTAATAGAATATCATGAAAAAGTAATTTTTGTTTGTTTTTAATTGCATTACAGAAGATAAAGAACTTAATGACAATATTCTAATTTTCTAAGACAGTCCTGTAAATACATATTTATTTAGCATTTTTAAAGTAGGTAGATCATTTTTACAGGTTATTTAAAAAGTGTGGGGGCCCCTGGTGTATAGCATCTTTTAACTTTTGAAGTTGATTTATTCTTCATCATGTGTTTTTTTTTTTCCCCAACAAAAGTCATTTCATCAATCTGTGCATGGGAATATGTTGATAGTTTTTTTGAGTTAAGTTTTGAGTTTAGTTGCTAATATTCTTCTATTGAAATAAAAATATACAAATATTTAATACTGTTCTAAAATTGCCCCGTATGATTGAGTGAGTGAATGGTTGTTTGTCTGCATATGTGGCCCCCCAATTGACTGGCAATCAGTCCAGGGTTCCCCACCTCTCACCCGATGACAGCAAGGATAGGCTCCAGCATCCCCCGTGACCCTGAGTGCAGGATAAGCGGCAGATGATGGATGGATGGATAGATGAACATTGTTCTAAGCCTTGTTGTTACCATTTTTATATACCAGCTTTCAGAATTTTCCAAAGGCTCCTAACATCATACTGAACACATTGCTTGCATTACAAAGTGTCTCTTCTCTGAAACAGCTGTGATGTGGATGAGTAGGTTTCCAAGAGTCTGTTTGTACCTTTAAAACATAAATCAATCTAAGCCTTTCTTTAAAGCATTTTGTCTCTCACTTATCGCATTGCATTATAGAATACAAGCAATAACTTCCAGAAGAATTTGTTTCAGAGTTGCAGCTGTCAGGCAAATATTCTCACTCTCAGAAAATAATACAAGTCCCCAGGATTCAGGTTGAATAAACTTACAGCAGATGTTTTTTATCTTGCTTTGACTATCGATCCTAAAAATAGTGAAAGAGGGGGACCCCAAAAGAAAGTTAGTTAACAGTTGCTGCTATCACATTTAGGTTACTGTCTGTTAGATCTTTTTATTGCTAAGCTGTGGCACTAAAAAAAAGTGAATACTGGATTTGTGAAATGTTAATTGTGAGACTACATAAGCTCATTGTATTGTATGTGTAGCCTTTTATATGTGTATCAGTGGCACCATTGTTGACAAAAAGAAACAAGAAAAAAAGGCAAAACAAGAAAAATAAACATGTCGAAAAGTATTTCTTCAGTGTAAAAATGTTTTAGATATAATTTGTTAAAAATTTATTTCAAATTGAAACAACTCTTGAGACTTTTTTAAGCAAATGTAACACTTGGGAACAGCAAGGAAGGTGGTAGCACTGCTCCTCTGATATACATAGGCAGGTACAAGAATTATTCCGAAAATGCACCTGTAGTTGGGCAATCCTGTAAGCACACAAAGAGAGATTGAAGGCGTTTTGCAATGTGAGCATATCCCTTATTTTGTTTTTTCAGTTCTATGGTACATTTTGTGTTCAAATTTTTGCTGCTTGAAATGTGGCTTTTGAGACACTAGAATATTACATGTCTCCTCGATGAAAAAAAAAACATTATAGTATATATGCTTCATTGCATATGCATATCCAAATGCACTGCGGACAGCAAAAAGGAGATTTCACCGTACTGCGAAACATGATTCCATACCGTACATCTGACAATAAACGCTTTGAATCTTGACTCTTGTTTCTTGTGCTTCTATTTTCCTAGTATGAATACCCTTCAGGGTAGCTCATTCTTCAGTGAATACAATGGGAAGGCGAAAATGAATAGTCCATCTTGGGCCGGCCATATTACACAGCTTGTTGGAAAAAGAAAAAGGCATTACTTTGTCCCCCCTTTTAATGAGAGCTCCATGCTGTATAGTCACGCAACAACCATGGTCAAGACAGACATCCCAGATCATGGCCTCTTCGGATACATATGGCCTGCTTGCAATCTGGAAGGACACTTTGTTAGATGCACAGGCATGATCATAGTTTTATAGTCTTGTCAATACGAGAGCCTAACTTACAGTAGGATTAAGCTGGCAAGGTGCCATTGTTGGTGCATTAGTCAGAGGAGAACATGGTTTAAGTCAAAGCCTGACAAATCCTGGGTTTTATCAGGCCTTTGTCCTGCCTGCAGCTGTCACTTACTAGATGACTGGAAGAGGATAAAGAAGAAAAGGGAATTTATAGGCTATCCTTGTAACCGGCCAGAAGAATTTAGGTATTCAGAGATGACACATATGGGGAAAAAGTCAAGAGACAGAGAAAAAATTGGAACATATTTCCGTGTAGATGGACAAGAATACACAAAGTTGAGAGAGTAGAGGTCATGCTTGATGATAATTCACATGTTTCCATGTGATTACTCAAACACTTGGGAGATCAGATAACAGTATCCTCTGAAGAGCAAGGAGAAGAAAAAAAAAAAAGTTTTATCTCATTCCCCTAAAAATTGACCAATGGAAATGCTGATTCAATCTTTTTCTGCCACCGTTGTAGGTCCCAAAGGCTGTTCACAGCATGATGGCATAAAAATCAGCTTATCCTTTGACTTGTCACAAGACTGCCAAAGGGCTCAAACTTCTGAAGCCTGCTTTATCATTTGCTTTCTGAGATACCAGGGCCCTAACTTAAAGAAAAAAAAAGATAATCAGATGGAATTTCAATCAAAATATATCAGATAATTTTGAACACTTTTTGATTTGAAGTCATACTGAACCTGTAGTTTTTGTAGTTTTTTCATGAATGATAAGACTTTTAAAACTTCTGTTAAACTTTGCTTATGTGAATTTTATTCTCTATGTAACTCAAGCTTGGCTCACTCCAGACAGTAAATATGTCTTATGACCCATAGTATAGTTGGATTACTCTTTTATTTATTAGTGTCGGTGCTATGATCTACTGACAGATGTAAATTGCAGCATACTTTGCATCCTCATCTTGAGTCTGTTGGTGTGTTAGACATCTGCCAAAGCATCCAGGATCAAGGGATGACTATTACAGTAGGAGAAATTTCTGTCATCAACTGCTGAATTAGAGGCTCCTTACCCCTGTCTACGAATCTGTTTAAAGGAACAAAGGTGAGATAAGGGTCTCAAACGGACTCATGAGTAGCAGTGATCTTTTTCCTGTTGCTATTTGTCATACAGCTACATTCATCCCAGTTGTCATTAGTCTGGATTTTCATTTCAGGAACTACACAGGTGCCTGTTACAAGACCTGAGTCTTCAAGCCTCTCATATGTAAATCAATTTTTAACAAGCCCTCAGCTAATAATACAGCCATTTGAAAAGTGAAGAAAATGCAGCCAGGGAACAAAAGAGACTGGAAAAACCAACATCAGTTTTTTTCTCGATGTGTGTGCTTGTAAATAATAAATGACATGACTAACTACAGGAACCAAACACTGACATTTCAGCGGAGGAACATGGAGATTAACTCCAGCAAATCTTATTATCTCACATATGTCGTCTGTGAAACAGTTGTGGAATATGGATATTTTCAATGTGCTGTGACCCATATTACTTATGTATTTATTTATTCCTTGTTACAAAAACAACAACCAGAGAACTAGTGCTAACAAGCTCATGTCTTCATGATGTGCATGACTAGCCTTGCAGGGTTTCATGAGTACACTTTATCCAACCTGTGACCTTTTCTCTGTATGCATAAACACCTGGCCCTCAATAAACAACCTGATGTAAATTCTATCCCATATTTTTTCTCATGCCTATTGATTTCTTCTATTGTATAAATGAAATGTAGTCACCAATTATACACTTTCAACAGTTGACTAGTTACTGTGCCCAAGGATTCTACCCACTACAAATTTATAATATAGCATGCTTATGATAATTTTTCCTTTGTTTTGGTCTCCTCAGTTGGTTTCTAGTTCTTCTCCATTTGTGCATATATCACCTAACCACTCTTAACATTTGTCCACGAATGTTCTCAGCTCTGTGGTTGAGGAGAGGAGAAGAACAAAGAGGAGAAGCCCCTAGACAGTAATTGAGATATTGCATAGTCCTCTTCTGAACTTCCATGACAAATTTGCTTTAACTAAATCTGTCCCTGATGCAAATTGTTTGCATGACAGAACTTTATTTGTGGTACATTGAAAAAGTGATGTGCTACTATGTTTTTTTCTTCTTTTGATATACACACCGCCACACTGTAAAGCAGATCTTTCATTCATAGATTGCTGGGGATGTTTTGGAGAGGGAAATAGGGACGATTGTGTATTGACTGTATTGACACGTCATAGCTTATTCATGGCCTCAGTTGAACAAGTTCCCAGTTACTATGTAGTTCATCTGGCCTTTTGTCAAGAAATGTCTAAGCTTTTTCTGAGTCATAAAGGTGTTCGCTTTGACCAGGCTAAACAACCAAGGTACTTTCATCCACCTTACATCCACAGCTATCTCTTCTACACCAAACTCAAAACCTGTCTTTGGACGACTAGGATCAGTGGAATGTTCACCATTATATTTTGGTATATTTTAGAAAAACAAATTGAGGTTTTTGTGCTTTTTTTACTCATTTAATGTGTAGTGTGTGCCCTCGGCTTTCTCGCTAAAAACTCTTGGGACCCAAATGTGATTTTAGTGATTTTTAGAGAGCAGTCACTGGACTATTTCTGCTTGACTATTTCTTTCTGCTACTGCAGTACATATGGGTGCAATACACTTCCGTGTACATATCTCTCCTGTGTATATCTCTATTTTTGTAGTGTATATATTTTAGACATATGTTTTGATCTTTTGATAATGAAATATTGCACCATCCTATGGAGCGTAAATGCAATATAATTCCATTCAAAATGTAGATCTCTAAATGATAATAAAGTTAGACTATTCCATTCATGAGTTCTAAATATAGTCAACCCTGTGTTTTTTCGACACCAATATAGTGAAACTTTGTACAATGGCCTTGATATTCACATCGAAATTATTTCTCATGGTCAACGAGTGTTATATGTATATACATAACACACACACATCCCTTTGAGTTAATGATTTATTTGTGGCTGACATTATCATTACACAACGAGATTGAAATATAAAGGTGATATTGATCTCTTTAAGGAGGACTGTTCCATTACCCTACAACCTAAAAGCAATACCTATCTCACATTCTACCCAGTCGCTTGATTTCATACAGCCTCAAAAAAGCTTAATTATTGCTCTTTGCACTCCTATCCACAGAAGCTAGAATCAAATGGTGTATAACTAATAATTCCAATCAATATAACATAAAATTATAACAATATGATCAATATCACAATTGATTTAATCAGATGCTATAAAGAGCTGATTAGTCATGTCCGATCAAGTGCCGTGCTATAGCAGCAATAATTGGACATCCTCCATCAGGATCTATTTATTGGGTTTTTAACGATGCTTCATTGAAAGTCCCTTCCATCAGAAAGATAAGCTCAGTATAATAGGCAGCCATTAAAAGAGATCCACCTACAATCCTCAGTCTCCAAATACACAATTACTTGGACTTCACATTTTATCTAGCAACATAAAGTAACAGTTTTGCGTGTCTGTTTTAAAGATGTTTGTGTTGTTTCTGATCAAGGGTCTATTTAGGGTCCATTCCTTCCAAGGGTCCATTCCCTAGGACCAATCTCTTGCAAGCGCAAATTCCTAGCCTTTGGTCACTTTCATCTCTGTGGTATGCATAAATACATGGCAATTACCATGCCCATTGCCATAATTATCTGTTTTGCCATGTGCTGCCTCTGTGGCTTGTGATAAACAGAGAGGCTGATTAAGCTGAGGGAAGGCAATTGATTCCTATTGACAAGTACCCTTGTAGCTCTTATTATTATATGGATGTAAATGAGGGTTTTCCACTGTGTTTAACAGCTGTGCACTGAAAAGGGGCTAGCATTATCCTGTCTGGAAGGCACATATATCCATCACAGTTGATGGGACCTTCAGCGATTGTGATGTTTTGAAGTAATGGCTGAGATGAAGACTGGTAGTGTTTTCAGAGAGAAACACAACTGGCAGATCAAGGTGTCCAAGGTCAAGTGACACTCTTAGAAAGTAACTGTAACAACAGGCTAACGTATTCTCAGTGTAATACGTTCTGAAAAATGACTGCCCTACATTATTTGGATTGAAACAACTTATTCCCGTTTTTTCTCACTTCTAGCGGTCAGATGGCCCCCACCAATCATGACCGGATACAGAAACTGAGGCATGAGTTTCAGCAGGCAAGGCAGGAGGAAGATCTTGAGGATCGTGTGCCATCTTACAGCCTTAATAGGTCCTGGGTAAGTGTCATATATTTTACATGCCACTGACTGACAGAAAATATCTTCATTTAGCAAATGAAGATTGCTCAATGGTCATAAAAATGAATAAAAGTAAATGTAATAAAACCAAACGAAATGAAATAAGCAAACTGAAGATCAAGCTTGCAATTTACAACTGAGGTTTTTGAATGCTACTTGAAAAGTTACTGTTGGATAAGTGAAATTCTTAAATTCACTCTCATCTACTCTTAGATTGCTGCGTGCGTATTGCTGGGAGGGATGGTCTAATGGCTCAGAATAGACCAATAACTTTCAGATTGTCTGACATGGCTGTATAGGAAGTGTCTTGTTGTTGCACCAGGTTTACTTTTTTCAAATCAAAAGAACTGCACATATAAATGTCAGACCATGAAGACTTAAAGGTCTGATGTGGCAGGGTCCTTTTTTGTTACTTTCTGAATAAATTATGGATACTCCCACGTTTCACAGACACACAGAAATCCACACCTTTAATACAGTCTTCAGAAAATGCGCTGTTTTTCCAAATTCCTCCCATTTTTTCTGTTGATCTGTTTTTTCATCATTGAGCAGACAGTGTCTCTTTCAGTGTCTGAGACTATTAGCTTGTAATCATTGACATAGCAATTCTCTGCTACTGCACTGTACTGGCAATAAAGCACATGGCCAGTCTTGAATTTCTTATAATGCTGCTTAATTCACCAAACATTGTTAAAAACATACAAACACATTTATGGAAAGCCATTACCATAGTAAATCTCTATTATCAAAAAAGGCCCTTTTCAACAGCTGGTTGTTTTTTTAACAATTGGCCAATATGCAAAACTGTGGAATTATTGGCCCGTGTGGAATTATGGGCACGGAGCAGTGTCTCCATGTGCTGGTCCCGAGCCCGGATAAATGCAGAGGGTTGCGTCAGGAAGGGCATCCGGCACAAAACTTTTGCCAAAAGCAAACATCCGAGTCAACCATAACCATATCATACTGGATCGGTCGTGGACCGGGTTAACAACGACCGCCATTGGTACTGATGACCCACAGGGTACTAGTGGAAATAGGGCTACTGTAGGTGGAAGAACAAGAACAAGAAGAAGAGGAGGGCGTGTCCGGAAGCAGAGAGAGAGGAGGAAAGGAAAGAGCCAGGGACTGAGAGTAGGAACTTTGAATATTGGGACAATGACAGGAAAAGGTTGAGAGTTGGTTGACATGATGCAGAGAAGGAAGGTGGATATACTGTGTGTCCAGGAGACTAGGTGGAAAGGTTGTAAGGCGAGAAGCTTAGGAGCAGGCTTTAAGTTGTACTATTGTGGTACTGACAAGAAGAGAAATGGAGTAGGAGCTATCTTGAAGGAGGAGTTTGTTAGGAACATCTGAGAGGTGAAAAGAATGTCATGAGTCTGAAACAGGAAATTGAAGGTGTGATGCTCAATGTTGTTAGTGGCTATGCCCCGCAGGTGGGATGTGAATCTGAAGAGAAGGAGAAGTTCTGGAATGAGTTAGATGACATAATGCAGAATATTCCGAGAAATGAGAGTGGTAATTGGTGCAGACTTCAAAAGACATGTAGGTGAAGGCAATAGAGGGGATGAAGTGATGGCCCGGTTTGGTATACAGGATAGGAATGCAGAGGGACAGATGGTGGTAGATTTTGCCAAAAGGATGGAAATGGCTGTAGTGAACCCCTTCTTCCAGAAAAAACAGGAACATAGGGTTACTTATAAGAGCGGAGGTAGGAGCACGCAGGTAGACTACATCTTGTATAGACAAGGTAACCTGAAAGAGATCAGTGACTGCAAAGTAGTTGTAGGTGAGAGAGTAGCCAGACAGCATAGGATGGCGGTTTGTAGGATGACTCTGGTGACAAGGAAGATGAAGAGGACAAAGGCAAATCAGAGGACAAATTGGTGGAAGCTGAGGAGTTGAGAAAGGGTCTGGGTGGTCAGGATGAGCCTCCAGATGATTGGACAACAACAGCTAGTGTTATCAGGGAGACAGGTAGAAGAATACTTAGTTTGTCATCTGAAAGGACAGTAAATAAGGAGACTTGGTGGTGGAATGAGGAAGTGGAGGCGTATATACAGAGAAAGCGGTTAACAAAGAAGAAGTGGGATACTGAGAGGACTGAAGAAAACAGACAGGAGTACAGGGAGATACAACATAAGGTAAAGATAGAGGTAGCAAAGGCAAAACAAAGGGGGTACGATGACATGTGCTCGGTTGGATAGTAAGGAGGGTGAGAATGATCTATACAGGTTGGCGAAACAGAGAGATAATGATGGAGAGGATGTACAACAGGTCCGGGTGATTCAGGATAGAGAGGGAAATTTATTGACAGATGCTAGAAAAGTGATGGGAAGATGGAAAAAGTACTTTGAGGAGCTGATGTATGGGGAAAATGAAAGAGAGGCAAGGGTAGAAGAGGGGACTACTGTAGACCACAAAGTAGCACTAATGAGTAAAAGTGAAGTGAGGAAGGCATTGAAGAGGATGAAGAGTGGAAAAGCAGTTAGTCCAGATGATATCCCTGTGGAGGTGTGGAAGTGTCTAGGAGAGGCAGTGGTAGAGTTTCAACAGGATCTTAGAGAGTGAGAAGATGCCTGAAGAACGGAGACGAAGTGTGATGGTGCCTATTTTTAAGAATAAAGGGGATGTGCAGAATTCCGGCAACTATAGAGGGATAAAGTTGATGAGCCATACAATTAAGTTATGGGAAAGAGTTGTGGAAACTAGACTGAGAGCAGAAGTCAGCATTTGTGAACAGCAGTATGGCCTCATGCCTAGAAAGTGTATTACAGATGCAGTGTTTGCATTGAGAATGCTAAGAGAGAAGTACAGAGAAGGCCAGATGGAGCTGCATTGTGTTTTTGTAGACCTAGAAAGGGTGACAGGGTGCCAAGAGAGGAGCTCTGGTATTGTATGAGGAGGTCTGTAGTGTCAGAGAAGTATGTTAAACTAGTGCAGGACATGTATGCTAGCTGTGAGACTGTGGTACGGTGTGCTATAGGGGTAACAGAGAAGTCCAAGGTGGAGGTGGGACTCCATCAGGAATCAGCTCTGAGTCATTTCAAGTCAAAGCTTAGGTCAACTGAGTCAGGTGACTCCAATAGATTGATAAAGTCTTACAATTGTCTTTAATTTTAAAGTTCCTTTTAACTGGTAATCTGCCATGAGGCATAGGTTTACTTTTCATTCAACATTGTCCATGAAAACAACTAGGGTGATAAAAAAAAAACATCCAGAAATTCTGTATTGCTGAAGACCAAGCATTCATTACTGCCTCATTACTGCCGGGTTTTCTTAGCTGTTACCTCTATTAACATTATATTTTAGCTATATTGTCTTTTTGTTTACTCACAAATGGAGCCTTCAGGGGGCACAAACCAGTGCCTCTCTGAGCCCATCCAAAGCCTGAATAAATGTAGAGGGCTGCGTCAGGAAGGGCATCCAGTGTAAAACGTGTTCCAAAACTAAATATGCCAATCGAACTTACAAATTGCACACCGAATCTCATACCAGATTACCCAGCCTGGATTAACAACGACAGCCATTGCTGCAGATAACCTACAGGGTACCAGTGGAAATTGGGCTACTGGGAGGCGATGAAGGAGAGGAATAAGGTGTGTTCAGAAGCAGAGAGAGAAGGGAAAAGGCAAGAGTCTGGGACTGAGAATAGTGACTTTGAAGATAGGAATATGGGGTGATGACAGTAAAAACTCGACAGTTGGTTAACATGACCCAGAGAAGGGAGGTGGATACACTGTGTGTCCAGAAGACTAGGTGGAACAGAAGCAGACATGAAGCTTAGGAGCAGGTTTTAAGTTGGACAATCATGGGACTGATAGGAAGAGAAATTGAATAGCAGTTATCTTGAAGGAGGGGTTTTGTAGGTATATTCTGGAGGTGAAAAGTGAAACTGAAACTGGAAATTGAAGGTAGGGAGGGAGACACTGGTGTTGTT
Organism: Fistularia commersonii; assembly: GCF_037954325.1. Taxonomy (NCBI): domain Eukaryota; kingdom Metazoa; phylum Chordata; class Actinopteri; order Syngnathiformes; family Fistulariidae; genus Fistularia; species Fistularia commersonii. The sequence goes on from NC_141291.1 coordinate 20,194,309, forward strand.
CCGTCTGAAGGACAGCACATGTCCTATGGTGGACTTCTGGACTTCTTGCAGTTTGCCTAAATCAAACAGGTTAGTTGAGTCAACAGGGCTGCACTATATCCTCCAATAACTAGACTCCCCTGGAATTTATGCAAGGATACTGTTTGTAGACTTTACACCAGTGTTTAAAACCATCATCCAAGAGGTCTTCTGCACGAAACTGTCCCAGCCAACTTCTTGACAGATCGGAGGCAGGAAGTGAAAATGGAAAAGTCCACATCAAACACCCATACAATTGGCATTGATGCACCCCAGGAGTTTGTACTCCCCCCACTGCTCTTCATTTGCATTGGCGAAAATCTCCCTTTACACAAACAACTGCACTTCAAGGAACCCATCTGTCGAACTCCTGGAGTTCGCAGATGACACAACAGACATCTATCTTATCAGGTTGCAGTCGTCCAGTCTGTTCTATTCCCTCTCTGTGATCATCTGGCCCACCAAACTGAACAGGAGTGGACTGGAACTGGATAATCAGGACTGCAGAGAGAATCAATGATACTAACCTGTCGGGACCTGTATTCTGCTAGTCGGGAGTACATAGTACATGCATATGCACTGGTCCATAGTCTTACTTTTGTGTTAGAGGGAGAACTTGCCATTGCGACTGAAGGAAGTGTAATTGTGCAGCCACATTGCTATTGAGATGTAAAGAAGCCATTTCAAGAAGAATTTCTGATCTTGCTGAGAGCCCCCTCCATTTTCCAATACACCTGTACCACAATTATAACATATTGTACTAAACCTGCCATGAAAATACATTCATCCAAATGTTCTGTTATCTAATTAAGAAAAGATTGGATCTATGTGGATGTAGCCATCAAGAATATAGTAAGGAACATCAACAACTTCCTTTCGCATCCTTGACTGAGCTTTGACACTTGGTCAAACCATGCTTGTGACACCAACTCAGCTTACATCTGTCCAATTGGCTTGTCATATTTTTGATCAGCTCACTTTTTATTAGTGTGCTTGGAGCTGACGGAGATTATATCTTTATGTCAGCCCCTGTACTGATTAGACAACAATGTCGTGTGTGTGTGTGTGTCTGTATGTGTTGATGTGTGTGTGTGTGTATACATATCAAAGCAAGAATAGTAAAAGTATATAGTAGAAAACAAAAGGTATAAAATGGTTATAATTCTAAGGATAAATGAATGTGGGCAGAAGGACAACTTAGGATAACAAAGTTATTCTACTTAGTACCATAACTTCATCAATGATCAATCCAGTATGAAGTGCAACATTTTACAAATTTAAGAAACAAAAAAAGGGAACAGTAGCACTTGCAAACACATTGATCAGTTGGTTAGGGGGAGAGGATTGAGAAAGGGGAAGATCTCACAGATGGAGAATGGAGTTCCTCAGATCCACAGATGGAGAATTTGATGACACATTCAATTACATACTACAGCTATAACAATCAACTGCTCTGTGCAACATTTGAAAACAGACTGAAATCAAAAGGGAACCCGATCCAACCGATTCATAGTACGATGTATCAGGCATTCCTCAACGATTCCCAAATCATTCACCATGGTATTCCCAAATATATTTTTAGCAGTAATTTAGGTGCTGCAACACACAGGAACAGCTATTTTTCCTCAAGCCATCACTCTGCTAAATGCAGACCACCACAGCACTTTAAATTCCTTGTCATGCTCTAAAATTAACATCTGTACCTGCCCACCACTTTATCATCTCTATCTATACACTTAATTCACCTTGCTCTACATCATTGTCCATATTGCTCATGTGAACGACAACATTGTTCACTTAAACATACTTGCACTCTGCACTATGTACTTGTGTAGTCGTTGATGTTCTTCCCAAATCTTTGTCCCTAATCTCCATACCAGTGGGAGGTGCAACTGTCAACCAGAGCCAAATTCTTTGTATGTGTGAACATACTTAGCCAATGTAGCCGATTCTGATTCATTCTTCATTGAAAGAGCAGCCACCATTCAAGTGCTTTCATGTACAGTTTTTTTGGTGAACAGTAAAAGGATATCAGTCTTGGTCTATTCACGTCTGAGCTCCAAACACTAACAGCACCATTGCAAGAGGGTTTCTAGTTTTGTTTACATGTCACTTGGGACAACTTTATTGATTGAGCGTCAACACTATTTTCTCTGCCAAATCATATTTGGATGATGAAAATTAATCCTTTCGCCACTCTCTTCTGGCTCTCAAGGAAGGCTCTCTCTACCTCCCTGCACTTATCTGCCCTGCTTGCTGCTCTTTGTCTTGTGCTGTCTCTGTCTGAACTATCAGAGCCTCTCTTCGCATTTCGTCCAGAACCCAAAATGGAGTTGATCAACTGGTCTGTCAATGCAGAAGACAGAGTAAAAGTGAGCCCTCATGCCCCAACGGAACATTTATAGCTGGATACTTTGATGTAATGTGAATGTAATTTATCAGAAAATTTTGAGGGAATATGAGGGGCTGTCAACACTCAGACTCGAGTGATAGGCGAGCACTGTCGAAGACAGAATGGACGCCAACTTGGAGAACTTAACAGCTTGGCTCGATGGAAATTGGCCACCTAATTCAGACAATTGGATCCACTGGGAGAACCAGAAAGACTTAAGACAGACGAAAAATTACAATGTTGGCCTGAGCACAAAACAATTGTTATCTTCATTGTCCCCCGACACCTGCCTTTGAAGGGTGGCATCTCTCTCCTGTCCTGGATGTTAGGCAGACAAGATGCCCCCCCCATCCCCTCCCGTCATCCCCCTCCACCTGCGAACTTTGTCTCTGTATCAGAACTCTCCAAGGTCGTCTCCTCAGCAACGCCCATGTCACACAAAGATACACAACACACACATACCCTAAACTCAACGCCTTCTTGGCTCCCACCCCCTCGTTGCAGAGGAGCATACAGAGGCCAGTGCCAGCACCTCTGTTGGAAAGCATTCATGGCCTCCAATGTCTGTGCTGCAACACCTGGCCATCCCCAGGTGTCGCAGCACACACACACACACACACACACACACACGCAAATGTTGAGTATCGTTGTAATGTCCGATTTGTAATGCCTTATTATGTTGCTTATGTGCCCAGGTGTTTTTTTTCCTAATCCCACAACACAGGAGCCTAGTTTGGGAGTGGCTTGTTTTCCTTCTCCTTCCCCCTTTGTCTTCCCTCTTTCCTCTCTTTTCTTACACAACAGGCCGCCCTCCTTGGCAGACATGTTTTTCACTTTGCTGTTGCATGCAGGCCAAATGCACTTTGGACAATAAAGTAAGAATTTCATTGTATGGGGAAATACGTTTCCATGCTGTATATTGGCAATAAATGCTTGAATCTTGAATACTTTCACAAAAAAAAAAGAAATAAAGCTGATAAACCCTAAAAACATAGCAGTTAATTATCTCAAAATTACTTCAACTACAACTGTCTAGAAAGCCTAAACCAAACCTTTAATAAAGTTACAGGGAAATTCTCGAAAAAAGGAAAAAGTTATCAGAAATAAAATAGATAAATACAAGGAAAAGTATCAACTAAATAAAAAAGCAGTTGAAGGTTCGTCACAATGAGGAGCACTGTCAATTAAAAACAAATTCAACAACACTGACTTCGACATAGAGATACGAACAAGACAAACCACCACAGGAAAAAAACACAGAACATATATACATTCACACCCAAATGGGAACAAGTGGACACAATCAAGACCAAACTGGGGTGGAGCAGCAGGTGTGGACGATTCACGACTTCCTGGTGTTAACTCTAGCTTCTTAAAGTGTGACACAGTCTAAGTTTTACTGTGACTTATATAATCTTTTTGTGGATGTAATTGAATGGCACAAATAGAGGCTGTTATTGAATTGTTGATTAAATTGTTGTTGATTGATTGTTGTTAAATTATCCTTGGACTCAGGTATATCTTCTGTTCATTCTGCTCCTTCCTGTTGATATAGTGGCCAGGATTTGAGGAGCTTGATATCTCCCAGGCCAATACTCACAATTACATCTTTCATGGTTTCTCTTACACCACCCCTAAATTTCCAATTGGTTGTCATAAAGTGTTGTTCATACGAAGGAGTTGGCTCTATCTTTCACACTCCCTTGCTGTACCAATAAAGTAAATTTAGTCTGGATGTTTGGAATTTCAGTAATCATGACCACAAAGAGAATGTGTTAAATTGAATCAAACACATTGAAAGTGGATTTTAACCTCCTTCGACCTGGTTCCATATAAGTGAAAATCACATTTTAGGTTGACTTAATTGTGCTCTTTGGATATTCAGAACGAGTGTCCCCGAATGTCAGTATAATTTCTCTCAAAAAAGTTTTTAATCTATCAAGTCACAATAATCCCAAATAGCTGCTTATTAAATTTGTGTACCAAACAAGAGCGTGAGTCTTAGACTGAAGAATTACTAAGAAGTAATTTTCCTTTCATATAAACTTATCTGCCACTGCCAAGATCTAAGAGTGTTTATTAGCTACACCTTATATGACCCTTTGATACTAGACAATCTGAGATGCAGCCACAACCCACAACTTTTAAACTTAACATAGCTGGACTGTAATAAGAAACTTATTTTACGGCTCATTTCAAACACTTGAAATAGTAGATTTTCTGTAGAGGAGCAACAGATCTGTAACTGAGCTAAAATGATGTTCATGTTAAATTATGAGAGATTCAGCAAGTATGTAGCCTATTTCCTTCTGTCTCAGATTTGGAATCTTAAGAACATAGTGAGATGTTTATCCAGTTGTGAGTAGGCATTGCAAACATTGCTATTTAGCAATAGGTTCTGCCACTCATTTTAGGTATTGATGAAATGCCAACATCTAAACAAGTCTTTTGGAAGAAATTGTCATTGAAATCATTCTCACAACCCCATTTTCCCTCAGAAATAGATATATCTAAGGCTCAAGGTCCATGATGACCCATTTTTCTTGGGAAAACAGACCATGTGTACCCTGTTCTTTAGGCTACTGATGATGTTCCTAAATAGTGGTCCCAACAGTAATGTTGTCTAATTGCTTCAACCAATTTTGATATCTGAAGCGGCTATGATAGACTCTCCTTGAGAAGTATTGTACCACTTCCAATGTCTTTCTCTTTTTATTTAAATTTTGTGACTCTGCCCTGTCCCATCTGCTTCGCAGTCCCTGAACCTTTGATTGCTGCAAATAATTTTCATAATTATGTCCCCCCAGCTTGCTCCTTATGAGTGCTATGCTTAAACAGGTGGGGATTTTTTGTCCACCCTGCACTATGTGTGATTCCACAAAGAAATGTTGGAGATAAACATATGCCACATAATTTTTCACTATTGAATAAAAAACAGAAAAGATTGACATGTCTTTGATTCAATTTGATCAAATGTCATGTTTCATATGGATTTTCACTCCAGGTCCAACTTGGGATAATCTCATTCACCCTTCCTGCCTAACGCAATCACACTGACTGATTGTCTTTGTTCGGTATTTCTCATGCAATTCTCTTTGTAGGACATAACCCACCTCAACTGTTTAGTTTTGAACCACAGTGTCAAGCAGTTCTGGGTACCTCATCATTTCCTTTCAAATCACATTAAAAGACTTCAGTTGTGTGACTAATTCTTTTCGCACTACTGCACTTTGGCATCAGTGAATTACTTTTCCTTCTGCAATACGCTTGATATGCTATTTGTTTATGTAGTCTGAACTGGGAAAATGTTTTGTTGCATTGAAACTTAAAACATTTTGAATAATGTTTTTCTTTTCAGCCTTTGGGAGTACTGGCCATTGCAGTCGACTAAAATGTAGTTGTGTTCCAGCTTTGGTAGTTTGCTGAGAGTCCCTCCATTTGCCAATACACCTGAATCGTGACACCATTTTGTACTGCATTCCCCATAAAAATACAGTCATCTAAACATAATTAATTAAAGAATGGGTTTAATTTGATTAAGCTGACAGGAATATAATAAAAAAACATCAACTGCCTTTCTCTTCCTGTTTGTGACACCAACTCAGGCTACCTCTGTCCAATTGGCTCATCATGTTTTTTATAACCTCACCTGTTGCGAAGGGAGATTATCTCTCTGTTTAGCCACCTGCAACAATCAGACAACAAATACAAATATTCACTGGTATATAATCTTACTGTTGTGTCAATTTCCACTCAGGTTTGTTATTATTGGTCCATATGTTTGTATATATAGAAATCTATATCTATCTATCTTATCTATTGCTCTCTCTCACTATCTCTATATATATGTGTATATATAGATAGAGAGATATCAGTGGTTGGCCATGCATTTCACACGTGCATTTCAGAAGTGCTCCATTTATCAATTCACCCCTCAATAACTGTTTAATGGCTATAAAAAAAACATCTTATTATGCAGAAATGCAGTTTAAAGAGTCATTACATAGCAGAGATAACTCATCTAGCGTCAATAAATGCTGTTGCTGAAGAAACAAACCAAGAGTGCACAAGTCTCCTTCTACTGCAGCTACAACTATGACACTCATAAACAAACAACAATATTACCCTCATAAAATTATTTAGAAAAATAGAAACATTTTACTCACCAAAAAAATTGATTATTTATTCACAAAATACATCTATCTTTCTTTCCTCGAAAATAATTCAGTTACTCTGTGTATAGACGATCCGTGCACTTCACCTCCATCAAGAAGTCCATTTCTATGACCATCAGACATGAACGCTGCTCTGTCAAAACACTTTGCCACAACGTTACCCAGACATTAATTTTCAACCATAAATTGGCTAATAAGACCTGTAATGTCATTGGCCCGTTTCCCACTGGCAACATCTTCGAATCTGATAAACTGCTCCTTTACACCTGTGTCCGTTACATAATGCAGGACCAGAGTTAGCTGCACTGTGTTACTTGCTGTGCTGCACACTTGCTCACTAAGCTTTAGATCCACTCTGGTTTCTTTAAAGGTTTTGGACAGCACCAATGCTTTTAAGTGTCCGGCAGTGCTCTGGTGTCTCGTTGCTGCCTTGGATAGTCAGATTTACAAGTGTATCATCGGTTGACAAATTAGGTATTATATCATCACAACTATATTTCTGTTTGTGCGGCTCACTACAGATGCAGCCTGCTAGCTCTGGCTTGTACACGCTCTGACTATCCAATCAAAGGTTGTGTGATACGCTGATGTTATCATACCCCTCTAGAAGGCCTTGGTGTCGCATTCCAAAATCTGACTGGTTGAAGCAACAGTTTCATCGACACTTATTTATTTCCTATAGCGTGTGTGAATCTGATTCTGCAGGCCTCCAGGAAGATTTCTTGGACTTTGACCCAAAATAAACCACATTATTGAGCTTATTTGTCTCTATTTTGCCCTGTATTTACTACAGGGAAATTATGAAATTAAAATGAAAAAAAAAAAAGCTGTGATGAAGCTATGATGCTATTGATAAAAGAAAAATGAACCCTTTATCTCATCTTCCATAGAAAACAAAGAGGTACAAATTGGTTACCATTCTAAGGAAAAGTGAATAACGAAGAGGTAGGACATCTTCAATGATCAATAGTGGATGAAGTGCACCATTTAATTGTTTAAGAAACAAGAAAAGAGGGGATGATTAGTACTTTCAGACACATTTATCAGTTGAGTAGGGGGAATGGATTGAGTGAGGGACAGATTTCTGTGTAAGTAATGAATGTGAGCAACATATTTTTTTCAACATAAACATCGTCCAAGAAGATTGTCAACTTCGATCAGCCCAGGCGATAGGGTTCGAAATCAAATTGATTACATCTCGGTTAATGGATGATGGAGAGCCTCATTAGTCAATGTGGGGACACGTTCTATTGCATACTGCAGCAATGATAGTTAACTGCTATGTGCAACAATCTGAAAACAGACTGAAGTCAATATCAAATCGATGTCACAGGGATTCCTCAATGATTCCTCTATCATTCAGTAAATATAACAGATGAGTGCTGGGGGACAAGAGGAGTGTCAAGAGGCTGAATGTGTATGCCATCATGGCAGCACAAAGAATGCTTTGTGTTGTTCGGGAAATAACCAATAAGAGGTCTCCGAGAAATTACACCATACATAAGTGAAAAAGATGGCAACTCCTTGAAAAATAATGCAGACAGTTGAGCAAGATGGGTAGACTGTACTGGTAATTTCTGCAAAACAAGAACTGGGGACGGACCAACCAAAGTGGGAACAACAGAAATGAGGTAGCCTGACTCCTAAAATCAGAGGGCAGATTGGGAAGGGAACAGTTAAAGAATGGGAATACATTGAGTCATGGAGCCCTCCATTGAGATCTGGATGGCAAATGAAGAACCTGTTTAAGAGCTTTTATGCTGTGCATTAAGATATGAAATTGGGAGGAGTGGCCAACCGATTGTTGTTGAACCGTGTTTATTTAACTGCTGAAGCTCCAAGAGAACCTCAAAGAAGGCTCCAACCACCTTATCATAAGTCTAATTTTTCACACCAGCAAGCTTTTATTGAAGCTTATTGTTTAAAAATAGACAAAGAACACTCATTGGTGAGGGACAAGCTAGGTTTGTTAAAGGCAGAAGTACAAGGGGACAAATACTTCACATCAAAGGTCTCATTGAGAAGTTCAAGGAGTACAATATTTCCTTTTACATGTGCTTGATTGATTAGTCAAAAGAATTTCATTGGGTTAGTAATAGTCAACTCTGGAACATCATGATTGAGATGGCTTTTCTTCAACACTCCACTCTAATTGCACAACAGTACTAAGGCCAGCAATTGACCATGAGAACAATGCCTGATGATACAGAATGGTTCAACATTGAGATAGGAGTCAAGCAAGGCTGTATTCTGTAACCATATTTTTATAACATTATGCAGAATAGATTATGAGTGAAGTGAAGAAGGAATTCAAGAGAGGGGTAGAGATTGGAGAAGAGCGAGGGCACAACCTCACATTTACAGACTACACAATTCTAATCTGTAAGAACAAAAAGGAGCTAATGGAGATTTTCTCTAATGATGTCTCCTCTAATGAGGGACAAGAGTGCAGGGCACGATCTTCTTTTGAATGTGAAGAAAACAAAAATCATTGTCTTTGGCACAGACAGGGAGTACACAAATCCCGTCATGATTAACAGTTAGGAGAGCCAGGAAGTAGATGACACAAATGACCTGAAATTAGAAAAAGATCAGAAATAGTGAGGAAAGCAATACAGAAGATAACAAACATTTGGAGAACCAAAAAGGTTCAGCTTGAATCTCAAGTTGACACTACATCATGCAATTGTGTTCCCTATGGCCACATATAGAGGCGAGTACAGGAACATGCATAGGACTCAAGAGCAGAGTGTCAACGTTTTTGAAATGTGGTGTTAATCAGAATCTGGAGTGACTGCAACAGGCTGCACATGCACGGTGGTGCATGTGCAGAAGTACGACTGTCGCTCCAGACTACTGCAAAAACCAATGGACAGAAAGATGTACTAACATATTGGTATTGAGCAAAGCTAGAAGCAGGCCCACACTTCAGAGCTCCATAAAGAAGTAGGTGCTCTGGTTTTTGGGGGGGAAATGGACTTCTATGTGCACTGGAAAAAAAAAACAATCATCACAGACAAGATAGAAGACTGATAGAAGAGAGGCCGCCCACCTGTGCTGTGGCTCTGGGATATCAGAACTTATAGGGGTGAGTCTGACAGAGGTAGTCAGAGTTGCAGAAGGAAGGAAGGAATGGCAAAAGATCTTGGGAACCACAGCACTGCAAACTATGACACCTGACTTGAAGAAGAAGAAGTAAAACTCAGCAGACTGGTCAAATTGTGGAAAAAGAAAAAATCGGTATGTTTTGCTGAGCAGTATTGAATTGTTTTCATTTACTTTATCATCAGAAAGTGAATGAACTTCAGGTTATAATGACAAATAATTTTAAAGTTCACTTTCTTTTAATTGGCACAAAACAAATTCAATCATCAACCCAAAAAGTAGACTAGAATAAGGACTATGGAATAAGTTCAATGTTGCAATTTTAATATCCAGGGTCATAACACCTACAGGTTGCTAGTCAGGTCCTGTGATACTTCAAATGTGTAAACATCCAAATGTTCAGTGCATAATTCAGGTATGCATGCACACAAATAAGAATACAACCAACAATAAAAAAGGCCAACATGTGATTTATATTAACTGTTGCTAAATATTATGACAAAATGGAAATATTTCACACTTGAAAATGGTAGTGGCATGGGTTCATTTTTCACCGGCGTTGCCAGTGAAATAGTGTGATCAAAAAGGCCCAAATTAGGATGTGTTTTCTTCAACAGTACTGGAGGTTCAGTCTGCTTCAGCAGCTGCTGACCCAGTTCTACACTACAATTGTCCAGTCTGTTTTCTGATCCTCTGTGATCATCTGATTTGGTTCAGCCACCAAACAGAACAGGAGTGGACTGGGACGGACATTCCTGACTATGGAGAGAATCATCAATATTAAACCGTCAGGACCTGTATTCTGTTAGTCAGGAAAACATAGTACATGCATATACAGGACTGTCTCAGAGGAATATTGTGATAAAGTTCTTTATCTTCTGTAATGCAATTAAAATAACAAAAATTACTTTTTCATGATATTCTAATATTTTGAGATAGGATTTTTGAGTTTTCTTAAGATGTAAGCCATAATCAGCAATATTAAAATAATAAAAGGCTTGCAATATTTCAGTTGATTTGTAATGAATCCAGAATGTATGACATTTTTGTTTTTGTAATTGCATTACAGAAGATAAAGAACTTTATCGCAATATTCTAATTTTCTAAGTCAGTCTTGTATGTGTTTGCATGTGTGGGTTATTTAATGTTGATGCAGACTTCATTAAGAATGCTCTGTTTTACACTTGGAAATTGATGTTAGATACTATATTTAACCATTACAGTGGTACTTTATGTGTTTACATATTTGATTTGATGGATATTGTAGACGAGTGATGGAATGGAGACACAGAGTGGACGCCATTCAGTAATGGGAGAGGCTTGGGTACATCATCAACCACAAGAGGACAATGACACTTTTCTTCAAGCTCAGAGAGCCTACAGTTCCTTACCACGGTGAGACCTGGTCCTGCATTGTTTTATTCATCTCTCTAACCTGTCATTTATTGCAGTCCTCTTACTTTTTCAGCTCATCATATTTTGACTTTGCATATTTGTATATTTCCTCTTTTCCCCTCACGGTATATTTAGTCTATCTTACTGGGTACCATCAAAGCCATTCACCAGAATTCTGATTAAACATAAACGGGGTATCTGAAATATAAATTGAAAAGAAAAAAATGCAACTAAATGAACGCACAAATAAATAAACAAAGAGTTAGAGTTTAAAAACTCCTTTTATTCAAATGCTGGGTTTCCTTCAAAGGAAACACATGAAAAGACTCAGTTTAGCTGCAGTGGCAGGGATATCAATTAAAATGAGAATATCAATTCGCTGTGATTGTTAACAGAACACAAAAACATAATACATCAAAGTCTGCTTCTAGGGAAGTCTTGATAAATGTTTTTAAAACTAACACTGGATTCCCTTGGTCACAAGCCTTCTTTTTCAAGGACAAATGGCTAATTTAGCAGAGTCAGACAAAAGGTTTTACATAGCTGATACCCTCTTGGTATGCTTTGAATACCTCAGACCAAAAAAAAAAAGATAGAAAGTAAAGGGTAACCCTCAGACAAGAAACAAACCCCTCAACAAACACTTTTAACCAAAGCAACTTACAGTGGAGATGGCCGGGATTGAACGCAGGACCTCAAACATGCGAAGCATGCGCTCTAACACTGAGCAGGTTGTAAACCAGGAGACACTGACACCCCATATTGGAATTGTGCTCTGTATCTGGCTGTGGCTATGGGACCATGCACAATCCTCCACTTGAGCTCACCCACCCATTTTTTTAGTGGTGGCTCATAGCGGGCCCGCCTTTCCCCTTCGGAGAGATGTCTGTTCCAAAGAAGTTGAGCTACTTTAATAAAGTGGCTTGCAAACGTATTCATACCCCTTGAACTTTCCAAATCTTTCATAACAACCACAATTGTAAATATATTTTGTCAGAAATTTTATGTGAAAGACCAACACAAAGAGGCATACAATTGATTCTAAAAAGTGGGGTGTGCTAAAGTATTCAGCCCCCCTGAGTCAATACTTTGTGGAACCCCCTTTTGTTGCAATTACAGCTGCAAATCTTTTGGGGTATTACTCTACCCGCTTTGCGCATTGAGAAACTGAAATTTTTGCCCATTTTTCTTCGCAAAGCAGCTCAAGTGCCGATAGATTAGATTAGGAGAGTGATTGTGAATGACAGTTTTCAGATCTTGACAGATTCTGGTTTGGATTTAGGTCTGGACTTTGACTGGGCCATTCTATCACTTGTATATGTTTTGTTTTAAACCATTCAATTGTAACTCTAGCTTGGGGATGATGTGTTCAAAGTGATGTGTGGTGTTTTTTTGTTTTTTTTTGACACACAAAGCATTTTGCATTTAGCCCCAAAAGCTTGATTTTGTTCTCATCTGACTAGAGGACCTTCTTCCTTCTTCCATGTTTTTGTGTCCCCCACAGGGCTTCAAGCAAATTGCAAACAATACTTCTGATGGTTTTCTTTCAACAATGGGATTCTTCTTGCTAGTCTTCCCTAAAGGCCAGATTTGTGCAGTGTATGACCAATATTTGTCCTTTGGACAGAGTCCTCCACCCGAGCTGTAGATCTCAGTAGTTTGTCCGCAGTCATGATGACCCTCTTGGTGGCATCTCTGCTCAGTGCTCTCAGCCTGTAAGTTTAGGTTGACTGCCGTATGTAAGTAGGTGTGCAGTTGTGCCATGCACTTTTCATTTCCAGATGATGGATTGAACAGTGCTCTCTGAGATGTGCAAAGCTTAGGATATCTTTTTATAGCCTAACCTGCTTTAATATTCTCCACAACTTTATCCCTGAACTTTCCGGTGTGTTCTGGTGGACTTAATGATGCTGTTTAGTTCCTGAAATTCTCTTAAGGAGGAAGGCATGTGTAGAAGCAGAGAGATATCCAAAAGTGTCTGCCTGCTGTAGGATAGTGGGGGCATTTGTGTACTGTAGAAAAAGTTGTCCTTAGAGTGGAGGAGCCCTAATTGAAAAAAAGCCAGCTTGTGGCCGCAGAGCAAGCATGGTGCCCTGTCACGCAGGGCACCATGCTGCGCAGTGAGGGGAACCTGTAGTTAATATACTCATTTCATGATCAGTTGCAAATCACTTAGGGTAGGGTGGAAGAGCATTGCAGATTTCCTTGGTAACCCTGGCAACCAACCTAACATAGATGATGCAACCAGATTCCGTTAGTGCATTCAAAGAGGAAGGGGTATGCTGCAAGATGACCAAGCTTTGTAAGACTAGCCCTGTGGAACGCAAAGACTGGGACCTCAGAAAATTAGTGAAGAGCAGTGGCTCTCAAATCAGCAACCAGTCCTGGGGGTCATTGTCAACCTGCCTAACTGCTAGGACCCGCCAAGCTTGGAGGACTGAGCTATTGAATGATGTGAGTCCAGTCTGATTGAGAATCCCTGGCTTCATTGGGAAAAGTTGTCTGTCCAGCCCTAACCGCCCAACCTTTTTCAGAGGCAGTGTTGCAATGATCAGCCAATTGGGTTGGTAGTCATACAGGATCCACTTTGCTATATGCAGTTTGAAATCCTTCCATACCCAGAAGATGGAGCACTGATACTTGGGCCCCTTTTTTCCAGACCAGAAGTTATCTATGCCTACCCAGTTTCCTACCCTGTTTCTAAGCCTCAGTCACTAGGCACATAGATATGGATGTGAATACATTTATGTTGTCAGGATAAGCAAACAGACTAAAGGAGAGGTCCTGTCCTCTTTTCCCCAGCAAAGGAAAGCTGTTGAGTGAGTTCCTGAGCCAAGAGGCCAAAGGTTCGAAGGCTAAAGCATAGAGTTGCCAGGAGATGGGGTAGCCTTGTCTGATTTCCTGTTGAAAAGATATAGCCCTGCTACTCAACCCTGCTCCCATTTTGATCAAGCGGTCAAAAGTGGTCCAAGTGGACAAAGGCTTTGTCTTGGTCTAGGACAATTAGGCCTGCTTTCTCATTGTAACTGTCACATACTGAACTGTCAAAAACATCCCTCATGAGAGGGATGCTATTTATTTGCTATTTATTTATTATATTCCTGTCCGTGACACAATAGGATTGATTTGTGTGTACGAGGTAACCTAGAAAACCCTTCAGCCCCGGGCAGGATTTTGTAGTCTGCACACAGTAGGGTTACAGGCCTCCAATTTTTCAGCAAGGCTCAGTCTCTTGTCTTTGGAAGCAGGGTGAGAACTGTCTTCTGGCACAAGCATGGTAAGGAGCCAGGCTGACTGCACTCTGTTAGCACTGCTACACTGCTAAGGCCATGGCCAATGGTACTTCAAAAGAGTTTGATAAAAGTCCAGTGGGAGACCATCAAGACCTGGTGTTCGGCCGAAAGGCATCTGGTTTACGGCCGTGGTGAGCTCTTCAATGGTCAGTTCCTGGCCCAGAGTAGTTCTCTCCTCGATGTTGAGTTGCGGGAGTTCCTTCAATAGATCCTTGTGGCTTCCACAGTCACAATCCACTCTCCCAAATAGGTCTGTATAGAATCTGAGTGCATGAGCCTTCAATTCTGCTGGATCCGTAATGACTCTGCCTCCAGGTAGTCTCAAACAAAGCATCGGCTGTTGCTGCACAATAGGACTTTCTAGGTTGAAAAATAAGGGGCATGGGGTATCCTAAAGATGGAGGCACCAGGACCTGATCAGAGCTCCCTTTACCCTTTCCTGGAAGAGTGCTGAGTTAGAGTCTCCTCACCTTCTGCCAGGCCTCAGTGGTAGCGCCTGCATATCCGCCCAACCCTTCCTGTATATTCCAAATTTCAGAAGCAAGATTTTTGATTAACTCTTTTGTTTTGGCCAAGCAGTGAGACGTGTACTGCTGAAAGAACACCTGACTCCGGCCCTTACCGATTTCCTAACATGAACTCAAAGACAGAAAGTGGTTTTGTTGATTTGTCCAATCCTGCCAGAAAACAGGGAACTTTTAGCAGAAACCTTTGTCTTGTAGAAGCTTATTGTTAAAGTGCAAATGTGACTTGACCTGTTGGACAGAAGTCATGACTGGTTCAAATGCAACAAAATGATGATCTGAAAAGCTAACTGGAGTTATACTGAATTTGATTAATCAAGGTAGGAGGGTCTTAGAAATATAAAACCTGTCGAGTCTGGCCGTTGATACCTGACCGCTGCAGATCCTGACCCAGGTGTACTGTCTGGCTTGTGGGTCCCATATGTATCTAGCAGATCACAAGAGGATATGGCAGTTCGGAGGCTCTGAGAAGATGCTGTATGGGGCTCCCAACCAATTCTGTCAATCATCTCCTCAAGAGTGCAATTAAATTCTCCACCTACAATGTTATTTTCCTGTGGTAAGCGGAAAGAGGGTGTGGTGTTCTTGAGGGTGTGGAACAACTCGACAAAAGGCAGAATCTGCTATTGTTACTCTCACAATTAGCAAGCGGCCCTTCGTTGCCTCAGCAGAAGACAGAAAAATTGCATTGGCTGAGGCCTTGAAGACGATTGCTACACCTGCAATCTTGGTGGTTCTGTGGCGCTGAGATAATAGAGTCAATTCCACCATAAACCTGTCTACCTCGTCCTTCTGAACTGTGTGGCTTTCTTGTAAAAAGAGAACGTCCAGCTTTTTCTGGAAACAGATATCAGACATCATTGTTTTTGTCTCTTCCGTCATTGATGTTCAAAGAGTCGTTCATATGAAATGGCTGCAAAGCAGCAAGAGAAGTGCCCCCGGCTGCAGCGGACGCTACAGGGCCGTGCATAATTCTTCACGGGAGGTCACCTGTCCATTTTTCCAGTGGTGATTGTATGGAGCTTGCCAGCTCCAAGAAGGGGAGCTATCTGATCAAAAGTCACTTGGACTACTTCACTTGACGTTTAGGACCTCAGCATAGGTTATGTAGAGAACTTTTCTGTCTGCATCTTGAAACTTCTTTGCGTGGGGACTTGAAGGTGAGCCTCCCACTCCACAGTCTGTGGCAGGGTGGTCCGCAATGTAGTTGATGTTCTCACTCCAAGACCAATGATTTATGATCCCTCATAAACCATTTCAGATTGGATGGAAAGCTAGCATATACTCCCTTGGTAACTCTGTTCACCAGTCTAATAGAGATTCAAATTCCTTCAGTGTGTTTTAGGAAGTGTAGGAAGTTGACGCAACATGTAAAAGATGACCTAACTCCGCTGGACCAAGACTACAGAAGTTAAGGGGGTTATAATCAAATGCTAAGACCTGCCAAGCATGAAGGACTAAGCTATCAAAGGACCCAAGTGTCAGGGTACCACACCTGATCCCAATTTGTAATTGGCGCCAGCTGCAGCAGATGCCGCTAATCAAGATCCCTATAAAGGGCAGCGGCACGCTCTGCCTGGCGCTGGGGGATTGTGGCTCTCAGACCACTGTGGATACCCGCCATGACTGGACCCAGCCGGTGTAACCTCTGGCCCCTCCTTCGTTACAACTGGACCCAGTCGGCCGGTGTAACCTCTGACCCCTCCCTCGTTATGACCGGATCCAGTCGGCCGGCGTAACCTCTGACCCCGTCTGCAACCCGTCCTGCCTGCAACCCGTCCTGTCTGCTACCCTGCCTGGGGCCCATCCTGCCTGCAACCCGTCATGTCTGCCACCCTGCTTGGGGCCCGTCCCGCCTGCAACCCGTCCTGTCTGCCACCTGTCCTGGTGAGACCCAGCCCTGTGCAACTCTGTCTCGGGGCCAGGGGCTTACCGGCGACACCCTACCTGCCGTTTCAACGCAATAAAGCACCTTTGATCTAGATTTCTGCTCTGAGGTGTGGTTCCCTGCCCGAGTCCGCCCCCGCACCTCGTGACACCAAGTCCAGTTTGATTGAGAATCCCTGGCTGCATCAAAAAAACTTGTTTGTCCAGCTGTAAATGTCTCACCTTTTGCAGAAGCACTTTCCCAGTGACCAGCAAGTTTGGTCTACACTCATACAGAGTCCTATTTGCCTTTTGCAGTCTTAAAGCTGATAGTATACTAAAATTGTGTGTGACAATGTAAACCACTGCTCAGGTCCTATATTTTCCGGATCAGAATAAAGTGCAAGATTATACCTTTGATACCCTCTAACAAGCCTCTTGACTGCGTCAATGCAACTAGGTTATGCCAAAGAGTCAGGGCAAACAGATTATTAAAGGGATCCCTGGCTACCAAGTCATTATTAGTCTATTTGATCAATATTTTTACCAGCTACATAAAAACAATAAAATCTATCAACATATCTTAGTTTGTATAAGAGAGGAAAAAAACTTTTCACTCATAGACCACCATTGTTAGCCGCACATTGTAGCGCTGTCTGGGGAATGACGTCACAAGGTTTACCCTTGGCTCGATCCTGTTTATTTTACTGTATTGTGCAAAAACATTGTGCGATCCTTCCCATTTGAACCCGAGAGAGACATGAGTGAGGGGATAATGCTGTAGACAGATGTCCCAGTGAGCTTTATAATGAAGACAAACAAAGACGCAATGAGGCAAGAGCCGACAAAAGTTGCTGGTGAGTGTGCTGCAACAGCTTTGCTATGCTAACAGAGAGAGAGGTCAGTTTTTGTGATATGATATGAAAATATCATGGCTTTCTGACTCAACCTTATCCACTGTAGTTACTGTATATCATTTGTGCATCCAAAACACTTGGAAGCTATCCTGCGTCTGATGTTTTCAGGGAAGAAACGGTCCTTGGGTATCGGGCACAGAGCTTTGTTTCACTTGACTGTAGGCGCATTTACACCAGGCTCAGCAGTCCAAGTTTCGGCAGCACCAGTAACGGCCACAGCAGGCTTGGCGGGACTGTGTTCAGCAGCACCAGCAATGACAGTAAATGAAACAAGAGAATACATTAAGTGAAATTGTCATTGTTGCTTATTTCAACCTTTCAACATTTTCTTGTCTTTTTTGTAAACATTATATTCTTAAATGCCCAAAGATTGCTGAAGAACTATGTTTGATGTATTTTTACATTGCTGCTGTGCTAATTTGGTTGGAAAGTTGCCTTTAGGGGCCACTATTAGTACTTCTTACAATTTCAATCCCTTTCTTCACCGTCATAGTCAGATTTATTAAAACATCTTCTCCCTGTTGCTATGCATTTGTGGTGCACATGGGCACATTATCTGTATAAGTTAAACCAATCGATGCATTCCTTTCATGTATGTTATCTGCTGGCATCTCAACTGAATCAACATTTCTTTCCCACCGCTTCTTAACCTCTCTGGGAAAGTTCATGTGGCTGGTCAAAGAAGCATAGAGACATAGGTTGGACACACATTCCTCAAATAATTTGGTATGCAGTTGCATGAGCTCAGAACTGAAGTTTGACCCAGCAAAGCTCCCTGGTTACTTTTGACCTCTACCCATAGCTTCATTACAGAGCTTCAGTCATAGACTCCCAGATTACTAACCACAAGGTACAAGGTCCTCTAATTTAGATGGTAATTATTCTTTAAAAACAGCAATCCTTTGCTGCCAACCATTTAGCTAGAAGGGGGCATTTCCTTCAATTGTAAAGAAAATCCCTTCCTAAAGAGCCTCAAATAGAAAGGATGGTGGCTTGTTATCTGATGACAACCTGTCTAAGCTTGCTGTCTGGGATGTGAGGATGCAAGAAACCCTAATGAAGGCTTGTTTTTTGAGCAGGATTAGCATTGACAGCCAGTAAAGGGTGAGAGGGGTTGAGAGAGAAATGTGTGTTAGAAGGAGAGAGAAAGAGAAACCACTGATAAGGCCAAAGGAGACACAAGTCCCCCAAAAAAACAGACTCAGCTGTGATCAAGATCAAAGCTTTAGGTTAACTGACTGAAACGTCAGTTGCTTGCCCCTCTAAGCTCATTAAGGTGCAACATCAAAAAAATCTAATGGTAGTTCATCATTGAGAAAACTTTGCACCGGGTTGATAGAAAATGTATTTGTGTACTATATTATTGTTTTCCAATAATTTTGTGATCTGAGCATCCCATCACCTCCATCTGAAAATCCAACTAATCAACTCTTTGCCATATTCTAATGTAGGAGTTGAAGTGATAAGAGAACTTGCTACCCGATACAGTAAAATGGATGGGTGACATCTTTGCTGTCATCTCAACCCTACTTAATCTTTCTCCTGAAATCTTTCCATTTCTAATTACTTTCAGAAACTCCTACTGTGAGTAGCTTTTGGCATGGGTCATTCGACTTGGCCTTTAGTAATTTTCTTGCTGATGATGCAAAACTGAAGGATATAAAACAGATCAGTTTACAACCTGCTAAATCAAAAAAAAAAACACACAAAAACATGTATATGGAGGTTCTGTCATTCAGGTCATGGTAAATTCTTATCGAAATCTTCTTGTTCATCCTCCCTCATCCCCCCTCCGTCTCATCCTGAAGGCCTCTTCAATTCTGAAGAAATTCAAATCCAGTTGCCTCAGAAAAAAATAGTTGTTCCAAACAATGAATTATCAGGTATGGCCTATTCTGGTGTTTTGAGTAAAAAAAAGTATTTTTTCTTTAGCCTTGAGCAATGGTAAGACAAAGAAAAAAACATTCGAGTTCACAGTAGGTAGGTGAGATATGGGTGGTATTTCTCTCATCACCCTGACAAAATAGCCAATGTCTCTAATCATGGCTCTTCTATCACACATTGACTGTAATGGATTGTAAAAATGGGGAAACCCCACACTAGGACCACAGACCTTTCCATCCCTAGTAACAGCTTACTGGCCAATTTGCAGCATGTACCTCTGATGGCAGGTCTCTTTTTACAAGCTATTATTCATGCCATTCCATCCCCCACTAGGCAGGTAAAGGCAAATACTGCTGTTAGGCCTGGTTTTCCTATGTTAATGCTACATCTTGGAAATTTTTAGAAAATAGAAATAAAGAGACATCTGACATTCAGAAATTTTAAATATTTGCTACCCCCTTTCTTCTAAGTTTGCATCTTTAATGCGGTGAGAAAATCACCATATTATCTGAATGGAGTGCCTTCTGATCCCCCATCATTGGTGGTGACATGAGGGCTGCCACAAAAAAGGAAGAAAATAATTCTAATCACATCATTTCTTTTATTTCCCTTAATATGAAGGTTCTATTTCCATAGCACACTCAGCCTTACCTCTTTATGAAATTATGTGCCTAGACAACAGCATAGGACCCCGACCATGGAGGCCAAGGACAAGATGTACATGCCAGAAGATGGCTCCCAGACCAGCAAGGAAAATCCAAGTTTCTTCAGCAACCAGGCATCCTATAATAGCTACCTAGGTTCGCCCAGCTTTAATGCCCGTGTCCTGTTAGAGACTCAGGAGCTGCTAAGGCAGGAGCAGAGACGCAAAGAGCTGGAAGCCAGCAAGACTCGGCCACCTCCTGTGCAGGAAACCCTCAGCAACATCTACGATGTCAACAAAGACCATGTATCAGGCTCTATTGTGGTGCAGACCACACCTCAGTCTAAGGGTCCCTATAGACAGGATGTACCCCCATCTCCTTCTCAACTTGCCAAGCTTAACAGGCTTCAGGGTTGGGAGAAAGGGAGGCCCTTTTTTTCTGAGACAGAGACAAGAAAAGGTAAGAAGTGATTTTTTGGGGCTTTTAGGACTGGGTGTAGCAACAAATTACCAATAATTTATCCAATGCTATGTCACACAGATTTTCTTTTTGTTTTAAATAATTATTTTATTTTAATTATTTAATTAAGATATTTTTCAAGCAGACTATCGATATGAAATGTTACTGTTTAAAATGTTTTAAAAATATGAACACTGATCATTTTTTACCTAAAGTACATCATTTGTGTGTATAAGTGCCTTATAATCAATTAAAATCATGTTTTGACTAGTACTGTGTCTGTCCATGTGACATCTCTACTACAGCAGACAGTAGAATTGGAGACTTTCAAATTTGTGTCTGTATCAATAAACATACCAGCAGTCTGTAATCCTGGAGCCAGGCACAAAACTAGCATGTTTGTGAGGACTGCTTTTGATATTTATGTGGGCTGTCACACATGTGCTGATGTGAGTGTGTGCTCACTCTTTGGTGTGTGTGAGTGTGTTATCATAGGGAGAAGTTGGCATATCTTGACACAGCGGGGAAGGTAAGGAGGTTGTGTGAAATTTAAATTCAGAATTTAGGTTTTTTGCACAGTCCTCATGCCCTCACAGTTCACAGAAATGTTCCTTTTGGTTTCAGATATTTGGTACGTTTTCTCTTCCCTCTTCCAAATCTCATACTGAATATGAGGGATCCTAAATTCCTCTGGTTGTTTTATCTTAGTTATCTCTTTTCACATTGTTGCTCTCAACATATTGTGATCTCCATGGGAAAACAAAAAAAACAACAGACTTTGATCCCTTTCATTCTGATACTGTCAACTTCTAGCCAGGGAATCGGCCTGTATAAATGGGGTCAGCACTGTATTTCTAATTGTGGTACCTCATTAACAGTGAGTGGGCTCTTTTGAATGTGTTTTTGTTGTCACACGTGCCTTGGAGGAGGAAATACCAATCTTTTTGGCAAGTCATTGGCCCCTGCCTGCTCGAACAATTTGGATGTAAGTGTCTCTTGTTCCTTAGATGTCAGCTGTTCATCCCTGAATACTTGATAAAGGTGGTTACATGGCAAAACGCTTCTGTTCACCTGCATTTGTGGCCCAAGTGTGTAAATACCTACCCAACAACTCAATACAAATGTGCTAAGTTTGTGTTCTGTTTATTATTAAGTCCATTGACAGTAAAACATCCAGTTTTGTTTGTTGTTTAGTTTTTCCTGTTGTTGTAGCAGTAATGAGAATTTAATTTTAACCCAAAATGAGTGTGATGGTAATTTTTTTGCACTATCTTTGTTCCAATGAAAGCATTGTGTAAGAACAGGATTTTCTTTTTTAATTGATGCAAAACCTTTCTTAAAAGAACAAACCACAACAAATTAGTTTGATCCATACAGGACAAAGTTAAGTACACCATTATAATTGTACAATCCACTCGTGTTTCTGCCTGTAGATGTGTGTGAGGGTGGACATGTTTTTCGTCTGTGGATGCTGCCAGCAGCTTGATACCAAATTATGTCTATGTATATGTCTTGACAGTCATGAAGTCGTAAAGCACTTAGCTGCTCAACAGGAGAATAATGGGGGGCAGAAAGAGCAGAAGATCAGGTGTCTGGTGTTGCAAAGGATTCAGTTGTAGAATAAACCTTTAATATTCTACACAGTTTGTGTAACAAATATCAACTTAAAGACAATCCTCAATTTCGCTATACTTTGCCCATCGGTTTGATTCACATGTCATTTTTTTTCACCCTGTATGGAGATATTGCTCTGGTTTAAATGAGTGAAACTGGTCACAATGGTAATAATGTTTTTTTTAATGTGAGGTGGTGTTTGCATGTCTCAACTTGAACTTAGGGTTCAAGTGCCTGCAATCTGTGTGGAGTTGTTTCCTCCTCATTTGGTAATAATAATAAGTTATTTTTCTGCTGAATTATTCTCCTTTATGTTTGCATTCATTGACACCTTCTTCTCATGAGCCCATACTTATGGCTATTTTTTAACCACAAAAAATGATTATCTTTGTGTCCCTCATGTTCACTTTTGTGCAGTGTGGTACTTTGGTGTTAATAAAATTGACTACTGTGTAAGAGCAATGTATTTTAACCTTTTTTGGAGGATACTGTAAAAATTATTCTGAACTAAATCATTCTTTTGCTCTCTCTCTCTTTTGCTCTCTCTTTTCATATGTGCACACAAAAAAATGGGTCTTTAATGTGTTACTTTTGATTGTGCATTGCTGAAAAAATAACTTGTTGAAAAAATTCAGGTATTTTAATTGCACTATAATTCACTTCATGGAACGTTTCTTAGTGCACGAGTTCCAGACATACAGATGACACCGACGGACAGTGTGATAGCATGATGGCTAAGGCATGGTTGAAGGGAAATAAAAAATAAGAAACTTCAGATAAAAAGTTCTTACAAAAGGGTGTTGTTTGCACTTTATGTGGGAAGGACTTTGCGTATCACATGAGCCACCCTCTGTTTGTACCTCATCATATGGGGGCTAGCATCCTGGTCGGTAATGATAACTTTGCCGCGGAAGATAACAGCATTGCTAATACAAGTTTGCAGAATTTCCCCTCTAAAGTCAACACTACTTTAAGTTCCAATTACAGATACAGAATGTCAAAGGCTGCATCAAATGAATTGAACCAATTCACTGGTGAGTGAGATTACTGTTGACTCAAGACAACTCTCCACGGTAAGAGACGTAGTGTTACAAGAGATGCTGCAGTTGGCTTCTGCTGATGCATATTACAAACTGACGATCAGAATTAAAATGCCAAAAAAATCCAGGAGCTGTATGGGGATGAAAGGAAAGTCACACAGGTGACATTAAAGACAGCCACAAATATGTTTTCTGCATTTAGCTATTGGTCTATGTGGTTGACTGTTGGGAAAACAAGATTTGTAAGTTCAAGCTAAGGTACACTGGTTCGTTCATCAAACAAGCATAAATTCCTTTTTACCTGTGCTATAAATTTCAATTAATTAATCCCAAAACTTGGTAGCATGGTCGCTCAATGGTTAGCGTTTCCCTTCTCACAGGATGGTACCTGGTTTGATCCCAAAATCTTATCTTGTCTTACTAAGTTATTAGGATAAATTATAAGAGTCATGTCCCTTAAGTCGTGGAAATGTACCTTTGTGTATTTTCCATACTTGTCAATCCTTACGTAATAGTAATTTCTTTGCTTGTCATTTACCATTAATATCATAACAATGTTGTGAGTAATTATGACAAAAAATAATCAACTCCTTCAAAATAATATTAATGGGGAATTCGGGTGATGATAGAATTTGAAGGATCTGCCACGAAAATGGCTTTTTCATTATATCTTTTTTTTTTTTTCGGTGCAGGGGGGAATTGAATATATAAACTGAATTCCGAAGTATTTTAAATCAAAGTGCTGTATGAAGAAAGAAATAGCTAAGCAATTCTGCATCCATTATCATCCTCCTGACCTACAAGTGCTGTTTTTGGCACAGTCTGATTTGTAAAGTATATTAGCTGAATTGATCCGTTGAGTGCATAAGTTAGAAATTGATTCAAGTGGATCAGAGGGTCTTAAATTTTAGTATTTTTTGTTGTCTTTTTGTTATCACTATCTTAGGAGAAAAGCATAGTAATTTTTATGTTGTTTGTTTTCCTCAGACACATTGTCAAGATCCTATTGATGAATACAATTGTTATTAGTAATAGAATAAGATAAATATAGATTAAACAAGTCAGTAGTCAACTTATTGGCATCCTCTTTCTCATCCTCTTTGCCATCCTCTTTCATACCACACTTGCACACACTGCATGAGACCAACTGCAAGCCTGTTAAGGATAGGGAGATGGGACTAATACGATAACAAGCCTTCACATATGCTAAAAGCCTTGTAAAACCATGGGTTTGATATTTTACTTGAGCATTTTATTTAGACGCCATTGGGATTCGAGGTTGGTATTGCATACACAACAAAGAACATGAAAATGTCTTTGGTTTTCTTCTTTTTGATGCAGCTTAATTAAAGTGGAAGATGGCTTAATTAAACTTTGCTCAAACTTCAGAAGTTTATATGAAAGCAACTTCTTTCTATTCTCATTTTTTCCATGTAAAAGGTGGTGGGTTTGATCTTCCTTGTCTGACATGCTGACAGTCAATAAAGAGAGATAGTCAGGCGTACCCATAGCTACAGAATTAGGAGCTTGTGGGTCATTCCCTGGTTGGTTGTGTACCGAAGTAATGGGACTTGTCATACTACAAAGATACACACATACGCACCCAGTGTAGGGAATAGTGCAGTTAACTTTACAAGTAGCCCGTCAAAGATCAAGATTGAAAACAGAAGGTAGTCTGAGGGCAGTTTGATTGGTGACACATGTTGAGAAAAACAGTTTGGAATGACAGCATGTTCTTTTATAACAGCAGGGCCTTTGATTCCGCTGAAAGTGTCTTTAAGGCATCTGCCCTGCATGCAGCATGCAGCAGCAATCTCATGCACATGCAAGTCATGGGGGCGTCAGCAGAAGTTCACTGCAAAGACAAGCTGATGGTGTACAGCTGAGATGCAAGCCTGTGGGTAAGGACATATTTATACATAATGCAATGTACAAATAAAACCTATATATACTTGTATTGAATTATGAACATGGCATTTCACTTTACTTGGCCAGTTTTGAAGTGGTAAATGCAAAAAGTAGTAAATGCAAAAAGCAAATGCTAAAAGGATCTATGGATTTAATTTCTCTTTTAGGTCTTAATTTCTTCACAGAATAATTGAATTATACTGACTGCTTGTGTAAATATGTCCCTATAATTAGTATTTCCATTCCTCTGGCTTGCTGTTGTTATTTCCACCTCTGACTCATGAAATGACTATGCCAGTGTGAAATATTTTTTACCATTTGACACAGAACTAAAGCAACTTCTTCATGGAAAACAATGGCTTTCAGCTGCCTGTTTCCCATATGCTTAATGTATGCAATCATTTTCTGTGCTGACATCTTATTTGTTTTGGTAAAAAAAAGATAAAAATGAAAAAAAAAAAAAAATCAAACCAACAGGAAATTGGTCTTTCTCTTGCCCCTGCCAAATGAAAAAAAAATGTAGGACTGCATAGTGTTAAAAGATGATATAGAACAGCCCAGGCTTCACATTCTGCTGAAGGGGACTGAATGAGTTCAGCAGTGCGTCTCAGTTTGAAATCTACATGGGAATAAATCCCATAATCTCTCCTCAGTTTGCACACTAGAGAAGCTGTAAGCAATTACTCTGACAAAGGAATCCTTTTTTCCTCTTTCTACTCTTCGTCTTCACTTTGCCCACTATCATCCGCTCAGCCTTGTGTGAACTTAATCCTCTGAACTTTCCTCAAGATCCTCCGCTACTCCTTTTGTGTTCCTGAGAGTGCAGCCACACCCCATTCCCCTTTCTTTCTCAAATATGGCAACTGGGAGAGAAGATTGCCTTTCTAATGAAACAGCTGTCAAGTATTCCCAATGCCTCTGTGCACTATCTCCCTCTTTGTTCTACCTGCCCCGCTTTTCCACACCCTATCCAAACACATAACCTTAACAGAGGTCTTATCAACAAGGTCTTATCTCCTCTCGGTGGGATCCTCACAGGTGCTGACTGACAGGACATAAAGAAGGAAGGGAATCCCTGCCAGAAGAAGGGACACAAGGACAGAAAGAGAAAGAAAAGAGAGTGAGGATGGCATTCCTTTTATTTTGCCTTGCAGGAGAGACAGTGGGCTGAGCCGCTGCTAGTGATAATTTAATGATGGAGGACAGGGGGTGGAAGCCTGACACCTGTGGGGGAGTACTAAATAATATGGTTGAGCTGAAGGGAAAGGGGTGGACCATCTGTTGCAGTCACAGCTGATGGAGATGAGCATCACCAAGAGTCTTTAACCTGGTCCAAAAATGTTAATGGTGTGTTGCTGATGCATATTAAATTCTGATCTGCATTTGGAGCACTGTTTGCATTCCATGACCATAAATACATGATTCATACTTGCTCCTACATGCTTTAGATGTTTGCTGTGCACCACCAATCCCCATCATCATCATCTCAGGTTATTTGTTTTTTTACAACCACCTGATGCCCAACATGCATTAATGTTTAATTATTGTATTATTGATTCTTGCCATAATTGACCTAGTTGCAAAAACACCTACAAACAAATAATTCATATCTGTAGTAGCAATAATATGAGATATTAGTAGAGTAGATATTTAAGAAGTTACTCAGGAATATATTTTTTTTTTTTCGCTTCAGTAATAAAAAAACACACAAACACTCTCTTTCTTTTACTGAATGATGATATGATTCTAGTGATAGCAACCAGATATACCTCTTATCACAATCAGAAATCAGAAAAACAAACTGAGTATTTGGAGGGAGAAACAAGACAAAACAAAACAAAGCAAAACAAAACAAAACAAAACAAAACAAAACAAAACAAAACAAAACAAAACAAAACAAAACAAAACAAAACAAAACAAAACAAAACAAAACAAAACAAAACAAAACAAAACAAAACAAAACAAAACAAAACAAAACAAATCGTAAAATTGTCAGTGGAGATTGTGGTGCCAATGGTGATTTCTCTTATCAGTCAAAAAAAGCTTTAGAAAATGGGGAACAAGTCTAATAATTCATCCAAAAATACTTTTTACAACAAACATGTAAAAATAAAGAAAAAATAGTAAATCAATAGATGTCATGTGTCTCCTGTTGTGCAAGGTCTGATGGTTCGAACATCTAACATATGCCTTTCTTATTAACGAAATATGGTGACATGACTGAAAAGACAAAAGATAAACATTTATGAACATAATTACCTAGGTACATCATGTATGATGAAGAAGTGAATCCTGAATACCAACTAAAATAATCATTTTAAGATAAAAAGGAAAACATCACATAAACCAGTGGAAACAGTAAATGATGATTTCTACAATTTTTATTCCTTCCCATGTACATCATGAATAATGCAGCATGAAATCAAGCTGATACTGTTGAAACATTGTACCAATATACAGGACAAGTTGTGATTGTTTGTTTTTTTTTGTTTTTGTTTTTAAGGCATTTGATTCCTTGTTCTGACTTGCAAAAATGTTAGATATAAGATGCTGGAACTCCGCGTGTCCAACATCTGGAAACAGTGTCAGTCTGCATTGTATATGGTTACATTGTTTTGTTTATTGTGTCTCTGAGGGATAGCTAATGGGGGATGGCTCCCCCTCAGAGGTGACGAGGCCAGAAGAAGCTCTGTAAACATGGGGGAATGAAGATTAATCACACTCTTGAGATGGTCTGCCCACTTAAATAATCAGTATTGATTGCTGTCACCTTACATCTGTATCAACAGCTGCTGGAAAATGTGGCACTTGCCCAAAGTCTTGTCCACCTTGCACATAGCCTGTTAAATCATTGTGTATTCAGGCAACAATTGGGTTTGTAATGAAATATGCACTGATAAATATAATTGTTTGGCTGTAAAACATGAAGACAAGGTTAAAGCTGTAGCATTGCCTTCACACCAGAGAGAATATACATTGTTTGAGACCAGGGCTCCCATGCTTTTTTCACCATCATATTTTCCTTCCTGTCAAAGTCATATGTGCTTGTACAATCCCAGGGTTATTGGCATGTGTATGTCTTCAAACTTCAGAAAAAGACTGTTGGCAAGAGGGCCTTCCCATTTTATATACTGACTGTGTAGAGCAACTGCCTCTTAACATCAGGCAGGCATAATTTACTGATGGTTTCAAAGCAAAGATGAAGACCCTGTTGTTTGCTGTTGCATATTAGTCGTGAGATCTGTTGTTAAGGTTTGGCATTGAGTTAATGGTTAACTTTTTAAATGGTAGCATAATCATGCCATGATAAGTTCCTGCCTCTGTAGCTTTCACTCCCCTTAGCACTTTCACCTGACATCATTCAAGGCCAGGATAAATGCTACAAACTGAGACTCATCCAGTTGCCAGATCGTGACATTACTTGTGATTTCGACTCGGCCCTTCGCTTTGGGGTACTTCTGCATGTGTTTTTGCTTGTTATGCACTGCCCTCATACTGAATAAACAAATTCTGATTGAAAACCTCCAGTGTAATTATGCTGATATTTGGTTTGGAAAAATCACCCCCGCAGTCTCCGACACTTAAAAAATTCAGTAGGTTAATTGGAAACCTCAAACCCCAGTGGGTCCCTGACTACAGGATAGGTAGAATGAACAATAAATGAAGATTCTGATTTTGTTTTTAAATTTAATTGTCCTTTCTTATTTGTTCTTCTTTGGGAAGCACTTCGATCGAATGCTCTTTTTAAATATCATTTTGCCACTGGCATTTTTGTATGGTTGGAGTAATTGATTATTTAATTCCCCTGTATTTTTATCTTATGAAAAGCATTCAAGCCACTGTGAGATGCCACAGCCTCCCCACTGAAATCAAGATTGCCTCACCATCCATTGGATGAAAATGTGCATGCAAAATAAAATTAATCGGGTGCAAACAGCTGTTGCCTTAGAAATTATCCAAATGGTAAAAATAATAAAACAAAAAAAATACACTGACCAATTAAATAATACATAAAAAAATTTCAATGAGAAGTACAATGTAAAAGGACAGTACATGTTAGGTGAACAAAATTGCTATAGAATTGTCAAACTCATTAACTGCAAGTACAGAGAGCTTGTGTCTAGCCTTGGTATTTCCTCAAACAAAACTGCATTACCCCTGCTGTAATCTGATCTATTTGTCAGTAGAGTCAAATGCCTCTCTAAAATCTAAAACAACTAGCACAGATTCTTTAGAGATGTATATACCTTGAGTCACTTCGAGTGCAGGGTAGATTATGCAGTTTACTTTTGCTTCTTGAATTTTTGTCACTAAAAGTTGTTTCCCAGCTTCCCGATGCGAGCAAAGGTGCATTGCTAATGATAATCGAGAAAACAAATAGATTTGTAGGGTTTTATCAGAACGAGAAAACATAGCATTGTGACCCAATGGTTGCGTTTCTCCACTCACTGGTTAATGCAGGATCACTAATACATTGAACATCAACTGGCGGACGTTTGTTTGGCATCTGTAACAAATCAGTAAAAGCATGTCGAATCTAGCAGAAATAAATCCATATATGGAATATGGAAATGTGTACAAAACATAAATAATGGTGTTGGGGTATCTTGTCTTTTTTTATTTCAATTATTCATCCATTCATTGTGACTGATATTCAACTTGAAATGTATCAGTAGACATTCTATAAATGCTTATTTTGTGATTGCAGCATAGTTTCACTTCAGTATGGACTGTTGCACAGCATCTAGTATGCCACAATAATTTGCGACACAATCATGTGGTCATGTGTAAGTACTGGCCCACACAATTTGCCTTACATGATTAGATCCATTAAAAGAGCTACACCTCTGTGTATTCAATTCTCTGGCAAAGCAACCGATCAATAAAACCATTTATTTGGATTGTTTTTTTAGAGTGGTGCTCATTCATGCATTTTCGTAATCATCAGGGACTGGAGTGCAAGTGTAAGATGTAATGATTGTTGCTATGTGGGAACAATAATGATGATGAAGTCCTAGTCCATCTCAAACTGATTGAACTCATCATTAAGGTACTTTCAGAATTTATCTGCAAAAAGAAGGCGCTACTCCAACTATGTGAATCCACTGAACTAAATTCTCCTTCAAATCTCCTTCCAACATATATATTGTAGGAAATGATACTTGAAACATCAGTAGTAACGGCATAATATTTTTGGTCAACTGGTTGAATTCTTTTCGATTCATAAATGTAAAAATAGAAAGAACATCAATTGTGCTGTCATCACATGAACAGATCTGGCGTTCAAGGAAAAAGTAAATAGGTGATATTGCTAGAGGAATGGCAATATGTGTGTGTGTGTGTGTGTGTGTGTGTGTGTGTGTGTGTGTGTGTGTGTGTGTGTTCGTCTTCTCCTTACGGCTTTTCCCTTCAGGGGTCGCCACAAAGAATCAACCTTCTTGACTCTACAAATCTAACCATATTCTCTGTATCCCCCCTCTCTCACACGAACTACCTTCATATTCTCTCTCACCATGTCCATAAATCTTCTCTTTGCTCTTCCTCTAGACCTCCTGCCTGGCAGCTCCAATTCCAGCATCCATCTGTCTTCAAATATATTCACTATCCCTCCTCTGTACATGAATGAACC
Organism: Fistularia commersonii; assembly: GCF_037954325.1. Taxonomy (NCBI): domain Eukaryota; kingdom Metazoa; phylum Chordata; class Actinopteri; order Syngnathiformes; family Fistulariidae; genus Fistularia; species Fistularia commersonii. Next base: position 20,225,172 of record NC_141291.1, read on the forward strand.
ATCTCAGTCTGGCTTCTCTGACCTTCTCTCCAAAACATCTAACGTGTTGATCCTCTGATAGACTAATTCCTGATCCTATCCATCCTGGTCACTCCCAGAGAGATCCTTAGCATCTTCATCTCTACGACCTGCAGCTCTACCTCCTGTCTGTTGGTCATTGTAACTGCTTCTACTCCATACAGCATCGCGTGTGCGCGCGCGTGCATTTACAACCTCCTTGCCTACCTGCCTATCTTGACTTATTTCATAAGATTATCAATTATTTACACATAACATTTAGAATTAACATGTTATTTAGCCAAGCTTTAATCTGTTTAGACCAAACTTTAAACATGATTAAAGACAAATTTTCATCAAGTTGTTCCCTTCATTCATTATCAACTCCTTATCTGACTTAAGGGATGCTGGAGCCTATCATTACCGTCATTGGGCAAGAGTCAGTGTACATCGTGGACCTAGGTCTGCATATAGAGACAAACACCAATCTCTCATCTCTGGCAATTTTTCAAATGTTTTTTCTATTAACCATCTGCATGCTTCTGGACTGTGTGAGGATACCAGACAACTCGGAGGTAAAGGGAAATGCTGCAGATGCTGCACTGATCTGCTTGTTGATCTCCCACTTCATCCTTCCCTCACTCATGAACAAGACCCCGAGATAATTGAACTCCTCCACTTGGGGTGGGACCTCTTCCAAGAGCCGGAGTGGGCAATCCAACCATTTCCGGTTGAGCACCATGGTCTCGGATTTGGAGGTGCTAATTCTCATCCCGGCCACTTCACACTTGGCTGGGAACTGCTCCAGCGAGAGATGTAGCCTGATGAAACTAACAGAACCACATCATCTGCAAAAACCAGACTCAATCCTATGGGCACCAAACTGGATCTGCTTGACACCCTGGCTGTGACTAGAAATTCTGTTCATAGAAAAGGGCAGCTCCGCTGGAGTCCAACTCTCTCTGGAAATGGGTCTGACTTTACAACTGGCAATGCGGACCAAGCTCCAACACCAATCATTCAGGGACTGAACAGCCCATATAACAGGGTTTGTTCCTGGAGCATCCCCCATAGGATTGTCCACAGGACACAGTCAAATGCTCTCTCCAGATCCGTGAACCACATGTAGACTGGTTGGGCAAACACCCATGCCTCCTTGAGGACCCTGGAGGGGGGGATCCTCCCAATCGCGCCCTTCCAAGTCGCACTGTGAGCATTGAAGTCTCCCAGCATAATGAAGTCCCCGGTAGGAGTGCCCTCTAGCAGCCCCTCCAGGGACCACAAGAAGGGTGGTTAATCTGAACTGCTGTTAGATGCATAGCCACAAACAACAGTCAGAACCTGTCCCCCCACCTGAAGGCAGAGGGAGGCTACCCTTTCGTCCACCCGGTTGTACCCCAACGTACAGGTGTGAAGTTGGGGGGCAAACAGTATTCCCACACCAGCCCATATCTTCTCATAGGGGGCAACTCTAGAGTACAAGAGTCCAGCCCCTCTCGAGAGGCTTGATTCCAGACCCCACGCTGTGCATTGAGGTGAGTCCGACCATATCTAGTTAGAATTTCTCAGCCTCGTGCACCAGCTTGGGCTCCTTCCCTGCCCGAGAGGTGACATTCCATGTCCCAAGAGCTTCTGCAGCCGAAGATCAGACCGCCAGGGTCCACCGCTCTGGCCACTGCCTGGCTCACACTGCACCTTGGCCCTTCCTGTGGTAAGAGGGACCCATGTCAATCCTTTAGGCTGTGCCTGGCCAAGATCCACGGGTGAAGGCCTGGCCACCAGGTGCTCTGTCTGTGCTTTGTCTGGTCCCTGACCTGGGACCTGTTTGCCTTGGGTGACCCTTCCAACAACATAGCTCCCAGGATCACTGGGATGTGCAAACTCTTCACCATGGCAAGGGGGCAACTCAAGGAAAGGTAATATAATAGTGATTTTTTGTGTTAAGGAAATGCTTTTATAATATACACATTTTAATTGCTCTTTAAATATAAATAAACAAAAGAGCACCAGCTGTTGGACTATTTATGTAGGTCAAGTTTGATGTGGACATTACAGTCCAAACTTATTGTACAATTGTCAACATACTTTTGACAACACATTTTTATGTCCGCTAAGCTAACTTGTGATGATCATTACCTTCCATGGTAAATGATTCATTTCCTCCTCTTTTATCACAATATATAATTATTACTGTTATTAGACTGTATCCCTCTGCTAGGCAATCCTCTTCACATACTCCTAGTAGTTGTTTCAGACAAATAATCAGCAATTTGCAATAGATTATCATTTCAGAGTCACCTTGCCAAGACTATTTATCTGTCATGATTAACCTCAGTGTGATTGCAGATTAAAGCAGGTGACAATTCATCATGTGGGTACAGTGGTTCCTGGGTACTCAATATGCTGCATGATAGCAAGTGCTAGAGCGGCTTGACCCCTAAATGGGCCTGCACTCACAAGGACCAGAAATGCTTATGGATATATGGGAATGAGGACACAAGATCAGCAATAGGTATCATTTCCCTGACAAATGAAGATAGGCCTCTGGTATTATTTATTCATCAATAGCCCTGGAACATTGAGGAGGAACAGAAGCAATAGTAATCAGAGTGGAAGTTAAATGGGCACATTAGAGGTGAGGGTATTTTGAATCGCACCCCAGTCTGTTTTGAAGTAAGGGTTCACAAATGATCTAGCCTTTCTTCTACTCTCAATTTGCCAGAAAATGGAAAAAAGGGCAAAAAAATCAAAACAACACATCAACATAATATGTGAAAAACCAAGAGAAATAGTTGAATGTGATTTAAAAGCCCAATAAGATTATGACACTCTTCTTCCCTGTATGGTACTTTAAATATGCTAATTTTCTTTGTTGTAGTTTTCCATGAAGCCAGTATTTCACAGGTTGTAGTATGTGACCTTCAGCCTTTAATTTCAACAAAAAATCATGTTCTTTATGCCTTGCCTATGTCCAATCAATCCTCACTTGCAGAATATTGCACTTTATTTAGAATTTACAATATACACTATATATAGAGAGAGAAAAAAAACATACACAATGAACAAGATGGCTCTAATATCTCGTCTGAATAACTGGACTTGTTACATTTTTTGGAAGGCTGTTTCACCCCTCTTCCAAGGGGCCTCTTCATTTCTGATCTGACGAAGGTTCCTTTGAGATGGGTGGAAATTATCCACTCAAGCTCTAATACTAATTTTTTTAAATTAAAAAAAAAACAATTTAGTTTGTTCAGCTCTGATTTATGTTTTTATCTGTATTTTAATTAAATTTTTCATTTTGAGGCTGGAAAAATATTCAAGATTAATTTGAGCTGAATCTATTTACGATCTGCATTGTCATTTTGAAATTCAATGGACATGACATGATTATGATTATTAAGGTAATCCACGAAAGGTGCATAAAATATAAAAAACAGAATGTTGAAAGATGAAAAAGATATACAAAATTCACATCATGTAAAAAAAGGAGTCAAAAGTGCTTAGTGACAGCTCCAGTTGCCCATTTGTAGAAACCTCTCCTGAGTCTGTTTATTTTGCTTTCATTGTCCATGTGCCCTTGCTCTTCCACCTCACACAGAAATATTACCAGTAGTCAATATGAATACTGCGAACTGAATAAGGAATAAGATACTCTTTTGAGCCCTTACGAATGTAAATTCAACTCCAAAGGAGTAAGTGTGTCACCAGCCATAAATCTGACTGGATGTCACTGTTGAGGATTCCTCCTCAACACCTCCCGGGGGAGGTATTTTGGGCTTGTTCATCTAGGAGGAGACCACAGGGAAGACTCAGGACACGCTGGAGAGACTATGTCTCCTGGCTTGCCTGGGAACACCTTGGGGTCCCCCATGTGGCTGGGAAGAGGGAGGTCTGAGCCTAACTGCTCTTGCTGCTGCCCCCCGACCCAACTCCGGATAAGTGGGGGAAGATGGATGGATGGATGGATGGATGGATGGATGGATGGATGGATGGATGGAAGACATTGAAGAGCATGAAGAGTAGAAAGGCAGTAGATCCTGGTGATATACCTGTGTTGTTATGGCAGTGTCTAAAAGAGGCAGAGCTGGATTTTCTAGCTAGTTTATTCTAGACTGGAGACAGTGCTGGAGGTCACAGAGATAAAGATTCCAAGGTTCTCTTTGGGAGTGACGAGGATGGATCATATCAGGAATGAGTCTATCATAGGGACAGCACGTTTGATGTTTTGGAGAGACGGTCCGAGAAACCAGACTATGATGGTTCGGGTTTGGTACAATGGAGGGATAGTGAATAAATTATTGGACAAATGCTGGAATTGAAGCTGCCAGGCAGGAGGTCTAGAGGAAGACCATAAAGATGTATGGATGTAGTGAGAGAGGATGTGCAGTTAGTTGGTGTGAGATTGGAGGATACAGAGAATAGGGTTAGATAGAAAAGGTTGATTCACTATGCCAATTCCTGAATGGAAAAGCCTAAAAGAGACTGTACCGCTGCCTCATAGACACTTCACTACCTCCACAGGTATATCATCAGGACTGACTGCTTTTCCACTCTTCCTCCTCTTCAATGCCCTCCTCACTTCATTTTTGCTAATCTCTGCTACTTTGTGGTCTACAATAGTCACCTCTTCTACCCTTCCCTGTCTTTCATTTTCCTTACATTCCCTTTCCATCCTCAATCACCTGGACCAGCTGTACACCCTCTCCATCTCTATCTCTCTGTTTTGCCAATCCTTCAGGATGACCAGCAAGAGAAAGAAATCCCAGCTCCTTACATGATTCCCCTCCCCTGCACACTCCCCTGAACCCTCTCTGTCCATCCCCCTCCTTTAACCCTACCAAAATCCTGATTGCCCCTCTACTCCCCACTACTGTTCACCTGATCCCCCCTCCCCCCTCTACCGTTCGGCTGCACCTTCTTTACACCATCTCTCCTCAGTGACCTTCCCTGATCCTCTCAATTCACCTCAGCCTTGACCCCCTCCCCTTCAGGGCTCTCTGATGACCCGCAGGCCTCCCTCATCATTACCATGGAGGACATGAGAAGAGAGTTCAGTCGTTAGGAAATGATAGGCCCTGACAGGCCAAAATATGTGCTACTCAGCTGTATGATGTTTTTCAACATATATTGAGCCTGAACCCTGAGTATGATGGTTGTCCCTTGCTTGTGGGAAAACTTCATGCTTGGTCACTGTGCCAAAGAAAAATCACACAGACGGTGATTACAGACCAATGGTCTCGACATCTCACACCATGAAGTCACTGGAGGCACCGTTCCTCCGTTGTCAAACCAGCACTGGACCCGCTGCAGTTTGCATGCCAACTCCATATTGGAGTGGAAGATGCCATCATCTTCCTGCTGCACAGGGCCTACACTCACCTCAAATAGGCAGGTAGCAGTGTGAGTCTTGTTCTTTGACTTTTCCAGTGCTTTTAACACCATTCGGCCTGACTTGCTCAGGAGTAAGCCTCTGGACATGCAGCTAGATGCTCCGCTAGTAGCCTGGATTACTGACTACTTCACAAACCCACAGTATATGAGGCTGCAGAAGATCATGTCTGACACGATTATGAACAGCACAGGGGCACTACAAGGGATGGTCTTGGATTCCTTCCTATTCACACTCTACATGTCTGAAATTAGCTTCAGCTCACTGTCCTGCCATCTGCAGAAGTTCTCAGACACCCTGGGTCGTATCAGCGGAGGCCAGGAGATTGAGTAAATGAGTGTGAGGGACAGGTTTGTGGGGATGGTCTGGACTAAACCACCTGCAACTCAATGTAACAAAGATGAAGGAGTTGATGATGGACTTTAAGAAACGGAGGACCTGTCCAAACTACATCTCCATCAATGAAACAGATGTTGACATTTTTGATGAGAACAAGTACCTGGGTGTCTATTAGCTAAACTAGACTGGACTAAAAACACAAATGCCGTATACAAGAAAGGTCAGAGCCGCCTGTTCATTCTTGGAAGACTCAGGTCTTTCAACATCTGCAGAGCCATGCTACAGATGTTTTATGACAGTGTGGTGTCTAGCGTCATCCTCTATGCTGTAGTGTGCTGGAACAGGCAGCCCACGCTAGCAGACATAATAAGCTCATTAGGAAGGCTGGCTCTGTCCTGGGAGTTGAACTGGAATTGTTAGGGGAGATGTCTGAGAGGAGGATACTGAAGAAGCTGCTCAGTATCAGGAACAATGCCTTTCACCCCTTGCATACTGTACTGATGTCCTGCCAGGGCACTTTCAGCTGTAGACTGAGACTACTGAGGGGCACCACAGAATGCCACAGAAGGTCTTTCTTACCAGGGGCCATCAAACTATATAGTTATGCAAGAGGGAAACTTGACAGCAAAAAAATCAATATGTTTGTGAATGTATGCAGTGTTGGAGCCTCCAAGCAAAATAATTTTCTTTGAGATTTCCGGTGATTTCCGGCGTTGTCTTGGGCAGCTGCCTGCCAGAGTTTCTCCTCACCTTAGTGTCTCTTTTTCCTAAATTCTCTACTTCTATTTTTCTATGTACTTCTTCTTGCTTTAGTAACAATTTAGTTAAGAATTTACTAAAACAAGAGATGTTGCTCCATTCGCTATTTCTTGTTTTCCCAGTGCTTGGAGCACTTTTTTCGAGCCAGATCCCAGCCTGGCGGAGCAGCGCAATGGCTCCATTGTTTACACCTGGGATCAGCTGATGGAGCTGAGATGCAGCAGCAGGATGGGGGAGAGGTACGAAATCCCTAAGGAGCTACGGAGGAAATACCGGGGCTGCAGAGCTGAGAGGAGACGGTGGCTGAGGAAGAGGAGATACAGACCGTATCTCCCCTCCATTGTGATGGGAAACATGAGATCGCTCTGCAACAAGTTGGAGGACTTAACAGCACTCACACGGAGCGACATTGTGTTTCGTGAGGCCTCGGTGTTGTGCTTCACAGAGACTTGGCTAAACAGCAACATACTGGACTTTGTGGTGAGTTTACCCAGCTTTCAGTTGGTGCGAGGGGACCGGGGTGGTGCCGGCAGCGGCAAGAAGAAAGGAGGAGGTGTCGCTGTGTTCGTGAACAGCAAGTGGTGCAACCCCGGACACATCACGGTGAAGGAGCGTGTGTGCATCCCGGACATGGAACTTTTGGCAGTGAGTCTCCGGCCGTACTATCTGCCAAGAGAGTTTTCCCGCGCCATCATCATAACGGTTTATATCCCACCGCTTGCCGTTGCATCACGGGCTAATGACGTCATCAACTCAACGGTCGCAAGACTCCGGACTCAGCACCCCAGTGCCTTCATAGCCATCTCTGGGGATTTCAACCACGCCACCTTGTCATCTTCTCTGCACACTTTCAAACAGTTTGTGGACTGCAAGACCAGAGACAATAGAACCCTGGACCTGCTTTATGCAAATGCCACAGACGCATACACCTGCACAGCTCTCCCTGCTCTGGGCAGGGCAGACCACAACCTGGTCCATTTAAAGCCTCACTATGTTCCTGAAGTCCAGCGGCAACCTGTGATCACCAGAACTGCATCATCCAACATCATCCCCACCAAGACGGTGCGCTGTTTCACAAATAACAAACCCTGGGTGACTAAGGACATTAAGGCCACGCTGAACAGGAAGAAGGCGGCATTCAGGAGCCGAGATAAAGAGGAGCTGAAGAAGGTGCAGACTGAGCCGAGGGAGAAGATTGCAGAGGGCAAGGGAAGTTATAGGAGAAAGTTGGAGAGCAAACTCCAGCAGAACAACATGAGGGAGGTGTGGAGTGGGTTGAAAACCATCACTGGCCATGGAAAACAAGGAAGCCAGATGATGGTAGGAGACCTGCATGAGGCCAACAAACTAAACCTATTTTTCAACAGATTTGATGAAGAAGCCTCTGCCCACCCTCCTTCCAGCTCCACTCAGGACTTTCCTTCCCCTGTGCCCTCACCCCTCACCTCTAAGACTTCCCCCCTCCCCCACACACCTCTTCTGCTTCCCTGTGCGATGTCTCTTCAACACCTCAGCCCTCCTGCCCCCCACTGGGACTCTCTCCACCCCTTCCTGTCACCTTCACCGCTGAGGAGGTGAGAAGAGAGTTCAGTCGCCTTCATCCCAGGAAAGCCCCTGGTCCTGACGGACTTAGCCCCAGAGTGCTGAAAGGATGTGCCTCTCAGCTGTGTGGGATCTTCACATACCTCTTTAACCTGAGCCTGATCCAGATGGTTGTCCCTGACCGGTGGAAAACCTCATGCCTGGTCCCAGTGCCCAAGAAAAAGCATCCCAGCAGACATAGCGACTACAGACCAGTGGCCCTGACATCACATGTCATGAAGTCCCTGGAGAGGCTCGTCCTGAGACACCTTCGTACTGTTGTTGGACCTTCGCTGGACCCCCTGCAGTTTGCATACCAGCCCCGGATAGGAGAGGAAGATGCCATCATCTTCCTGCTGCACAGAGTCTACACCCACCTTGAGGAGGCAGGAAGCATTGTGAGAGTCATGTTCTTTGACTTCTCCAGTGGTTTTAACACCGTTCGACCAGCCCTGCTGAACAGGAAGCTTCTGGACATGCAGGTGGATGCTCCACTCGTGGCCTGGATCAACAACTACCTCACAGGTCGGCCGCAGTACATGAGGTTTGGGAACATCACGTCAGACACCATTGTGAGCAGCACGGGGGCGCCACAGGGGATGGTCCTGTCTCCCCTCCTGTTTACGCTATACACCTCGGACTTCAAGTTCTCCTCGCAGTCCTGCCACCTGCAGAAATTCTCAGATGACTCTGCCATCGTGGGCTGCATCAACGGAGGCCAGGAGGAGGAGTACAGGAGCGTGGTGGACAGGTTTGTGGAGTGGTGTGGACTGAACCACCTGCAGCTCAATGTGTCTAAGACAAAGGAGCTAGTGGTGGATTTCAGGAAACAAAGGACCCATCTGAATCCGGTCACCATCAGGTGTACAGAAGTGGACATTGTGGACACCTACAAATACCTGGGTGTCCACTTGGACAATGAACTGGACTGGACTTTGAACACCAATGTCATCTTCAAGAAGGGTCAGAGCCGCCTGTTCTTCCTCAGGAGGCTCTGATCTTTCAATGTCTGCAGGACCATGCTGCAGAGGTTTTACCACTCAGTGGTGTCCAGCGCCATCTTCTACGCTGTTGTGTGCTGGGGCAGCAGGCTCAAGACAGCTGACACCAACAGACTCAACAAGCTCATCAGAAGAGCTGGGTCTGCCCTGGGAATGGAGCTGGAGTCTGTTGAGCAATTGTCAGAGAGGAGGATGCTGAGGAAGCTCCTCAGCATCATGGCCAACGTCCACCACCCCCTGCATGACACACTGACATCCTTCAGAGCTCTTTCAGTCATAGATTGAGACCACCAAGGAGCTCCACTGAACGCCATGGGAGGTCTTTCCTACCCGAGGCTATCAGACTTTTTAATTCCTCTTCCCTCAGCCGCAGGGAATCTTCAAATCTTTGTACTTAAGACCTTAAAACACTTGATAGCCTTAACCTTGACAATTTATATTTTGTTGTATTTCTTATTCTCCCTCCTTCCTACTCTTCTTCTTCTTCTTCTACTTTTGGCTTTTCCCGTCAGGGGTCGCCACAGCGACACACCAACTACCTTCATATCCTCTCTCTCTTCGTCCATAAATCTTCTCCTTGGTCTTCCTCGAGACCTCTTGCCTGGCAGCTCCAATTCCAGCATCCGTCTACCAATATATTCTCTATCCCTCCTCTGTACATGACCGAACCATCTCAGTCTGGCTTCTCTGACCTTCTCTCCAAAACATCTAACATGTGCTGTTCCTCTGATAGACTCATTCCTGATCCTATCCATCCTGGTCACTCCCAAAGAGAACCTAAACATCTTCATCTCTGCAACCTCTAGTTTTGCTTGCTGTCTTTTGGTCATTGTAACAGTTTCTAGTCCATACATCATCGCTGGTCTCATCACTGTCTTGTACACCTTTCCTTTTATTCTGGCCAATAGTCTTCTATCACATAGTACCCCTGACACTTTTCTCCACCCATTCCAACCTGCTTGGACCCGTCTCTTCACCTCTTTTCCACACTCTCCGTTGCTCTGGACTGTTGACCCTAAGTACCTGAAATCCTCCAGCTTCTTGATCTGCACTCCCTGTAGCCTCACCGTTCTACCCGAGTTCCTCTCATTCACACACATATATTCTGTCTTGCTGCGAATAACTTTGATTCCTCTCCTTTCCTCCACCTCTCTAGATTTTCCTCCACCTGTTGTCTGCTCTCACTACAGATCACAATGTCATCTGCAAACATCATGGTCCATGGGGATTCCTGTCTTACCTCATCTGTCAGCCTATCTAGCACCATTGCGAACAAGAAGGGCCTCAGAGCTGATCCCTGATGGAGTCCCACCTCCACCTTGAACTTCTCTGTTACCCCTACAGCACACAGTACCAGTGTCTCACAGCTAGTATACATGTCCTGCACCAGTCTAACATACTTCTCTGCCACTCCAGACTTCCTCATACAATATCAGAGCTCTCTTAGCACCCTGTCATATGCTTTTTCTAGGTCTACAAAAACACAATGCAACTCCCTCTGGCCTTCTCTGTACTTTTCTATTAGCATTCTCAACGCAAATACTGTTAGTACTCTTCCTAGGCATGAAGCCATACTGCTGTTCGCAAATGCTGACTTCTTTTTTTTTTTTTTGATCATTTATTAGAACAGGTTCCTTAACAGTCACACACATTCTTACAAAACCTCATAACAAGATACACATTATACTATATTCTTTATAGGTCACTTATTTCCTCACTAGCACGCGAAAAAAAAATAAATAAAAAAAAATAAAAAAAAACATCTAACTCAGTCAAATAGAGATAATATCATCAACTCTCCAAATATTTTTTAATGGGTGCCCATTTGTCAAGATATAGGTCTGTCTGAAGTTGTAAGTTTGCTTTTATGCGTTCCATGCAGTTTACATCCTTAAGCCTCTGACACCACTGGTCCAGGGTAGGTGGGTGGGGTTTGAGCCAGTTTACTGTGATCATTTTATGTGCAATTAATAGAAGAACTCTAAGCGAAAACACCTGGCTTTTCCTTGAATCGCTTGTTGATGCTGTACCCATAATAAATTGCTGTGGATCAATCGGTCTGTTTCATTTTTAAATCTCACTTATTTGTTTTTTTACCTCTTCCCAGAATTTCATCAGTTTAGAGCAGTCCCAAAAAATGTGGGAAAAGTCCCCTGTTATGCCACAGCCCCTCCAACACAGGGGAGAACAGTTATTATCATAAGAAGCTATTATCAAGGGAGTTTTAAAATACCTTATTCTTAACTTCCAGCTGAACTCCCTCCATGTTGGGCTGCTTAAACATTTTTGCCAGGGCAACCAAGAACTCTCCCATTCTCCATCAGCAATCACGGCATTAGATTCCAGTTCCAACTTAGCTTTCACATCAAGTGTGTCTACTAAAGTGTCCATACGTATCCTGCCATATATATCTGATATTGTATTTTTAATGTTCATTTTGTTCTAAACTATCTCAATCCAATATTGTTCAAAATTAGTTGGAGCTTCTTTAATATTGTCCCATTCTTTGTGTGTCATCAAATAATGTAGAATTTGAAAATATCTAAATAAATCCTTGGAGTCAATGTCGTATTTTGCCTGAAGTTGTGAAAAAGCCCTCAGAGTTCTTCCTTCAAATAACTGATTTATTGTGATTAAACCTTTCCCTGCCCATCTAATGAAACCATCGTCCATCTTTGCTGGCAGAAAGTCACCTGCTGCTGTTATTTTTGCTGCCCTCGATAGAGATAGAGGTAGATTCAGGAATCGTCTTTTCTTTTCCCAAACCTAAAGTGCGTGGTTGACATATTCATTTTGTATCTTAAGTCCATGTCCTGCTTTTGAATTTAGAAAGGGAAGAGTTGAAAGCGGCACATTTTTTACTGAACCATGCTCTATATGCATCCATCTTGTGTCCATATCTAGTTTTATCCATGAGACCAATTTTCCAAGTTGTGCTGCCAGGTAGTAACTTCGGAAGTGTGGCAAGACCAATCCGCCCTTATCTCTGGGTGCACAGAGTATTTTCAATCTCACTCTGGGCCTCTTGTTCTGCCATGTATATTTGGAAATGAACTTATCCAGTAATGTAAAGGTAGATACAGGAACAGTGATAGGCAGAGCATTGAACAGAAACAGCATTCTAGGTAGGACATTCATCCTGATACTTTCTATCCACCCAACTAAGGACAGTGTTACGTCCACTAGGAATGTTCGTTAGAAGCAATGTCTGTTGTGTTCTCCCTGTTCCTCCCTTCTCTGATTCTAGGTGGGCATGTGACGTGTGGCGGTGAGGCAGACAGGTGGAAGCAATGGACAATCAGCAAACAAGGCGCAGCTGATTGGCCACACCCATCCTGTGCAGCTTAAAAGCCGCACACACCGGATGTCTAATCGCTGGAATGTTAGATTCCACAACGATGGCCACCTGGTCACACATGCGGCTACCTAGTTTTGTTAGTTCTCCCTTGCCAGCTCAGCTTCTGTCCGTCAGAACCCCTGGATCATTCCACCGGTCTGCTACCCCGTCATCCAACTCCACTGCCACACGCCGCGCTCTGCCTGCCTGGAACCCCCTGCTTGACTCACTGCCTTCCCACCAGTTGTGTACCGTAGGATCGTTTAGATTAGGAATCCTTGCCTTACTGAATTGCCAGTTCATTAGTTCGCCTGTTTGTTCGTAGCCTGTTCGATAATTGATAACGTTAGTTTGTATTGCCACGTTGGTCTGTTCACTAGACTTTTGAGTCGCCTTTGGTTGACCTGTTCACTAGTGTTGCTAGTTGCCCTTTGTCCCTTAGTCAGTTTTTGTTTGGCTCCAATTCTGTTAGTATATCGGCTATCATTAAATATTTATTTCTAAATTCTGAGTCCTGCTCGTGTCCTGTTCCGCACCTGAGTCTTTGAATCATCCGTAACAGACAGAGGAAGCACCTCCCATCTTTCCATCACATTTTTGATCTGAGAAATTAGTTTACCATAATTTGCCTCCTATAGCTGACTTGTGTCGTGTGTGAGAATGATTCCCAGGTATCTAAAGCCCCCTTTTGACCACTTGAATTTCACCTGTCCATTCAAGCATGTCGGCCAGCATCCTGTTATCATCATTGCTTCTGATTTCCCCTCATTCACCGTGTAGCCTGACATCTCCCCATAGTCCCTCAGGCATTGCATAAGGGCCGGTATAGATGACTGAGGATTTCTTATAAACAAAAGAACGTCATCCGTGGCATATCTTTTGAGAGTTCCCATTCCAGTCTCTCTCTCTCACTAACCTGCAACTCGATGCCCAGCTTCTTCAACGTTGGCACAGCATCCACCAGCGAAGGAAATGTTTTCACTCCCGACTCCAAGTTGATTCTCAGCTGCGCCGGATAGCGGCACATTACCTGGATTTCCTTCTCCTTCAGCTGCTTGATCACTCCTCGGACCCGCGTTCTCTTCCTCTGTATTTCTGGAGAGTAATCCTGGTCGAAGTAAATCACTCCCTTTTGGAACTTCACTCGTTTTTGGGCCCATTCTTGTCGCAGCACTGCTTCATTTACTGTATAATCCAAAAACCTCACGATAATGGAGTGCGGAGGCGCTGAACTCGTAGGCTTTAGCCCCAGTGATCTGTGTGCCCTCTCGATTTTTATGTTTAGCTCGGGCGGGAGTTGTAGCGCTGTCTCAATTAAGTTCCTCACAAAACCAATCTTGTCATCTTTCTCACTTTCCTCGGGGACTTGTTAAATTCTCAGATTGTTGCGGTGCATCCGGTTCTGTAGATTGTCGCATATGTTCGTCAGGGCCGCCTCCCATTTCAACAGGTGCCTCAGCATCCTCTCATGGCGCTGGCCTGTGTCCTCCACCTGGCATACCCCGGTCTCAGCTTCCTCAGTTCTCCGCTCTAGCTTCTCCATCCTTTGAATCAAGTCCGTGACCGACACCTCCAGTCTAGTTAATTGTTCCTTAGTGTCTGCAAATGTTTGCTTATTTTCTTTCCTCAACTCTTTCAACTCGTGAAGAATGTTCTCCATGTTCTGTTCATCCGTTTTTCCGCTCACCTGGCTTGGGGAAGATGGCGGCCAATTTTTCCTTTTGCTTCCTCTTGCTGTTTTGCTGCGTTCGTGTATCTCTGACCGTGCTCATCCTAATCTGCAATGCTTCAGACTCACTCTTCCACCATTAAACTGTCAAGTATGTTTTTATAAACAGCCGAATACTACCAATTTTCGCGAGAGCTCAACTCCGTGCGTATTTCTCAGTACATTACGTCACCGGAAGTCCTTCCTCCTACAAATGCTGACTTCTGCTCTCAGTCTAGTTTCCACTACTCTTTCCCATAACTTCATTGTATGGCTCATCAACGTTATCCCTCTATAGTTGCCACAATTCTGCACATCCCCTTTATTCTTAAAAATAGGCACCATCACACTTTGTCTCCATTCTTCAGGCATCTTCTCACTCTCTAAGATCCTGTTGAATAATCTAGTCAGAAAATCTACCGCTGCCTCTCCTCGACACTTCCACACCTCCACAGGTATATCATCAGGACCGACTGCTTTTCCACTCTTCATCCTCCTCAATGCCGTCCTCACGTCACTTTAACTTATTTGTGCAACTTTGTGGTCTACAGTAGTCCTCTCTTCTACCCTTGCCTCTCTTTCATTTTCCACATTCATCAGCTCTTCAAAGTACTCTTTCCATCTTCCCATCACTCCTCTAGCATCAGTCAATACATTTCCCTCTCTGTCCTTAATCAACCGGACCTGTTGTACATCCTTTCCATCTTTATCTCTCTGTTTCGCCAACCTGTATAGATCATTCTCACCCTCCTTACTATCCAACCAAGCATACAAGTCATCGTACGCCCTTTGTTTTGCCTTTGCTACCTCTATCTTTACCTTTCACCGCATCTCCCTGACCTCCCGTCTGTTCTCTTCAGTCCTCTCAGTACCCCACTTCTTCTTTGCTAACCGCTTTCTCTGTATATACTCCTGCACTTCCTCATTCCACCACCAAGTCTCCTTATCTACTTTCCTTCCAGATGACACACCAAGTACTCTTCTACCTGTCTCCCTGATAACACTAGCTGTTGTTGTCCAATCATCTGGAAGCTCCCCCTGACCACCCAGACCCTTTCTCAACTCCTCCCTGAAAACCATGCAACACTCCTACCTTTTCAGCTTCCACCACTTTGTCCTCTGCTCTGCCTTTGTCCTCTTCATCTTTCTTGTCACCAGAGTCATCCTACAAACCACCATCCTATGCTGTCTGGCAACACTCTCACCTACAACTACTTTGTAGTCACTGATCTCTTTCAGGTTACCGCGCCTACACAAGATGTAGTCTACCTGCGTGCTCCCACCTCCGCTCTTATAAGTTACCCTATGTTCCTGTTTTTTCTGGAAAAAGGGGTTCACTAAAGCCATTTCCATCCTTTTTGCAAAATCTACCACCATCTGTCCCTCTGCATTCCTATCCTGGATACCAAATCTGCCCATCACTTCTTCATCCCTTCTATTGGCTTCACCAACATGTCCACTGAAGTCTGCACCAATTACCAATCTCTCATTTCTGGGAATATTCTGCATCACTTCATCTAACTCATTCCAGAACTTCTCTTCAGATTCACATCCCACCTGCAGGGCATAGCCACTAACAACATTGAACATCACACCTTCAATTTCCAATTTCAGACTCATAAGTCTATCTGACATTCTTTTCAACTCTAGGACGTTCCTAACAAACTCCTCCTTCAAGATAACTCCTACTCCATTTCTCCTCTTGTCAGTACCATAATAGTACAACTTAAAGCCTGCTCCTAAGCTTCTAGCCTTACTACCTTTCCACCTGGTCTCCTGGACACAGTATATCCACCTCCCTTCTCTGCATCATGTCGACCAACTCTCTACCTTTTCCTGTCATAGTCCCAATATTCAAAGTCCCTACTCTCAGTCCCAGGCTCTTTCATTCCTCCTCTCTCTCTGCTTCCGAACATGCACTCCTCCTCTCCTCTTCTTATCTATTATTGTTATGTTTTTGCTTGAAACTCTGGCACAACAATTTCCTTCGGGATAAATAAAGTTGTTCTCATCTCATTTCCTTTGTTTTTCATAAAGTTCAATTCTATTCTTTTTGCTCAGGCAACCACCACAGCTGTGTGCCATTTTGCCCGTTGATACCCGTCAGCTGCTTCCGGAGCCCCACAGGACTCCTTTTTCAGCTTGACAGCATCCCCCACTGCTGGGGTCCATCAACGGGTTCAGGCTTACCACCTCGTCAGGCACTGACCACCTTATGGCCACAGCTCTGGTCTGTCCCCTCGACAATGGAACATGGCCCTCTCAGACTCAATGCTCCCTCCTGGAATGTAAGCTTTGCTGGAGTTGGAGGTTAAAACTCTTTCTGGCATGCGACTCTGTCAGACTTTCCAATAGACACTCATGATGCTTTTGGACCTGTCAGGTCTGACCAGTGTCCTCCCCCACCGTCAGAGCCAACTCAACACCAGATCAGTTGACAGCTCCGCTCCTCTCTTCACCCAGGTGTCCAGAACATGCAGTATATCAATGATATGATGACAAAGTCAATCATTGAACTATTGCCTAAGGTGTGTTGGAGCCAGGTGCAAACACTTTATGTCTGAACATGTTGTTCATTATGAACAGTCCATGACGAGCACAGAAGTCCAGTCACAACACACTGCTTGAGTTCAAATAGGGGGGACCATTCCTCTGTCATACCTTTCCAGGTCTTGCTGTTTCTTCCTGCAAAAGTGTTGAAATCCCCCAGTAAGACGGAGTCCCTAACAGGAGTGCTCTCTAGCAGCCCCTCAAGGGACCCCAAAAATCTAAATCTAGTCTAAACTGTTGTTGGTTGCATAGGCATACAGAATGGTCAATACACATCCCGAAAAAAATGAAGGCGGAGGGAGGCTACATCTTTGTCCACTTGGTTGAACCACTACATGGAGGCGCCAATTTGGGGGCAAATCAATATGCCGACAAATGCCTGGGGCCTCTCAACGGGAGCAGCCACAGAGTAGAAAAAAGTCCAAACCATCTCAAGAAGTTTAGTTCCAGATCCTGAGCCATCAAGGTGAGTCTGACTATATCTAGCCCGGACCTCTCAGCCCTGTGCACTCGCTAATGCTCCTATCCTGCCAGAGAGGTAACAATCAATGTCCCTTGAAGCAGCTTCTGCACCTGCGGATCAGACCGCCAAGGTCCCCTACTCCAGCCACCAGTGAGTTCTCATTGCATCTGACCCCCATGGCCCTTCCTATGGGTGGTGGGCCCAGGAGGATCCATATTCCCCTCTCAGGCTAAGCCCAGGAGAACTTTATGGGTGCAGGCCCTATCCCCAGGCACTCGCCATTGAGTCCCGTCCCTGGGCCTGGCCCCAGAGAGGGTGTCCTGCTTCTGGGCAAGGGAAAACCAGGTCCATTTGTCACTTTCATCATTTGGGATCAACTTGAGCCACACTTTGTCTGGTCCCTCAACCAGGACCTGTTTGCTTGCTTGACCCTACAAGGGACATAAAGCCCCCGACAGGATAGCTCCTTGGGATCATGCCACCACAATAAGGTGGCAGCTTGAGGAGGGCTGCCATCTTAACCAAACCCAACAAGAATACTTTTAGACCAAGACTGCATTTATTTTGGAACTGTTCAGTTCCATCATTGTTTTATCAGGGTCAGGGTATTTTCATGCTGAATCTGACATCATCCCATCAGGGTCAATCACATTTGTAGCATATTCATGTGATTCAGCTTTTTATTTTCAATATTGTTGGAAAATTGAGGCAGAACAGATGTGCTTGCCAATGCATAATGACCTGTCAGGGCCCAAATATACTCAAATTTAAGTTGTTAAATACCTTTGCATAAATACAAAAACAACCCCAGCTAGTTTTGTCCTTGACAGGAGTGTATCCTTCAGTGCACAAATCACAGTTTATGCTATCCAAAATGTAGCCATGAGTCGTTCACAAGCTGATCAGTCTGATGAAAGTTTTCAAGGTGGAGTAACAAGTTGTAGCATTGAGATGACAACATGCACAGAAATTTGACCAAAAAGCATTTCTGGATTCACAGGAATATAACTGGATTCACAGGAACAATCATGTGGCTCCCAGATTAGTAGAGAAAGTTTGAAAGGAAGATATGCAACTGTGAAGGCTGTGAATACTGACTTAGTCATGGAAAATGCCATCAATCATGAATACCACTGCTACAATATTTTTGACCAGACTGATGAAAACCATCATGTAGCTCAGCTGCACATTTTATTTCATCATACCATTACCTAACAGTTTGAGGGCCCATACATTCTCACGTATCGCTGTTTGAAGAAAAGGCAACATTTATTGAACCTCTCTAAGTAATAATTTCTCCTTTGGGTCAGCTGTATTCTATTCAATGTAACTATGCTCAGCAAAATTTGATACATTTTTCCCACCACAGGAAATGCTCAAACATGAGTAACTAACTAACCTGAACCTGGGTTATTGATTGGTGGGCATTATTATTTTTGACCTATTTTCTTTCCTTTTTTTAATTCAACCATTAGTTAACCAGAGAAAGAAAAAACAATTGAGATTATTAGTCTCCTTTTATAGTTTAACCTAGCCAAGAGGAGCAGCAATACACCCAAAAAGGTAAGCAAAAAGGTAAGATTAAGGTGGAAAAGTGAGAAATTGTAATATCAAGGCATGATTGGTTGGGAACAAAACGGAACTTTGGACCACTAGGGTTTTAGAGAAATTTTTACTTCCTCAGCGGCAACTTTTCAGTAGCTGAATGATAAGGGATATTATAGGAGAGGATATTTCTCCTATGGTCATTTTTTTCCAGGAGCTCAACATATAGCACACCCTGTAAACACAACAGCTTTGGTTATATTAGGGATGATTCACTGATATGAAAATGTGAAGGCCTCCAACTTCCCTTAAAACTTCCCTTTCATATGGTTTGAATTTTAAAAGTCTGACATAAGTAGAATTGTGGTTGACAAGTCAAGTCTTATGACCAAGGTTGTAGAAGGGCCTCAATAAGAGTGAATGTTTTCCATTTCTACATCACATCACAGGAATTCATCAATTGGCATGTATGGGAGCATAATAAATGTAGCTTAAAATAACAAGTGCTTTTTCAGTCAGACATGAAAAGAATAAAACGTTTTTGTTTACCTGGTACCATCTCACAGCACCAAGGATCCTGGTTCGATTCCCACAAGGGGACTTTCTGTGTGGAGTATGCACGTTCTACCTTTGTCTGCTTTCTCCAGGTTCTATGGTTTCCTCCCGCAGTCCAAAAATATGCAGAAGGGTAATTGGGAAAAAAAAATGGAAAAGTGCCCAGATGTGCAGATGAGAGAGTGAATGATAATATGTCTGTATATTTGGCTCTGCAATCGACTGGCGGCTGGTCCAGGGTGTACCCCGTCAATTGCCCAATGACAGCAGGGGTTCCAGCATGTAACCCTAACTGCAAGGTAATGAGTGGGTGAGCGATTAGTTGTCTGTCTGTATATCTGCGTTTGATTGGCAACCACTCTGGATATACCGTGCCTCTTGCCCGATGACAGCTGGGATAGGCTCCAGCATCCCCCTGTGACCCTGAGTGCAGGATAAGCGGCAGAAGATGGATGGATGGACAGGATAGACAGGGCAGCAAAGTGAAGGTTGGGCTTGGGAGTTGATGGTTGACCTGAAAGAGCATCTGGTTATCCCAGAATATATAGTTTGCACCCCAATATGGCCAGATATGTTCCTTCAGGAAATATATGTTATATATAAATATATGTTATACGTTCCTTTCAGGAAATATAGTACATAATAAAATTAACTTATCATTCTTCATTTTGTCAAGCAAACCAGTATTGCGTTAATTTTCCCCTTCTCTCTTTACTAAATTAAGCGTGTTAGCTAATTGCTAGAGGGGTGCAGCTGAATAATTTACACTATTGAGGTAAAAAAGTGTTAGGGAATTAATTATGGCATTAAAGGTGCAGATAGCAACAATCTCAGAGCCTTTGAGAGATGACCAATGAGAAGAAGGGGAAAGAAGGAGAGACTGGTATGTTGAAAGTAATCTCTATCCTACAGAGTAAGACAAACGTTAAAAACAGTTCATCACTTTGTGTGACCATCCACAGGGAGGATAGCCAAGAGGTACAAAATCTTCCTTCTGCCTGGGTGTGAGTAAAGTTATGAATTTCTCTGCCTTTTCTTTTTCACAACTTCAGTATTTGCGGGTGTGTGTGTTTGTGTGTGTGTGTGTGTGTGTGTGTGTGTGTGTGTGTGTGTGTGTCTGAGTATTTCTTGGGGAGAGGTAACAACAGATTCTGTCATCTGTGGCTGATTTTTAGGATTGCTTTGGCATTGGCTGTCAAATGGCTGGACCTGGATTGTATCTGGTTGCAGTCTAAAGTCTGACTAGTGACAGGTTCAGTCGGCCACAAACAAGAAATAAGTGGAACATGGCTGCTTAATCTGAGTAATCGTGGGAGGAGACACATTCATTTGATTAGACTTACTGTCACTGTGAGGAATTTTAAGGTGTTTTGGTAGTAAGTCAGACTCTTTTCAACTCAGAAATGAATCTGGCAATAATATCCTCATAAGGTAACAAAATGTTTTAGTGTAATTTTCTGTGTCCGTGTAGGCACCTTTTAAGTGAATTAGCATTTACGCTAGGTGGATTTCTTTATGCAATTAAAAAAAAACAAAAAAACTTTTTCATGATATTCTAACACTTTGAGATAGGACTTTTGAGTTTTCTTAAGATGTAAGTCATAATTAGCAATATTAAAATAATATAAGTCTTGCAATATTTCAGTTGATTTGTAATGAATCCACAGTGTATGACATTTTTGTTTTTGTAATTGTATTACAGAAGATAAAGAACTTAATTGCAATATTCTAATTTTCTGAGACAGTCCTGTATGTCATCTACACATATTTACTCAAAACAAATTAACAGAAGCAAGATGCTGTTTTTTTCAGGCAACAAATCACTGACTATTTCAAAGCATGAGCATTAATATTCTGAAATTGTCCAAATCTAACTAATAGAAAGTATTGACCTGTAACTGCAAAAGTTCCTTAGTGTGTTAGCAAAGGTTTTTGTTGATTGTCAAATTGAGATTAAACTATTTCTGTCTTGGGGGAAATAACCGCCATGTTCAGTAAGTCTTTGTTAATAAAATCAAATACATAAGACTTTTGTCAGAGAACTTCATTTTTTTATTATGTTTTAGAATTCAGAAATTAATTACAATAATTTCTTACTCATTCTTTGCTTCGGCAGTTAAAACTTTGCAAGCCTATTATAGTCAACACTTGATAGCCCAAGTGTTTATGTAAGCATCCTATAGGTTCAATTGTGATTCAGTGACCCTGCTGTACTTCTGCATGATTTGATTCCCCTATTCTATCTGCCTATTTGCCCTGGCATGCCATAATATACGCTTGTGTGTGTGTGCATACAGAAATGCACCGTAAGGAGTGGCACAAGCCAGTGTTTTCTTGATTCAGTCCCAAGGCCTGAGGAAGACAGAGGGTTGCATCAGGAAAGGCTGTTGGTACAGCCAAACAGAATATGACTTGCACTTGATTGGTCGAGGCTTGGGTTAACAATGACCACCATTGGAAAATGAGCAACTGTAAGTTGAAGAAGAGAGGAGGAAGGTGCATTTACAAGCAAAGAGAACAGGAAAGGCAAGCGTCTAGGACAGATAGTAGACTTTGCAAAGAGGATGGCAATGGCTGTAGTGAATACTTTCTTCCAGAAGAGGCGGGAACAAAGGGTAAATTACAAGAGCAGGGGTAAGAGCACATAGGAAGACTACATCTAGAATAGATGATGTAGTTTGAAGGAGATCAGTGAGGCAGATAAGAGTGTAGCCAGACAGCAGAGGATGGTTTGATGTGACAAGGAATGACTGATGACAAGGGTTGAGGTGGTGGTTGTCAGGAAGACCTTAAGATGGGAAACCCATGGAAAGGAGAAGAATAAATATTAGCCATAGCAAGCAGAATATTTGAATGAGAAGGACCCAAAAAGATCAATATGTGAGGCTGTCAGTGACGTGTGGTGAGGTTTATGGCTGGTGAGGCACTAACGTCATCACAGTCAGATTTACAAACATATGAACTCTACAGAGTAGCTTATCCACCATTTTATTGGCAGCAGTTGACATGTTTTGTTTGAAATATCATATCAGCATTCTTTACATATACAAACTGTAGTATAGAAAAAAAGCACATTTTAAAAAAACGTTATCTCTTACCTTTACTTATAAATGAAATTAATGCGCCACTCCTGATGAAAAGCATTGATAACTTGCTTGTAGAAGTCTTCCTTATCTTTCTTCAGTTTTAAAAGTCTCTCTGTCTCAATGGAAATCACAGACAGTGAAGACAGTCGTCCTTGATCGGTCCTGTTTCGACTTTTGAGTCCTTTCAGTGCTGAGAATGACCGCTCCACCAATGCTGTCGTAGCAGGAACAGTGACCACCAGCCGTAGCAACTTTGTCACCTCAGGAACAGTTTGAATAATATCCTTCAGGGCAAAAAGTTGAGAAGCTGCCCAGGAGATTTACATTCATCCCTCACCGTTATTGAGCTATACAGCCCGATGAGATTGGGAAAAATAACTGGATGGCTGCACTTGACTTGCTAATTGTTTACTGTAGTTTGCTATTACCCATTCTATTATTCTGTAGCCGAGTAGTAAGAAGGAGCACCGGAATCACCGGTGCCGCCTACCATGAGGCACTGTCACTGAATGCCTCAGTTAATTGTTTTATGATTACGGAAAACACGTTACAGTTGTTGACGAAAAACATTATACACATCAGCTAAACTATGGAAATATAATTCATATATTAAAAGTGTTTGAAAATTTTAATAGTGACATACACAGAGACAGCAATATGCTCTCAGTGCATAGCATGCCAGCACAATTAGCATAATCATTGTGCTATCCATAGTGGGCTCAGCTGGTTGCTGTGTCCCCGCACGTCTCTTTAAACAACTTTATAGTACAAATCACTGAATAAATATAACAATTTAATATAATTTTTTATTTACGTTTTTTTCTTTCCAGGTGAGGCCCAGCTTCCCCTGCCTCTACTGACTGCACGTCACTGTGAGGGACAATAATCAGCCCCCTCCCCCTGTCATCTTTTCTCCATCTATCCACACATACAGACAAATACGACCATTTCTAGCCCCTCTTTTCTTTTTCTTACTCTCCTTTCTGTGATGCATCTGCAAGGTGTGATAAGGCAGAAAAACGTTATCCTTATGGGGTTATTAAAACCATTTCCCCCTGCAGTTTTGAAATGATTATCGCCTAAGGCCCACAGTCACAGGTTAGCTGATAGCTCACCTCCATCTGCCGATATTGGGATGACTCTTTGAAGCTTAGGGATTGCTGGGTGGTGGAAGATTATATGCATTTCCTAAACACCTTGAATACGATGGCGAAATAGCAAAGGTAGGGGGAGAAAAAAATAGGGAGAAGAAATGAAAAGATCAGGACTCCTGACATCCACAATACTGTGGGGAATGATAAGGGATAAAGTGACAGCTCTTCCTGCAGCTGTATGGGGCTTGGACTGACTATAAACTGTCAGGTAAAGGGCAAAATTTCTTTTGAGGGAAAGTGAGAGAGCTTATTGGGTTTCTATGATTTTCTGATTTATTCAAAATAAGATGGTCAAATATAAGTTCTGATTCAAAAAACCTGGTTAGATAGCTTCATTTACTTTTTAGAGAAAAAGAAAAAAAACATTATCCTCAAAAGCTCAATACTTTCTCATGTTCAGACACTTAAAAACTGCTTACAGTAGATATTTGTTATCTGCAGAGGCAGCTACAGTAACTGGTGCGGATGCTTACTGCCAACCAGGACTGTCTTCCAAATCCTCTCAAGCATCACGTCTGCTCCATAGAGATATCACCTGCATTGCCAGCTGCTTTTGGCATCCTCCCATTACCTGCTTCTCATTTTTCTGTCTGTGTCTGACTGATGCTCATTTCTTTTTTTTGCCTATTTCCCACTGCCCATCAAACCATGTCATATCTGCTGTTGATCCAGGTGAAATTGATCTTTGTCTTAAAATATAAGTCTTACATAAAGAATGAAACTAAACAAAAAATAATACTGTGTGTCACAATCAACACAAGTGAGGTGACTATTAATTTTGTGAAAGTGTAATAGAATGTTTAGCAACTCCAAAATTGTTTGTAATTGAATGTAACGGACGACTCAGGCGCTTGCTTTAGGAAGCAATAAGTACACAGTTTATTCTCATAAATTGTATTGCACAGATAATTTCCCTTAATTTTCCTTAATTTCAGCCTCAGTCTCTTTTCTGCATAACTATGAATACTTTCACTTTTACAGAACGCGGCAAGACTCATCCTATAAGGTCACTGACCCTGCAATCTGCATAAAGAATTAAACGGAAGATAAAACAATTTTGAACGCAGCCAATGACAAATGTTCTACCTTTATTTCAGGGACAACTTTAAGAAGTCCTTTGAGGGCCAGTAGGTATGTTTTTAGCAAGACCATCTAGGAGGGACAAGAGGTTACTTAAAAAAGCCTCCACCTGAATTGATAAACCATTACATTACATTACATTTGGCAGACGCTTTTATCCAAAGCGACTTACAATAGAGGACATAAGGACTGCAAATAACATTTGCAAATACAAGATGCACAGGAAATATACAGAACAGTAAGCTTAGGTTAGTGAGGTTTTTTTTTTGTTTTTTTTTGACAAAGATGTACACAAACGTACACATACACACACACACTGTATAGCCTAACTTGGTGCCTAACCTGATCTGGGGCAGCTCAAGCATCAGGGCAGTAAATAGTCCTGAAAGAGAAAAGTTTTTACCTGTTTCTTGAAGGTTGAGAGGGATGATGCTAGTCTTGTTGCTTCCGGAAGTTAGTTCCACCACTGAGGTAGTAGAACTGAGAACAGTTTTGCCTGAAATCGCTTGGAGCGAGCAAAAGCTACTGCTAGTAGGTTTGTATTAGAGGAACGCAGCTCTCTGCCGGGAACATAAGGTCTTATCATTTCGTTCAGATATGCTGGACCTGTTCCTGAGGTGGTTTTGAATGCCAGTGTCAGGGCCTTGTGCTTGATTCTGGCAGCTACTGGTAGCCAGTGCAACTGGATGAACAGAGGTGTAACATGAGCCCTTTTGGGTTGAGTGAATACAGCATTCTGTACCATCTTCAGTGGTTTTATTGCACAAGCAGGTAGTCCAGCTAGGAGGGAATTGCAGTAGTCCAGGTGGGAGATGACCATGGCCTGAACCAATAGCTGTGCCGACTGTTGGGTCAGGTAGGGTCTGATTTTCTGAATGTTGTACAGCACAAATCTGCAGGTCTGGGCAATTGATGTAATATGGTTGGAGAATGACAGCTGATCGTCGATCATGACACCAAGGTTTTTTGCAATTTTGTTTGGGGCCACTGTGGTAGAGTACATCTTCAGGCTGATGTTGTGATGAATTGTCTCTTTAGCTGAGATCACTAGAAGTTCAGTCTTGGACATGTTCAACTGTAGGTGGTGTTCTTTCATCCATGATGACAGTTCAGAGAGGCAGGCTGTGATGTGAGTCGAAACCGTGGCATCATCTGGGTGGAAGGACAGGTGCAGCTGTGTGTCATCGGCATAGCAGTGATAGGAGAAACCATGTGTTCTAATGACATTTCCTAGTGAGGTGGTGTACATTGCGAAGAGAAGGGGCCCCAGCACTGATCCTTGGGGTACCCCGGTGGTGAGGGTGAGAGTTGAAGATAATTTCCCTTGCCATGACACCTTGAAGGAGTGGCCAGAGAGATAGGAGTGGAACCAGGAGTGGACGGCACCAGTGATTCCCATGGATCTGACCAAGTCAAGAGACTTTTACAGCTCTTTGACGATAATGATTAGTTGCTGAGTTGACCAGTCTGCTTTATTGTGTTCACCAAGTTCTTCTCATTGGGATAACAGCTCTGCTGAAACGCTGGCAGCCTCCTGGCTCACATCAAGAGGCCTTTCTACGTTGACTTTGCTCTAGCTCCCAATATTGAATGAGCTTTTTGAAATGTCATTTCAACAATAAATTTTCAGCCTATTCATAAGACAGACAACTTTAAAAAAAAAAAAATTTGATTCTGCAACACGGCACAGTGCGAAGGACCCTGGTTCAATTACGACAGGTTACCTTTCTGTGTGGAGTTTGCAAGTTCTCCTCATGTCAAAATTCAAAAAGTCATGTATGATTTTTTTAAAACTATAATTATTGATTTATTTTTTATCTGAACCCAGAAATGCAATGGTTAATTATATTTCCAGTTTAGTCAAACTGCATAGCTGATTGTAATGCTTTTTAGACTGGAGCAAAAAAAAAAAAAACAGTAGAAATGGAAACATTTTGTTGATAAATTACTGGTTTATTCATCGATTGTTTGTTCCACTATACAATGTTCTAAAGTCTCATAAAGCTTTCAATAGCTTTAACATGGCAGAAGAATTAAAAGTTTGACTGGTCAGTCTCAGTTTTGGTCTTCCTGATGCTCCATTTAGCTGAAACAAACAGGAAGTGCAACTACAATTTTTAAAATTAGGTTAATCTTTTTTCTTATTTTTTTTTTTTTTCTTAAGGCAGCCCTGTTCTGTAGTTGCTGGGGTAAAGTCACATTTTGGGAGCCATAAGGAGTACTAAAACAGCCTTGCAGTTAACATTAATAGTTAGAAACAGAAACACTCTTTCTGCATTGTTTAATAGTTCTCAATCAAAACAATTTTTTTGCCATGGACCAGTTCTGTATCCAATTATACACTCATAACATAAAGTGTGTTAATGTATTATAGGCAAAACAATAAAAAAAGACGAAATCAAACTGTGTGATCATGAATATGGTTAATAGTATATAATTAGTAAGCTTTTATAGCGAACAGAGGTAGTGCCTTGACTGGAACTTTATCATCAACAATTTTCTAACTCTGTTCAACAAAACAGAAATATCTACCCGTACAGTAAGAAAATGTCAAAAATGAATGTTAGTGGATAACTTTGTTATAGGTCCTAGGTATCATTGTTCACATACTGCATTTGACTGCCTTTCTTCCTAGCACTAAATCATTCAGGGGTGGAGCCTATATTTTATGCTCAGTTTGTCTTCATTAACTGGACCCTGTACACAACATAAGACAGTTTCTCAAGGAAAGTGCAGGTTCCAATCCAGTGGCTTGCCAGCCTGGGGACCCAACTTTGCCCTAGGAGCAAAAGCCTCTCCTCTACGCTAAGTATCATTCTGGTTAAAGTCAGCCTTGGTAAGGGTTCACCTGTTTAGGTTGTTCATCCCCTTGAGCTTTTTCTCAAAGCTGATAGATGTAGCCCAGGTCAAGTTTCATTTCCTACCCAAATTCTGTTTGGGGATACCTAGTTCACAGGGGAAATTCACCTCCAAACAGAGAGACAGTTGCAATACATTTGGTGGAGTCTTAAACCGCTGTCTGTATGCCCACAGGAATGGTGGTAAGTTCAGATAGAAAGATGGGCAGACCACCATCAGGAGATACATTCTAGGGAGAACATCATCAGTGACAAAGACAAGGAGGACATCAGTTGCCTGATTGGATCTCTCCCTCTTCAAATTTCTCTGCAACCTCCTGCTACAGTGTTGAAAGGAACAATCCATAAACTAGGACATATTGGATGCTATTATCACTGACATGTATGAGAACAAAGGGAAAGGAGGGACAGTAACAGCTTCCAGGGTATATCCCCTCTTAGTATTGTTGGCAATGTTTTTTGCCTGACAAGCCCTTTCTAAGCTGTAGCTTTCAGCAAATGATGTCTTTACGGAGGGACAGTCGACATAATATTCCCCCTCAGACAGCTGCAGGAGAAATGTCCAGAGCAAAGGTTGCCATTGTACTGAGCTTTCATCAATCTGACTAAGACCTTTGAACCAGTGAACAGTAAAGGCCCTTTTGCTCTCCTGGAAAAGATCGTCCATATGCCCAAACTGCATCTGTTTGTGACTTTCTTCAAGAACATGAAGGGCACTGTACACTGGCTCCACCTCAGCCCCCCTTCCAGCAAAGAGCCAAGTCAAG
Organism: Fistularia commersonii; assembly: GCF_037954325.1. NCBI lineage: Eukaryota > Metazoa > Chordata > Actinopteri > Syngnathiformes > Fistulariidae > Fistularia > Fistularia commersonii. Next base: position 20,253,341 of record NC_141291.1, read on the forward strand.
CAATCCTATTCATTATCTTCTTCTCCCTCCAATTGTCATACCCTTTCAGTAAGTTTGACAATAGAATGTACCTCTATATCAGGCCTCTCTAAAATTTGAAGATCTGAGACCCAAGACCAAAATATGAACTATGTGTACGATGGATGATAATACCTTCTGATGATGGAGTGATAGCTGGTCACAGGACAGCATGCAACAAGCAACTGACCAAGCAGTTCATGCTTTCAGGAACCAATACCAGGGACCAACACTATGGGCCAATACAGAAATGCAGTTCCTCACATTTAAATTGGTGACAACACTCTGGAAGTTATCAACGACCTCACCTACCTCGGCTGTGATGTTTCAGAGAAATTTGCACTGGGCTCAAAGCTAAACCCCTCAATAAGGAATGCATCGTCATCCATGGGTCATCTTGCAAGGGGATGTGGGACAACACCATGTTCACCACCAACACATGTCTTAATCCTGCATTCTCAGTACAATACTCTTCTGCAGTAAGGCATACAATTTGTACTCCCATGATGAGAAACAGCTAAAATCTTTTCACCTTTGGTACCGCAGAATGATTGTTGGCATCAGCTGCTAAGACCACAAACCCAACAGCTCTGCTTTGGAAGATGTTGGTATGCCTAGCAAGTTTGCAATGCTGTTGCAGTGTTGCCTGAGCTGGCTTGGTCATGTCAGACGCATGCCAGATGGCCGCATCCCAAAATATGTGGTATATGGACAACTGGTCACTGGCTCTAGATATACAGACATGGACTTTCTCAAGTCAGGACTCATAGCCAGTAATATCAACCCCAAAGGAGACCATGGTGGATGATCACACTTATTGGAAGCAGGCTGGATGGGCAAGGACACTTATGGGAGAGAAGTAGGGAGAGACCAGATGGGGGAAAGACAGAAACTCAGACACACACGATTTGTACCTGACCCTGTTTACCTATTAACAGACTATATCTGCAGCACATGCAAGAAAACTTCATTTAAGGATCTGCTTGTTCAGTCACAGTAGACGCTTCAAACCACTACCTGCTGACTGACCGACCCAGGTACGTACTACATAGTCTTTCAAGATAAATTGATGCCAACATACTTTTAATGAATTCTCCCAATAACTGTCTCCTCAATTTTATTTACTGTGTGGTGTGTCAATTTTCATGGGAAAAATGTGCATCTAAACATTCAAAATTAGAATCTTTTTTAAGTTACTCCTCAGTCTGCAGAGGAGCAAAGTTGTATTCTTATTGTGATTCAAAATGATCATGATGTACTTCATACTGTTGTGCAAATCTGCTATTGCCTTGGTGACCAGGATCTGCTGCAAGCAAAAACATGCTACATGAAGTTAACCAGCCTTTGAGAAAGGATGTAGCATTACATGATGGTCATTGCTCCCATCCCCACCATTTCCAATACAAGTCCCCGATGGGAATTTCTCTAAAGTCATGTTTCTGAAAATTGTCTAATTGTCTCTTAGGATGTGTCAAAAGAAAGTGGGGTTGAAAAAATAGCTAAACCCCGTGGCTTACTTTTGCACAATAACATTTGCATAAAATTGACCATTCTGTTTAGCAAGCTTTAATTTCTTGAGTGTGACTTTAATGTTAATGATGTGATTTTTGATGTGTAATAGTTACCGATTTAATTACAGGCAAATGACCGGAGAAATTATAAAAATGATAAAAAAATATCAATCCCCCCCAAATGCAAAATGATAAAATCATACCTATTGAGCCAATCCCAGCAATCATTGGGTAAGACGTGGGGTACACTCTGTAACAGTTGGCAGTTAATCAAAGGGCCACATATTGAGGCATACAACCTCTCATTCACACATCTAGGCATATAGATGTCAAATTACAGGAGGGCATTGAAGAGCGGTGGGACAGTTGGTCCTGATGATATACCTGTGGAAGTATGGAGTTGTCTAAGAGAAGTAGCGGTAAAGTTTCTGACTAGATAATTCAACAGCATCCCAGAGAGTGAGATGATGCCTGTGGAATGGAGGACAAGTATCCTGGTGTCTGGTTTTAGGAATTAGGGAGATGTGCAGGATTGCAGCAACCACTCTTTATGCTCTTCAGTGAATTCCTTAAGTCACCTTTACTAATTTATGCTATTCCGTGGTCCACACTAGTCACCACTTCTACTCTTCATTCATCGGCTTTACAAGATATTCTTTATATCTTTCCATCGTTCTTCTAATATCTATCAAAACAGTTCCCTCTCTTTCCTTTATCACTAGAATCTGATGCTCGTCCTTCTCATCTCTATTTTGCCATTTACCCAAACTGTATTACTTGTTCTCTCCCTCCTTACATTCCAATCTAGTATACAAGTCTTTGTACGCCCTTAATATGGCCTTTCATCTTACCTCCACCTTGCACCGTATCTCTCTGTACTCCTCTGTTCTCTTCAGTCCCCTCAGTGTCCCACTTCGTCTTTGTTAACCACTTTCTCTATATATACACTGCCACCTCCTCATTTTACCACCAACTTTCATTATCGACTTTCTGTCCACATGACACACCAAGTACTCTGCTACCTGTCTCCCTCCATCATATTAACTGTGTTTGTTCAGTCATTTGGAAGCTCCTCCTGACCACCCAAAGTCTACCTCAATTGAAACTATACAATACTCCTCCTGTTTAAGCTTCCACCCCTTTGATCTGTACTCTGCCTTTGTCCTTGTCATCTTCCTTCTCACCAGTCATAATGCAAACCCTCATCCTCTGTTGTCTCTCTTCATTCTCACCTATTACTTTGCAGTCACTGATTTCCTGAGACTGCATCATCTACACAAGATGCAGTCTCTGTGTGCTCCTACCACCTACCTCCTATAACTTACCCCTATTAAGAAGGTATTCACTTGTTTCACCTGTTTTCAAAGTCTACCATCACCTGCCCCTCTGTTACTATCCTGGATACTAAAACCTTCATCACCTCTACTTCTCATACAAACATGCTGGTTCAGTGCTATGATGCACCTTAAAACCTTGACTAGCCAATTGTTATGTAGAAATATCCATAACTGATCACTCTCTCAAGAAATTAGAGAGAAATGGGAGATAAGAAATGGATCAATATCTTTCTAAATCCTCTGGATCAAGTGTCAGGGCTGGGCTCATGGCTCTTGATCCATAGCTTGATGAGCTCACACCTGCCGCAGAGGGTGTGTGGTGGGAATCAGTGAGGGCTTAAAAGCTGGAGCTTTGGTTCGCACTGGTTGCTGGGTCATGTACAAATTTCCCTCTGTCTCCTGCGCCAGCTCTCCCCATTCATGCTATTTCTGTCTCCACTGCCGTCCCTCCCCATTCACTCCTTTCCTTTGTCTGTGTACATCAGTGCCTCTTGCCTGGCCGCCTGGCCCAACCAGGCTTACCTTTAATAATAATAGAAATTATATCTTATCCTTTATTTATCCCTGTGGGGAAATTTGTCCTCTGCAATTAACCCATCATGGATGAACCTTGAGTAGTTGGCTCCTGTTGACCAGCACCAGGGGGCTGTCAGGGGTTCAGTGTCTTGCTCTGAGCCCATCAGTATATTCTCAATGGACAATAAAAAATCACTAAGAATGGTATGACCGTATTTTTCAGACTATAAGTCGCAGTTTTTTTCATAGTTTGGCCAGGGGTGCGACTTATACTCTGGAGCGACTAATGTGTGAAATTATTGAGTTCTCTTGCTCTGCTGTGTGTGTTTCTGTGTCTGCGTGTGTGTCTTTAATATAACAGCGATCATCACACACACACGCCAACCAATCAAAATTCAGCGGGGGCGGGTGATGGCAGAAGTGCGTTGTGAAAAAAGATGCTACCTGCTACTTCTGCACCTATGAAAATTGGTCAATTCAACTTTCTGGGTAACTTATAAAAACAAGTGAGAAGGGCCGAACAAAAATGGCACCAAAAAGAAAATCATATTCTGCAGGTAACAAGCCGGAGGTAGTGAAATATGCAGCTGAAAACAGCAATCAAGCAGCAGAAAGGTTTGAAGTTAGTGAGAAACTTGTAAGGGACTGGCGAAAAGCGGAGGTGAAATGAAGAAAACTAAAAAAGCTAATCATGGGCTAAAAGTTAGCTGGCCATGGCTAGAGGAACGAGTTCACACATGGGTACTTGAACAACGTGCTGCCAGGGGAGGCTTGTCAACAGTACAGTTGCGTCTTCACTCCCAGGTAGTTGTAAAGGAGATGAATATAAATGACTTTGCGGGAGGACCTTCCTGGTGTTACCACTTCATGCAACTCAATCGCCCTTCTATCAGGGCAAGGACACCATTCTGTCGAGATTCAGAAAGGCTGGAATAATTGGAACTGCAAGTGACGATAACTCTGACGTAAGCGACGTACCGGTAGAAGAGGAAGCGGCGCATTGTCTACCTTCGGAGTTGGCGGAGTTGTTCGGAAGTGACATCGAAGAAGAAGATTTCGTTGGATTTAGTGATTAAGAGTGACACCGATTGTTTGGTTGTAGCATGTGCCATATGCTATAGTTATTTGAATGACTCTTACTGTAATATGTTACGTTAACATAGCCTACTAGGCAAGTTCTCAGTTCGTTCTTTATGCGTCATATTGGCTATACTAGGCTATACTTATTCAGCCTGTTTTTCTTTATTCTATTTTTATTTAAAAAGCCGTACCGCAGTCTTCATAGTCCTGTGTTAAACATTTGCTCCCTCATTAATTGCAACTTTAACAAGGCATTAGAAGTTATACGGTGTAACTACTATAAGATTTCTAATATGAGACTGACTTAGCTCGCAACTAAGGTGCAATTCAATTACACTGTACAGAAAAAGTATAGTTTTGTATACTATACAGAAAAGTAAAACAATGGATACCACTGGAATTCATCAAAATTAGCAACATGAGTGAATGAAATGATTAGTGGTAAAATGAATAGATTATAGTGTAATACTGTATATTCATTGAGTGGTTTGATTTATTTATTTTTTCCATTTTTGTTGAAACTCAAGTATTTCCTTGGTAGCTTTATATGGATTCCACTGTAATTAACTTTAAAATTGTTGTACCTGTGCTGTGTTTACTACAATACCATTGTATATTTTCTCTGCTTTTTTTCAGAACAATTATTATATTATCAAAATTATTTTTTTTATTTCAAATGTCACATTTCAATTTCACTCTATTGAATCAAAAATTCTTTTTTTTTCACCGTACTTAAAAGGGAGCCGTCTTCCATTACGCTCTGATGTTACCCAAGTCTACTGTCTAAATATTGATTAAATTTAATCACTCTGTGATGGCCTCCTTTGCCACCATCCTCAGAAGCCGCCCTCTCAAAAAACTCTCAAGAGGCAACTCTTTGCTGTCTAAAGTCATAAACATCAGAAAGAGTTTACCTTTACAATATTATAGGGTGAGGGCATTCCAGCTGATGTCTCGTCTAAAGTGGAAATGGTGGGCATGTGGGACAATCTCCTTCCAAACGCAAGATCTGAAGAGACCTTGCATAATTCAGTCTTTTCCACTATTTCTGGAGAACCATCCTCAAAGTGTCACTGGCAGACTCATCTTATTTGACAAGCCTGTGAAGCTATGATGCAAAATATTGGCAGCAAGGCTTCATGAGTTCTCATGGGAGGGTTTGATATTGGGATGATAATGAATTACGTTTTTCAAAAGAATGGATGAATTAATTACCAGTCATCTGTCTGGGAGGAATAGATCAAAGGGCGACTGATTGCTGGTTCGTATCAAAAAATTCGCTGGGACCCTCAAGTCAAAGTTTCACTGGTATCTCACCTTATGGCCAATCACATCCTAGAGAGCCCCCTGGCGTGACCACAATATGTATATGTATCAGAGAAGCCAGACTGACATGGTTCGGTCATGTACAAAGAAAGGATTGTGAATATATTGGTAGACGGATGCTGGAATTGGAGCTGCCAGGCAGGAGGTCTCGAGGAAGACCAAAGAGAAGATTTATGGATGTAGTGAGAGAGGATATGAAGGTAGTTGGTGTGAAAGAGGAAGATACGGAGAATCGGGTTAGATGGAGAAAGTTGATTCGCTGTGGTGAGGGAAGAGCTCACAGTGGGCAAGGAATCTTACAGAAGGAAGTTGGACAGCAGCATCCAACAAAACAACATGAGGGAGGTGTGGAGTGGTCTGAGAACCATCACTAATCATGAAAAAAAACAGTGGCCAGGGGATGGAAGGTGATTTACACGAGGCCAATAAGATAAACTTGTTCTTTAACATGTTTGATGATATGGCCTCTGCCGACCCTCCCCCAAGCTCGCTTCATGACTCCCCTTCCCCTGTAACCTGATCAACCCTCTATATCTCAGTACCAATCATCTAATCTCCCCTCCTCCCTCCATATTTCAGCTGTACCCTCTTCACACCATCTCACCTCAATAACAGTCCTTGCTCCGGTCTATTCACCTCAGCCCTGCCCCCCTTAGCCATTGGGGTTCACTGACAACCTGCCGGTCTCCCTAAATTGTCACCACAGAGGACGAGAAAAGAGAGATCAGTTACTTTCGCCCTCATGTCCTTCAATCCAAGGGTGCTCAAAGGATATACTATTCAACTGTGAGTTGTTTTTCAATATATACTGAGCCCAAGTATAATGGTTGTCCCTTACCTGTGGAAAACCTCATGCTTGGTCCCGGTACCAACGAAAATACACCCAAACGCACACAGTCACTACAGACCAGTGGCTTTGACATTCCATGCCATGAAGCCACTGGAGTCGTTTGTCCTAAGGCACCTTTAATTTTCATCATCTAACCAGCATTGGACCCCCTGCAGCTTGCATACTAGCCCCATATTAGGGTTGAATTTGTCATCATCTTCCTGGTGCACAGTGCTTACACTCACCAAAAGGAGGCAGGCAGCGCTGTGAGAGTCGTGTTCTTTGAGTTTTGTAGTGCACCATTTGACCTGATCTACTCAGGAATAAGCGCTGGACATGTAGGTGGATGCTCCACCAGTGGCCTGGATTACCAACTACCTCACCGGTCGCCCACAGTATGTGAGGCTGCAGAAGTTAGTGTCTGACACTATCGCATCACAGGAGCACCACAAGGAATAGTCCTGGATCCCCTCCTATTCACACTCTACAGGTAGGAGTGTATAGGAGTGAGTACAGGAGTGTCGGGAACAGGTATGTGGAATGCTGTAGACTAAACCACTTGCAACTCAACACACAAAAACAAAGGGGTTGGTGTTGGATTTAAGAAAAGGGGTGGGCTACCCAAACCCCATCTCCATCAATGGGATAGATGTGGACATTGTGGATGAGTACGAGTACCCAGGCGTCCACATAAACAATCAACTGGACTGGACTATATACACAGATGCAGTATGCAAGAAAGGTCAGAGTAGCTTGTCTTTTTGCTCAGGAAACTCAGATCATTCAGTGTCTGCAGAACCCTGCGGCAGATGCTCTGTCATGGTAGTGTCTAGCATCATCTTCTATGCTGTAGTATGCTGGGGCAGTTAGATAAAGGCAGCGGACCCAAACAGACTCATTAAGCTCATCAGGAAGGCTGGTTCCAACCTAAGAGTAGAACTGGTCATTAGAGGAGCGGTCTGAGAGAAGGATAATGAGGAAGCTGCTCAGTATCAGTGACAACACCTCTCACCCCTTGCACACCGTACTCTAGTCCCCCCAGAGTACTTTCAGCCATAGGCTGAAAACACAGGAGCACTACAGAGCGCTACAGGTGTCTTACTTTTGGTCATCAAACTAAATAACTCATTCCTTTGCTACAGGAAGAAAACATGAGACAACAATGATATCCATATCGTGTTCATTATTCCCCTTAGGATTGATTCTATTCTATTCTATTTTATTCTATTCTATTCTATTCTATTCTATTCTATTCTATTCTATTCTATTCTGTGTACAGAGTAGGGAGAGTGAATCAATGGTGTGTGGTGGGGTTCATGGCTAGTGAGATGCTGACTTTAATTGTAAGAATTCAAAAAGAGTATGTTTTAGCAAATTTGCTATGCACCATCAATGTGTTCTAAACAATTCATACGCATCCTGAACAGTTTGAGTGGTGTACAACAAAATTTCAGTTTTGACCCTCAGTTAAAGTTTTAGTTGTTTAAACGTTAAATTGTGGTGCTTCAATCAATTTTAAGACATGGTGCTTATCAAGAGGTTAACAAAAAGAAGGGAGTAATTCACCAAAAGTTTTATTTTTTTCAAATACTTTTTTTCTCTAAGGCCCTCCAAGAGGTGAGATGAAAGATAGGTCTCATTGGATGGATCCCATGATAACAACGGCAATGGAAATTGATAACGAGAACCCCAGACCATGGGTAAACGAGAAGACCCTCTGAAAGTGTGCGGATGGATGGGAAAAAGTGACCACATTTAGGGGGTTTTGATCCACCAGAGGAAAGCAATGTGTGGTCAGGGAGGCCAACTGCAACCTTGCACCAAACACTACAGCTGGTAAGACAAGAGGGATCAAGGGTTGAAAACCACAGAGCCCAACTTTGCTTAAAGCACAAAGGGCACAGAGGAAGAAGGCCCCCTGGCCAAAACCAGGTATGGCACACAGTGGACGCAGACCTGACTAAGACACTGGAGGAACCTTTGCCTGGAGATGTTGAGGCAAAGCTTAACCTGTTTGGGGACATAATACATCTGAAGTTATCCCCCAACAGGGAATTACCCCAAGAGAAGAGGGCAGGAAGGAAAAGGAAATCACCTAGCTTGTGCAAAGGCACTGACAACTCAGCGAGAACTGCAGGAAGGCACGGCAGAGAGAGAAGGTCTGAAAATCCTGTGGGAGGGGGTCAAGCAAAGGCTAGCCTGGCTTTGCAGAGCTGAATGCATCCAGAAGCACAGGAAACTAAAGCAAAAAAAACAAACCAGCTTCTTCAAAGACCCTTTGAAGCATGCCAGGCAGCTGTTGGCAGAAAAGAAAAGCGGGAAGCTGGAAACAACCAGGAAACAGATGGAACAGCATGCTAAAAAGACAGTACAGTGACCTGTCAAGGGACATCCTCAATCCCTGCCCCAATGAAGTCCCCTATAAGCTGTACAAGAAGTGCCCCAAGGTGCTAGCACTGCTATGGTATCTTATGAGAACTGGCTGGAGGAAGCAACTTACAAAGAGCAGCAATCTTTTTCATCCCCAACGAAGCAAACTCAAAGAACATAAGCCAATTCAGAAACATCTCGCTGCTAAACATAGAAGGAAAGATGTTTTTCTCTATATTGGCCTGAAGGTTGACCACCTATCTCCTAGAAAATCGACACATCAACACCAACTGCCAGAAAGCAGGAGTCCTGGGTTTCCAATGATACGTAGAACAGTACACAATGATCTGGGACCAGATCTAGAAGACCAAGTGGGAGAAGACTGACCTCCATGTAATCTGGTTGGACCTTGCCAATGCGTATGGATCAGTTCCACACCAGCTGATTAACTGGGCTATGGAGTTCTTCTTTGAGGAGCTACATGGACTACATCACAAGTGTCCACCAGACAGCACCAACTTCTATAAAGCATGGATGAATTGATGACTTGGACAAGAATGTAGATCAAGCTCGCCAAATGATGGAGCCTGTCACTCAGAAGGGGTGTCTTTGTTGTCTGTGGCGAGAGCATCCCCCTCCTGGTGGAATAACCAATCAAAGGCTTGGGGAGGCAATATACCCCCAAGTTGTCTGACAAACACATGGAGAAAACTTTCATGAAGCAGCTGAGAGATGGCTCAGCAAAGATCGACAAAAGCCAACTCCCTGTTAAGTCTAAGGTCTGGTGCTACCAGTTCACCCTCTACAGGAGAATAATGTGGCCACTGAAGATCGCTTCATCCACTGCAAGAAAGATGGACGGAAAAGTCAGCGCCTTCAACTGAAAGTGGTAGGGGCTGCCTCTCCAAAACAAGCCTCTTTTGGAAAAAACACACTTCCAACTGCCACTACAATCCATTGGTAAGGGCTATATGCAAGAGGAGACCAGGCTGGCCCTCAAGCTAAAGGAGTCCACTGATCAGGCAGTAAGGAGTGAAAACACCAGTGCTCCCACAGGCTGGAATTGAAACAGGCTGTTTGCAGGCTGCAACACCAAGAAGTTGTCAACAGAGTCCAGGTAGGTAGAGCGGGAATAGGATCGGCAGGTAGGTGCCTCGCTTCTGGTCCAAAGCCAACAGCAAAGAGTGAAGGAGATGGGGGTGGCAGAGGTGGCGAGGATGGAGGGAGAGTGCATCGAGATCTAGGCTGTGTCACAAGGCCGGCTCGACAACTTGGGAGGGAGTTACCAACTACAACATCAGTTGGTCAGACTAGTGGAAGATGCCACAGGCAAGGATTAGCTTTCTCATTTGCGCAACATACGACACACCTCCCTGCCCCCATTACATCCACCAGCAGTTTGTGAGTGAGGGATGCTGCTACCTCTGCAATGCCCGCAACACTAGCCACTGTCATATCCTGTCAGGCTGCAAAATCATGCTCTTTCAGGGGAGCTACAGATGGCACCATGGCCAGGTCCTGAGAAAGTTAGCTGAGGTGCTGGAGAGGTGTTGGCAAAATAACAAAAAGTCACCACTGGCAGAAGGCAGCATCAAATTTGTTTCAGAAGGCGTAGAACATAGGCATGCAAAGCAAAAAGAAGCAGCTCGACCTTTTTCCCCAGACAAGGAGTGGGAAATGAGGATTGAATTTACAATCTCACAAGAAGTGTCAAGGCTGCCTTTGAGTACAAAAAGGCCAAATAGGCTAACTTGGCTACGGAATGTCAGGAAGCTGGCTGGAAGATCACCATCTACCCCATTGAGGTTGGGTGCAGAGGCTTTGCAGGGCTGTCAACCATGAGCCTCTTGAGGGATGCAGGAGTGACCAGAGGCAGGTTGAAGAAAGTGGTCAAAGAACTGGTGGAAGAGGAAGAGAAAGGCGGCTTTTTGCTCTCGCTGAGGAGCAATGTCAGGTGCTGGGGAAAGAGGAGCGAACCCCAACAACAGTTGCAAGGGGTAACAGCAATCAGCTGCAGGGAGTCATAGGGAGATGTCTCTGTTGCTGCCCCACCACCAGGAGACATTCCAGGCTTAGAGGGGCAAAACATTGAAGAATGCTGGTTCCTGGGTGATGATCGGGCAGTGGGCCATGGGAACTGGAGGAGATGCGACAGGCAGAGATGCCAAACAGTTACGTTCACTGATGGACCTAGTGAAAGAGGACATTAAGTTAGTGGTTGTGAAAGAAGAGGATACAGAGATTAGGATTAGATGAAAGAAATTGATTCACTGTGGCAACACCTGTGGGAAAAGCCGAAAGAAAAAGAGGAAGATGGATTGTTCTAACCCTTTTTAGCATACATGGACAGTTGCTTCCATTTGTCAGAAATGTTGTTCTTCCCCCGTAGCCAGACGTTTCTGATGAGCATTCAATCTTCAACTCCCAAATCCAAGGCTATTACATGGTTGTCAGTGACATAATGGAGGAGAAGAGAAGAATTGTGTGAAAAACTTAGGAGAAAAGGGAGGAGAAGATGAGGATTTGGGGGGGCACAGTGTGAGATTAGTGAAAAAAAAACCCTCAGCACATAGGCAATATGATAAAAGACATGACAACAGTACTCGTAGACATGCACATGGGGAGGGGGGAGGGTATTGGAGTGGGAAGGTGATGCAGCATATGCAGCATAGACACTGGACACCATGCACGTTGCCAAACAGGCACGCTGTACCAACCCTCTGCATGCTGCTCTGCAACGAGGGGAAGGAGAGAGGAGTCAAGAAGGCATTGAGTTGACGTGTGTGTGCTATGCGTCTTTGTGTGTATGTGTATGTGTGAGCCCGTGGACTTCAATGTCAACTCACTCCCACCCAATTGTCTCTTTTGTTGATAACTTATGGCAAAGACACGGCTGTTGAGCTTGAATAGTTCTGTACAGAAATTAAATTCGCAGGTGGAGAGGGGTGGTGGGGGCAGGGTGATTGGGGGGAGCCTTTTGTCTAGATAGCATCCAGGATAGCCAGGATACCAGCCCTCTAATGCAGTGTCAGGGAGGCAATGAAGATAATTGTTAAAGTCAACGTTAACATTATTGTCAATTTCTCGTGCACGCAGATATACCTGTAGACTGTTTTTTGAGTAGCAGGAGAATTCTTTCTTTTGTACAGTTAGTGCAAAGGTAAGTAGGAAGTAACATGATTGTATATGAAGAATAGAAGAATGATAGTTTTCAGTGCAAAGCAGCAGTCTTCTCCTTTCGTATTTTCCCTTCAGCAATTCAACCCTCTCCATCTAACCCTATTCTCCTTATCCTCCTCTCTCAAACCAGCTACCTTCATATACTCTCTCTCTATGTCCATAAATCTTCTCTTTGGTCTTCCTTGAGACCTCTTGCCTGGCAGCTCCAATTCTAGCATCCGTCTACCACTATATTCCAATATACAAATATATGCACATGACCGAACCAATGCAGCCTCAGGGCGGCATTGGCCTGTGTCTCTCCAGGCCTGCCTTGGGGGGGCATGGAGCAGTGTCTCCCTGTGTTGGTCCCAAGCCCAGATAAATGCAGAGGGTTGCGTCAGGAAGGGCATCCGGTGTAAAACTTTTGCCAAAACCAAACATGCAAGTCAACCAAAACTATACCATACTGGATTGGTCGCGGACCAGGTTAACAACGACCGCCATTGGTACTGATGACCTACAGGGTACTAATGAAAATTGGGCTACTGTGGGTTGAAGAACAAGAACAAGAAGAAGAGGAGGAGTGCGTGTTCAGAAGCAGAGAGAGAGGAGGAAAGGAAAGAGTCTGGGACTGAGAGTAGGGGCTTTGAATATTGGGACCATGAAAGGAAAAGGTAGAGAGTTGGTTGACATGATGCAGAGAAGGAAGGTGGATATACTGTGTGTCCAGGAGACCAAGTGGAAAGGTAGTAAGGCTGGAAGCTTAGGAGCAGGCTTTGAGTTGTACTATTATGGTACTGACAAGAAGAGAAATGGAGTAGGAGTTATCTTGAAGGAGGAGTTTGTTAGGAACGTCCTAGAGGTGAAAAGAATGTCAGATAGACTTATGAGTCTAAAATTGGAAATTGAAGGTGTGATGTTCAATGTTGTTAGTGGCTATGCCCCGCAGGTGGGATGTGAATTTGAAGAGGAGAAGTTCTGGAATGAGTTAGATGAAGTGATGCAGAATATTCCCGGAAATGAGAGAGTGGTAATTAGTGCAGACTTCAATGGACATGTTGGTGAAGGCAATAGAGGGGATGAAGAAGTGATGGGCAGATTTGGTATCCAGGATACGAATGCAGAGGGACAGATGGTGGTAGATTTTGCAAAAAGGATGGAAATGGCTGTAGTGAATACCTTTTTCCAGAAAAAACAGGAACATAGGGTAACTTATAAGAGCGGAGGTGGGAGCACGCAGGTAGACTACATCTTGTGTAGGCGCGGTAACCTGAAAGAGATCAGTGACTGCAAAGTAGTTGTAGGTGAGAGTGCAGCCAGACAGCATAGGATGGCGGTTTGTAGGATGACTCTGGTGACAAGGAAGATGAAGAGGACAAAGGCAGAGCAGAGGACAAAGTGGTGGAAGCTGAAAAGGGAGGAGTGTTGCATGGTTTTCAGGGAGGAGTTGAGAAAGGGTCTGGGTGGTCAGGGTGAGCTTCCAGATGATTGGACAACTATAGCTAGTGTTATCAGGGAGACAGGTAGAAGAGTACTTGGTGTGTCATCTGGAAAGAAAGTAGACAAGGAGACTTGGTGGTGGAATGAGGAAGTGCAGGAGTGTATACAGAGAAAGAGGTTTGCAAAGAAGTCTATGTTCTATGGAGATTCCTGTCTTCCATGGACCATTATAGTCCATGGAGATACCATGCTGGAAGGAAGGTAGATACACTCTATCCACCTTCCTTTTCTGCATCATGTCAACCAACACTAGCTTTTCCTGTCATCATTCCAATATTCAAAATCCCTATTCTCAGTCGCAGACTGTTACCTTTCCTCTTCTCTCTCTGCTTCCGAACACACCTTCCTCCTGTCCTTTTTTGACCCACAGTTGCCCAATTTCTACTGGTGACCAGTGGGTAATTGTTACCAATGGCGATCGTTGTTAACCTGGGCCTCGACTGATCTGGTATGAGATTCTTAGGTTTGATTCTAACATTTGGTTTTGGAACAAGTTTTACGCCAGATGCCCTTCCTGAGGCAACGATCTGCATTTATCTGGGGATGGGAACTGGCTCAGGAAGACACTGGATCGTGCCCCCCTGAAGCTCAGGGAAAGGCTGTCCTGTGCCCCTGCTTCATTGACGCATTTTATCTCATGATAAATTTAATGTCAGGCAGAAAATGGCAACTCAACACTTGTGGTCAGTGAATGGCAACTGAGACTGTCCTCGAGTCCTTTTTTCTTTGTAAGGCAATTTCTCGATCTCGCAACTCCCTCAAACTCATCTACCCGAGATGGCATCATAACAAAATGCACAAATAGCTAATGTCCTATCTGGTCATTCAGTTAAACCTATTAATTTTCTGTCAGAGACTGTGCCAAAATCTGCCCCTTTGCAACATTTTGCTTGGAGACATATTTAAAAAAAAAAAAAAAAAAAAAAAAAATTCTCAAGATGTCATTTGACTGTATTCTAAATCTTCCTTATTGTGTCCTTCTTAAAACTGAACACTGACACAAAACAACACTGTGTAAAAATTACTTGAAATCTGGAATTTGTGTCAGGTTTGCACCAAGAAATGCACCAAGCGTACCTCAGCTGTCCTCATGTTCGGCAGGAACGCACACTCATGGACTTTGTTTTTGAACCCCAACCTGAACCAGAGTTGAGAGGCAAGCCTGGCTTGGACTATCTTACCATTTGCAAGAATGACCCGGGAGAGTGCATGACCAAACCAGGCAAGCCCTCCCTGAAGCCAGTTTCCAACAGAAACAAGTCCATGACACTTGCTGTCATTGAGAAGATTGTTTTCCTAGGGCACATGTGAGTCTACAGGCCCCAAGAGGAAGGGGCTATGCCCTAAAGGGAGACTGACAAGAGAACCTTCCCAGCATCCTTTGCTCCGGCAGTTAAAACATTTTGTGGTCTCCCGTAGTTTAATGTCTGGGGGACCACGCGTTGATGTTTGTGTCCTGGACAGATGCACAGGTGATACACAAGCTTGTGCTGTGCTTTTTGGCATTGGGAGGACAGAATGTGGTGGCACCACGACCAATATGAGATTGTTACAGTCAGAGTGCTGCAATAAAGAGCATTGTTATCTAGGTTATCGAACTCTCCTCTACTATATTATCTTGCTGTAACCTGCCACAATCTCTCTCTCTGCATATATATATATATATTCGTTACATGCGTATATATGCATATGCAGGATTAGGACACAATCCTTTTTTATATTTTTGTTGTTTTGATTTCAGATCGCACTCGCCCACACTATGCTGGAAATGTTTGAATTGACGCTGTTGTAATTCTTACTTTGACCGGGGGTGGCGGTAGTTACGCAACAGCGGGTGGTTGACTGCTCAGGCCTCGCGCACAAACCGCGGTTGTCGGCGCCTGGCTACCCGCCTCTCTGACTAAAACGTATTGACTTGTGTATTCCAGATGGGTTGAGTGTCCAGGTAGCTGTATATGTAGCATCAGTGTGGGAGTTTTTTGGGGTTAAGGAGACCTTTTTGGTGTCCGAACCAATGTTGTTGTGTGTTTTACGTTATTAGAGTAATCGCTAACTGGCGCTAGCAAAAGCTACCGTTAGCTCTAGTCAACGTTGACTGCTTAAGCCTCGCGCACAAACAGCGGTTGTCGGCGCCTGGCTTCCAGCAGTCACCCGCCACTCTTACTAAAACGTATTGACTTGTGTATTCCAGGAATAAATCACATGTGAGACACTAGTTTCTGCCCCCTGTGTGTAACATAATCTTGGTGAGCCAGCCAGGAGGCTAAAATTAAAACATCTTGAGATAACTTTACCTGAGAGTCGAACCTAAACGTATAAAGAGTCAATACGGAGCAGGTGCTAGATGACATTGTTACAACTCTGTGGACCTTGGACAAGCCAGAGCTCATCAAAGTGTGCCATTATCATAAGAGCAGGGAACCGGCAGGTGAAGGATTCAGTGTTCAGACCCGCCGTGCCCTGATGAGGATGGTGGAAGTCACAATTGGTAAAATTGAAGATGGTGAAGATTCCCAAGTGTTCCAACAGTTTATTAAAAACCTCCGGCGCTGTCTCAGGCAGCTGCCTGCCAGAGTTTCTCCTCACTTTAGTGTCTCTTTTTCCTAAATTTTCTGCATTTTTTTTTAATTCTATTTACTTCTTGCTCTAGTAACAATTTAGTCAAGAATTAGACAAAACAAGAGATGTTGCTCCATTCGCTATTTCTTGTTTTCTCAGTGCTTGGAGCTCTTTTTTTGAGCCGGATCCCGGTCCTGGCGGAGCAGCTCAACGGCTCCATTGTTTACACCCGGGAACAGCTGATGGAGCTGAGATGCAGCGGCGGGATGGGGGAGAGGCACGAAATCCCTAAGGAGCTACGGAGGAAATACTGGGGCTGCAGAGCTGGGAGGAGACGGTGGCTGAGGAAGAGGAGATACAGACCGTATCTCCCCTCCATTGTGATGGGAAACATGAGATCGCTGGGCAACAAGTTGGAGGAGTTAACCGCACACACACGGAGCGACGGTGTGTTTCGTGAGGCCTCGGTGTTGTGCTTCACAGAGACTTGACTAAACAACAATATACCGGACTCTGTGGTGAGTTTACCCGGCTTTCAGTTGGTGCGAGGGAACTGGAGTTGTGCCGGCCGCGGCAAGAGGAAAGGAGAAGGTGTCGCTGTGTTTGTAAACAACAAGTGGTGCAACCCTGGACAAGTCATGGTGCGTGTGTGCAGGAGCGTGTGTGCAGCCCGAACATGGAACTTTTGGCAGTGAGTCTCCGGCCGTACTACCTGCCTAGAGAGTTTCCCACGCCATCATCATAACAGTTTACATCCCACTGTCTGCCGTTGCACCGCGGGCTAATGACGTCATTAGCTCAACGGTCGCAAGACTTCAGACCCAGCACCCCAGTGCCTTCATAGCCATCTCTGGGGATTTTAACCACGCCACACTGTCATCTTCTCTGCCCACTTTCAAACAGTTTGTGGATTGCAAGACTAGAGACATTAAACCTCTGGACCTGCTGTATGCCAATGCTAAGGATGCCTATAGCTGGGTAGGGCAGACCACAATCTGGTCCACTTAAAGCCTTGGTATGTTCCTGAAGTCCAGCAGCAACCTGTGATCACCAGAACTGTCTGAAGGTGGTCTCAGGAGGCAGAACTGACTCTTCAAGGATGCTTTGAGACGACTGACTGGGATGTGCTCTGGGTGCCCTGGGTGACTAAGGACATTAAGGCCATGCTGAAAACGAAGAAGGCGGCATTCAGGTGCGGAGATAAAGAGGAGCTGAAGAAGGTGCAGACTGAGCTGAGGGAGAAGATCGCAGAGGACAAGGACAGTTACAGGAGAAATCTGGAGAGCAAACTCCAGCAGAACAACATGAGGGAGGTGTGGAGTGGGTTGAAAACCATCACTGGCCATGGAAAACAAGCAAGCCAGACGATGGAAGGAGACCTGCATGAGGCCAACAAACTAAACCTGTTTTTCAACAGATTTGATGAAGGAGCCTCTGCCCACCCTCCCCCCAGCTCCTCTCAGGACTCTCGTTCCCCTGTGCCCGAACCCCTCACTTCTAAGACTTTTCCCCCTCCCCCACGCACCTCTTCTGCTTCCCTGTACGATGTCTCGTCAACACCTCAGCCCTCCTGCCCCCACTGGGACTCTCTCGACCACCTCCTGTCACCTTCACCGCCGAGGAGGTAAGAAGAGAGTTCAGTTGCCTTCATCCCAGGAAAGCCGCTGGCCCTGACGGTCTTAGCCCCAGAGTGCTGAAAGGATGTGCCTCTCAGCTGTGTGGGATCTACACACATCTCTTTAACCTGAGCCTGATCCAGATGGTTGTCCCTGACCGGTGGAAAACCTCATGCCTGGTCCCAGTGCCCAAGAAAAAGCATCCCAGCAGACACAGCGACTACAGACCAGTGGCCCTGACATCACATGTCATGAAGTCGCTGGAGAGGCTCGTCCTGAGGCACTCTCGTACAGTTGTCGGACCTTCGCTGGACCCCCTGCAGTTCGCATACCAGCCCCGGATAGGAGTGGAAGACGCCATCATCTTCCTGCTGCACAGAGTCTACACCCATCTTGAGGAGGCAGGAAGCATTGTTAGAGTCATGTTCTTTGACTTCTCCAGTGGTTTTAACACCGTTCGACCAGCCCTGCTGAACAGGAAGCTTCTGGACATGCAGGTGGATGCTCCACTCGCGGCTTGGATCAACAACTACCTCACAAGTCGGCCGCAGTACATGACGTTGGGGAACATCACGTCGGACACCATTGTGAGCAGCACGGGGGCACCACAGGGGATGGTCCTGTCTCCCCTCCTGTTTACGCTCTACACTTCAAGTTCTCCTCGCAGTCCTGCCACCTGCAGAAATTCTCAGATGACTCTGCCATCGTGGGCTGCATCAACGGAGGCCAGGAGGAGGAGTACAGGAGCGTGGTGGACAGGTTTGTGGAGTGGTGTGGACTTAACCACCTGCAGCTCAATGTGTCTAAGACAAAGGAGCTGGTGGTGGATTTCAGGAAACAAAGGACCCATCTGAATCCGGTCACCATCAGGGGTACAGAAGTGGACATTGTGGACACCTACAGGTACCTGGGTGTCCACTTGGACAATGAACTGGACTGGACTTCGAATACCAATGCAGTCTTTAAGAAGGGTCAGAGCCCCCTGTTCTTCCTCAGGAGGCTCAGATCTTTCAACGTCTGCAGGATCATGCTGCAGATATTTTACCTGTCGGTGGTGTCCAGCATCATATTCTACGCTGTTGTGTGCTGGAGCAGCAGGCTCAAGACAGCTGACGCCAACAGACTCAACAAGCTCATCAGGAGAGCTGGGTCTGTCCTGGGAGTGGAGCTGGAGTCTTGTGCAGTTGTCAGAGAGGAGAATGCTGAGGAAGCTCCTCAGCATCATGGCCAACGTCCATCACCCCCTGCATGCCACACTGACATCCTGTCAGAGCTCTTTCAGTCGTAGATTGATACCACCAAGGAGCTCCACTGAACGCCACAGGAGGTCTCTCCTACCTGAGGCTATCAGACTTTTTAATTCCTCTTCCTCCAGCTGCAGGGAATCTTCAAATATTTGCACTCAAGACCTTAAAACACTTTATACCCTTGACTTTAACACTGTACAATTTCCTACTATTATTTATTAATGTTATGTTTTACTTGAAACTCACAACAGTTTCCTTCGGGATAAATAAAGTTGTTCTTATTCTTATTATTCTTATTCTTGAAGAGCTCCAGTCATTTGTAAAGTCCTTTGAAACACAAGAAATACAGGATCCTGTGTCAGATAAGGCTGCAATAGAACTACTCAAGCAGGAATATGAACGACTTCAGCAAGTACAGGCAGTGGAATGTCGTCTCCTGGAGGAGAAGATAGGAGCGAGAGATACAAAGCTGAGCAGTATGCCAGTAACTAGTGACAGAGAGACAATACCCTCTGCTATCCAAAGAGTGCCTGGAGTTACCCTAAAGAAAGAATTTAGAATCTCGGGCCAGATTGGAGAAGCAGGGTAGAAAGAAAAGCTTTCTTTCACTAGCCTAAGCAACCAGATCGAGTCAGGTATAAGGAAGGAGTGAGATCCTTGTGGAGTGAGATCATTGAGGCTGTTATTAAAGCTATCAGCCCAGGCCTTCATCTCCGAGACCTGCTGGAAGTGAAGCGAGACCTCACTCTCCCACTCTCAGAATCATCTTGAGAGGACATTTTAAGGTTGACGCATCATCAGACCTACTGCACAGGCTCATGAACATCACCCAAGACCCCAAAGAATCTGCTCAAGCCTTTCTGTCAAGAGCAATTGAACTTAAAGAGAAAATACTCTGTAAGACTGGGGAAGAAGATGAAGGTGACTAGTTTAGCCCAGATCTAATCCAACGTAAGTTCCTGCGTTCCCTTGAGACAGGTTTGCGAAGTGAAGCAGTGAAGTTCCAGTTGAAACCATACCTGTGCGATTCAAAAGTCACAGATGAGATTTTAATTGAAAAGATAAACAAAGCTGCCAGCATTGAAATAGGGAGACAGAACAAACTTAAGAGACATGTATCAGTCAAACCCCCCAAAGAGAATGAGATACAAGCAGAGGTACAGCCCACCCACAGTCGCACACCACCAAAAAGTGACAATGACAAAAAGAATCAAAGACAAAGTAAAGGAGGTGACAATAAGAAGAAGGACGGACAAAATACAGGGCCAGATCCAGAGACTGTTAAGTTAATTGAGAGCCTCAAAGCAGATGTGCTGGAGATTAAGAAACTTTACACTGAGTCCAGGTCAGCGCCACTAAAACGCATTTCCACTCGGGCTGAAGGATGCCACGTGTGCAGAGAAGCGGGTACTGGTGATATCTGTCAGCAATTCTTCAGGTGTGGACAAGAAGGATATCTCTCTCGTGGCTGCAAAGAAATATGCAGGGAAACGGAAAGTGGTTGCTGAAGGGGGACCAACAGTAACCCAATCATCCTCCAGGTCCCACATTGAGATTGTAATCCTGCAGGCCAACTCTGAATGTTCACTGAAGCCATCAGGTGAACACAAAGACACCATGATTCCCTCTCAGTCTAACAGCTATGTGCCCTCACAGTGTCAAACTAAGCTCATCAGTCTCATCGGAAGAAGATGGGTTGTACAGTACCAACTTGATAACGTACCAGTGCAAGCTCTATGGGACACAGGTGCCCAGGCAAGTTTAATAAATGAGGTTTTAATAAATGAGGAATGGAGACAGAAACACCCTCCTCACTCCACGCTGAGATCTCTCACAGAACTCTTGTCTGAACCACTGGTAGCCGTAGCAGCAAATGGCAGCGAAATACCATACATTGGCTGGATAGAGAACGAGTTTCACTTGAACTGTGACACTCACCCCTCAAAGACATTACTTGTTCCCATCGCAGTCTCGAGTGATCAAAATTGTTGCAGAACAACCTATTATCGGGTTAAATGTAATAGATGAAGTAGTGGGAAAGTGGGACAAAGGACATGTGAAAACACAGCACATACAGAAAATCAGTCAAACATTCTCAATGTTAGTCAAAAGAGCTAAATCTATGGTCAAGATGTTACAGACTCACAAAGAAAACCAAAGTGTTGGGATAGTTAGCACAGGGAAGAAGGAATTTGGTCTGCCAGGAACTCAAATAAGCACCATCTATGTCCGTGAATATACAGGAGCTCGGTACACTGGCCGAGGTTTGCTGTTAATTCCAGATGATCTTGAACAACTACCTGAGGGCCTGGTCATACAAGAAGGACTAGTCACTGTCACACGGGGTAGGCCAGTTTTTATTCCTATCTCTATTCTGAATACAAACGAGCAAGACCTTACTTTGCCTTCACACACTATCCTGGGTTACTTAGAAGAAGTAAAAGCACTGTATCCAGTTGCAGCCCAAAGTTCTGAAAATACATTTGAGAGACTTGAAAATGACTGTGGTATCCAGGTCAAGGTAAATGAGGTCATCAGTAACATGCAATCCCACTCTAAACCAGGTCTGTGGGATCCCCCAGTTAAACTTGACCATCTCAGTCCTGACCAGCAGAAAGCGGTGAAGCAGCTGCCACGAGAGGAGTGTCATGAATTTGCATATGATGACAAAGACGTCGTGTGTATCCCCTCTTTAAGCATGCACATCACACTACATGACACTACCCCTGTGAAAAAGACATATATTTCAGTCCCAAAACCCCTGCACCAAGAGGTCAAAGACTATCTCCAAGATCTGTTGAACAGAGGATGGATTTCAGAGTCAAGATCATCCCACTCATCTCCAATCATCTGTGTCAGGAAAAAGTCAGGTGAGTTAAGGCTGTGCTGTGACGACAGAGAAATTAACAGGAAATCCCGCAAATTCAGAACACGCTGGACTCTCTGCACGGCAGCTCCTGGTTTTCAGTGCTTGATCAAGGCAAAGCCTATCCCCAGGGCTTTTTGGACCCAGAGAGTTGCCCACTGACTGCTTTTATTACTCCCCGGGGCCTGTACCAGTGGAACCGCATACCATTTGGCCTCAGTTCAGCTCCAGCAGAATATCAGCGGAGAATGGAAGACTGTTTAAAGGGACTGCGTGATGTCATGTGCCAGCCCTATTTAGATGACAACTTAGTCCACTCTCCATCATTTGAAACTCCCCTCCAATATATCTGTGATGTGCCGGAGAGGTACCAAACACATGATGTAAAACTCACACCTCACAAATGTGATGTTTTCAAGAAGCAGGTCTGGTTCCTGGGACGAATGGTGTCAGAGCAGGGGTACACAATGGATCCACTGAAATAGCACCTGTCCAGGCACTTAAAGACAAGCCCCCAACCACTGTAGGTGAGCTGAGCAGACTTCTGGGTTTCCTGTCATACTGCCAGTCATATACCCCAGACTTTTCCAAGATCGCCAAGCCCCTTTACCAGCTCCTGACCTTGCCAACACACCAGCTGCCACCACCTGTGTCTGCATCTAAGACAAAAAGTAAAATGACTAGATCAAAGCTCAAAGGACAACCACCACTAAGCACACCCATAACCTAGACTGTAATCCATCAAGAGATTTTGAACAGGTTCACAGACTGCTTGACAGAACCACCCATCTTAAGGTATCCAGATTTTGCACAGCCATTTATACTTCACTGTGACGCCTCTCAAGAGGGCCTAGGCACAGTACTGCACCAGTACCAAGCAGACAAACTGAGGGTAATAGCCTATGGTTCACGCACACTTACACCCCCAGAGAAGAACTATCACATGCATTCTGGGAAGCTAGAATATTTAGCTTTAAAATGGGCGATATGTGAGAGCTTTCATGACTACCTGTTTATGCCCCTCATTTTATTGTTTACACGGACAATAACCCCTTAACATATATTCTCACCACAGCAAAACTAAATGCAATTGGGCACCGCTGGGTAAGGGAATTAGCCAACTTCAACTTCACCATCAGGTACAGACCAGGCAAGAGTAACGCAGATGCAGACGGTCTGTCCAACTTGCCTCTTAATATGAATCAGTACATGACACGGTGCACCGCTGAAGAGAAACAAGATTAAAGCGTCTGCTGACAGTATTTGTTTCCAGAGAACGAGCACAAGTCCAGAGAACTACATCATCAGTGAAAACGCCATCAGCCTTGTCCAAGATACAGTGCCACCACCTGATAAAACTCTCTCACCAGCCGAAATCAGAGCCGGCCAAGAAAATGAGATGAGATGAGATGAGATGAGATGAGATGAGATGAGATGAGAACAACTTTATTAATCCTGAAGGAAATTGTTGTGCCAGATTTTCAAGCAAAAAAAACACAACAGCAACAGATAACAGTAGAAAGGAGGAAGAACAAGAAATACAATGAATTATGAATTGTCCTAACCGTCAGCAGTAACTACAAAGATTGAAGATTCCCTGCGGCTGAGGGAAGAGGAATTAAAAAGTCGGATAACCTCAGGTAGGAAAGACCTCCTGTGGCGTTCAGTGGAGCTCTTCGGTGGTATCAGTCTACGACTGAAAGAGCTCCGACAGGACATCAACGTGGCATGCAGGGGGTGATGGATGTTGTCCATGATGCTGTGGAGCTTCCTCATCATCCTCCTCTCTAAAACCTGCACAACAGACTCCAGCTCCACTCCCAGGACAGACCCAGCTCTCCTGATGAGCTTGTTGAGTCTGTTGGTGTCAGCTGTCTTGAGCCTGCTGCCCCAGCACACAACAGCGTTGTGGACTCTTTCTGCACTCAGGACTCAGGTCTCAGTCTGAGGACTCAGTCTGCACAATAAAATCAGTGAGTACCTGCCCAGAGGTCAAGCTTTTAAGAGGGAGTCGCCAGATGTGAAAATACTTCTGAGACAGTTGAACAAATTATATGTCAATGAGGATAGTGCCCTCTACAGAAGAGTAAATGGTAGGGACCAGCTCCTCCTCCTGAAGGAACACGATGACACAGTCTTCAAAGAGCTGCACAAAGAGATGGGACACCTAGGGGCAGAGAACATTGGGACTGATAAGAGACAGGTTTTATTGGCCAATAATGCAAAAAGATGTGGAGCATTTTGAGATGCATGCTTGTGAATGCTTAAAAAGAAAACGGCCCAATAAAACAAATAGAGCTCCAGTGACGACTATAACAACAACCTACCCCTTTGAACTTGTGCCGATTGACTTTTTGCATTTAGAGACATGCAAGCATGGGTATGAATACATTCTGGTGGTAATGAATCATTTCACACGCTTTGCAGAAGCATATGCAACAAAGAACAAGTCAGCCAAAACAGTTGCTGACAAGATCTTCAACACTTTGCACTGAAGTATGGTTTTCCAGTGAGAATCCATCACAACATGGGCCGAGAATTTGAAAATCAGCTGTTTGCCCAGCTCCAGAAAGTCAGTGGTCTTCTTGGCTCCCACACGACGGCTTACCATCCGCAGGGGAATGGGCAGGTGCAGCGTTTCAATAGGACCCTGCTCTCCATGTTGAGGACCCTCACAGACAGCGAAAAAGCAGACAGGAAAGATTCACTGTCAAAAGTAGTGCACGTCTATAATTGCACTAAGAACGAAGCCACTGGATTCTCACCTCACTACCTGCTATTAGGTTGCACTCCTAGACTCCCAGTAGACATACTGCCCCTCCAAGAACAACAAGTCAGCTATGAGGAATATGTGCAAAAGTGGCAGTCACAAATGAGCGAGGCCTATCAGATAGCATCAAAATCTGCTCAGAAAGAAGTTTCAAGGGGTAAACATTATTATGATCAAAAGACACATGGTGTTCAGCTATACCCAGGCAACAGATTTCTCCTTCGCAACTTTAAGGAGAGAGGGGGGGCCCGGTAAGCTCCGCTCATATTGGGAAGATACAGTGTATGTGATCGTTGCCCAGAAAAGCCCTGACATGCCTGTTTATGAAATTAGGCCAGAGAAAGGGGGTAAAAGTCGCATGGTGCACAGAAATTTGCTCATTCAATGTGACAGCTTGCCTGTAGAAAAACAGGAAAACAAACAGCAAAACATGCAGAACAAAAAAATGCAAGCCAGAACAAAAAGACAGCAGAAGACTATTCAAGAAAACACAGACTCAGACAGTGATGAAGAAGGTGGTCTTCTCTGGAGATCTCCTCGCCTGCAGATTTGTGAGGACAGTAGCGCTCAAGTACACATCCCCGAGGCAGAGCAGCAGCTGGGGCCACTCCAAGGCGAGGAACAGCCGAACAACCATCCTTCAGACAAGGAGCTACCCAGTGGTCATCCTTCAGACGAAGAACAACCCCGGCAGAAAGACAGCGACTGTGGTGTCGAGCCAGGGACATCTTCATCCCACAGCTACCCACAGAGGGAGCGGCGGCGGCCCAGGATCCTCTCCTATGACCAGCTCGGACAGCCAACCACCAGACCAGTGGGTATAGAATGCATTGCGTTTAGTGTATCACCAACATGCCCACAGAGACACTGGAGACCATGGACATTCAACACCCTGCAAGCAGCTTATTGAAGACTGATCTGGTGATACAGACACTATCAGACTGTAATAAGGAAATGGTAATGATTCAGAACACACAGAAGAGCAACTGAACTTATAAGGACTGAGTTTAGTATATTGCACATATTTGCAGTGTTAAGTTAAACAGCGTGGCAATATGGTAACAGACAAAGTGATAAGTTGGCCGTTTATGTGTCTGGTTACAATCATAAAAGGTAGCATTCAATTCAAGTGAACCTGTTTTTTAATCTTGAGAAGAGATATGGTTATTCATACAGAGACTTTGGCATTACTTGGAATAATATTTGAAATAGTCAAATAAGGTAATTGCAAGTTATTCTTTAAAGTATTGCCAGAAGTGTAATATAACCATAGTATAGGCTCAAGTAACACTGTTTTGAAAAGCAAGAATTTAAAAAAAAATGGTTCAATTTTTTTTTTTTTTATTAAGCAGGGAAGGGTGTGGCACCCAGGACTATTTTGATAATCTGACTGGTATTGTTGGATATGGAAACACCCCCCGAAATATTTGTTTTGGTTTTTTTTGGTTATATTGTTTTGATTTCAGATGGCACTCACCCACACTATGCTGGAAATGTTTGAATTGACACTGTTGTAGTTCTTACTTTGACCGGGGCTGGCGGTAGTAGCACAACAGCGGGCGGTTGACTGCTCAAGCCTCACGCACAAACAGCAGTTGTTACCTGCCAGTGGCAGCCAGGCGCCGACAACTGCTGTTTGTGACTTCTGGCAGCCAGCCAGCAGTCACCCGCCACTCTGACTAAAACGTATTGACTTGTGTATTCCAGGTGGGTTGAGTGTTCAGGTAGCTGTATATGTAGCATCAGTGTGGGAGTTTATGGGGTTAAGGAGACATTTTGGGTGTCAGAACCAATGTTGTTGTGTGTTTTACATTATTGGAGTAATCGCTAACTGGCGCTAGCAAAAGCTACCGTTAGCTCTAGTCGACGTTGACTGCTCAAGCCTCGCGCACAAACAGCAGTTGTCGGCGCCTGGCTTCCAGCAGTCACCCGCCACTCTGACTAAAACGTATTTACCTGTGTATTCCCGGAATAAATCACATGTGACACAATAGTTTCTGCCCCCTGTGTGTATCACATAGAATATATTCAAGACTCTCAAAACCAAAGCCCAAAAGAAGTGCAATGATGTGTTTTCTCTACATCTTACATTTGCAGTCAATGCCAAGCTAATTCTATTTTTTGCCTTGAAAAGCATTGAGAGTATCTCCAGTGCAACTTCTGCCAGGGCCCAATTACATCAGTCTAACTGTTAATGGTCTCATGAACCCAATTCAAAAGCACAAGTCCAACTTGGTTGTGAAATATGCTGATGTGTCATTTGTTGTACAGCAGTGATTGGGGAGTTTTTGAAGGAAAAGTTTTAAATTGAGGTCAGGCAGAAATTACGGAGTTTAGGCTTTATGGGATAATATGAGAAGGGCACAAAAGAATAATCACTCACTATATTTGAAATGAGGAAGAGAAAGAACTTCCTTCCCCTATACTTTATCTCTTTGTATTATGTAATTGATGTTTGTCTGACTCTTATTGGAACGGTGAGGCTACAGGGAGTGGAGATCAAGAAGCTGGAGGATTTCAGGTACTTAGGGTCAACAGTCCAGAGCAACGGAGAGTGCGGAAAAGAGGTGAAGAGACGAGTTCAAGCAGGTTTGAATGGCCGGAGAAAAGTGTCAGGGATACTATGTGAAAGAAGACTATCGGCCAGAATGAAAGGAGAGGTGTACAAGCGATGCTGTATGGCCTAGAAACTGTTACAATGACAAAAAGACAGCAGGCAGAACTAGAGGTTTCAGAGATGAAGATGTTGAGGTTCTCTTTGGGAGTGACCAGGATGGATAGGATCAGGAATGAGTCTATCAGAGGAACAGCACATGTTAGATGTTTTGGAGAGAACGTCAGAGAAGCCAGACTGAGATAGTTTGGTCATGTACAGAGGAGGGATAGTGAATATATTGGTAGACGGATGCTGGAATTGTAGCTGCCAGGCAAGAGGTCTTGAGGAAGACCAAGGAGAAGATTTATGGATGAAGAGAGAGAGAGAGGATAAAAAGGTAGTTAGTGTGAAAGAGGAAGATACAGAGTATAGAACAGGATGGAGAAAGTTGAGTTGCTGTAGCGACCCCTGGGGGGAAAAGCCGAAAGAAGAAGAAGATATGCTACAAATGTTACAAAGAACTAAATTATATGCATACTATTGATTTTAATATGTATTCTCTTTTAAATCTGCTAATTTTGTTGTTACTACAATCCACTGAGGAGAGCACAAAGGCGAAATATCAGTCCAAATGTATTCTATCTTGGGATGGAAGAATTAGAAGAGGGTTGAAGCCCACTCTTCTGTCACCTGACTGATGAATACACTCATGCATGTGGACACGTCGCTGGGGAATGGAGAATAACAGGGAGAGGATCTGGCACTTCATCAAATAGACAAACGACAAGGAATGCACTGTGCAAGAGTGATGAGGATGACACGTTTATCCACTTCCACTGTGACGTATAACTGGTTCTGCTTGTAGAGCAGACTGGGAGAATCATTATCTGTGGTAACACAAAAGAGCAAATGACTTTTAAAGCACATTTATCGCAAAGTGAAATTTCACAAATAAACAAAATCTAACAAGTAAGGAAAAAAATAATACATATTGTCATTCAGTATAACAATAGGTTAAATTTATCGTAGAGTTGGACAAGCAAAAATGCCAATATTTTGAGAGAGTTCATTTGAATTAATCTGAAAAAGAAACTCGATGCAAAACTGGGGCTTTGAAATCAGTCTCCCCAAGAGAGGTGGGCCTTTTCCAATTTTGCCCGAGTGACAGGCATGACCAGGTGCTAGCATGCTTACATACGAAACAAAATGCCTCCTTGCTTCTTTTTCAATAGCTGACAAACAGTCAAAAAAACTCCATTGAATCAATAGTCAAAATGCCTGTAACATTTTTGAACAGAATCATCGATGTGAATCAGCCGAACAGCCCTTCATTCACTGCATTAACATGACTGCTGAGGATAAATATGGGTAATCAGACAATAGTGTTAAGAGAAATCATGAAAGTTGAATAAACAAATTGGGGGGCTGACTTGGGTTTAACCAATTTGCTTTTTTTTCTGCCGATGGGTGTCAGAATGCTTGCACTTTAAGCTGTAAAGCCAGTGGCAGCGTGTGTATGTGTTTTGGTCTATATGCCATGGGAGTCATTATCATAGAGGAGACCATGCTGTGTGGGATCCGTTTGAGAAAATTATAACTGAGAGGATGGGAGGAACAACACACACAACAAAAGTGAGCCTGTGTGTCAAGGGGGCTGGCTAGAAAGTCTTTGATCAACATCACTCATGACACCAGTTAACCATTAATGTGAAGTCAGAGCACAGGAAGATTGAGAGTTGTTCAGGGTCACCTCCATTCTGCAGCCACCCAGACTAATAATGACAGCTATTTAACTCAGTCATGGAAGCAGGTAAGAGTTACTTAGTAATTTTTTATTAATTTTATTCACTGAATGACTGATTTCCCATAATGAGGGAGAAACTGTGGTTTTATGATAAATTGACAAATACATTCAGACCCGGATAAATAATTTTCTTTGATATTACATTGGATCTGTCTTGGTCTTTTGGCATCATTACCTGACATCTGGCACTGATCATACATTCTAAAGCTGATGATCAATGTCCTCCCTAATGAGGATATATGACTCCATTAGCCTGAGCTGATTATTTCGTAATTTCTTAGAGGATTTTAATTTAAAAGCTGTGATGAATTATAAAGGGGTCACTCACCACCGGGAGGTTTAATTGGGACTGTGTCCTAGTTACCTCCTAGGATCTATCCGTTGCCACTTCTGTTCCAGCTCCAGCATCTGCCTCTCCCCTGACCCAACAACATTCCCCTTTCCGCAACAGAAACAACCACCCCAGCGAGGCACACTCTTCAGCATTGGGGACGAGCAGACAGACGTGGCACTACACCCCTGTTACTAATTCAGCAATCATCACTGCAATCCTAATAAGCCGGCTCTGCAGTCTACTCTGCCAGATCTTTCCGTGGTTTTATGTGATCAGATCCTGCCAATGTTGCCTTGCCTGCTGACATGCTTTATTTTTTGAGAGTGTTGTTTTCTTAATCCATTCAATTTTTGTTTTGGGCCTTCGTTCAGCAATAAATGCCTGGGCACTATACTTTTTCCCTGTCTCCTGTGTGGCTGTGTTTGGGTCCTAAATAATAGAGCTTTAACAACTTCACAACTTCACAGGGAAGAATATGATACAGACACTATGGTTATACACTATGCTTATTTGTAAGTTCAATATAACAGGAAATGGCAGTTTAAACCAAGCCTTTTTAATGCAGCTGAGTTGCTGAGACAATGGCGTCATTCTCATTCCTTTCTGTCCAAGTTGGATTTACCAAAGACAGATGTTCTGGATAGTGTAATGCTTTTAAATTATAAGGAACAGCCCAGGTCGCTTTAGTGCAAACAGCACTCAAGGGTAAATAGAGAAAGCATGAGTCTGGAAGAAAAGGATAAGATGGGAATTATCTGTTCTTCATTCATTGTCTATATATCTAATCACTCAAGGCTGTGTTGGGATGGGAGCCAGTCCAAGGTGTCATTGTGAAAGGGTCAGGGTACATCTAGATAGGGTGCCAGTCAGCAACTTGGCCACATATTGAGACATGACTATTCAAGTATCCCATTGACCCTCCTTATTAGCTCATTGTACAATGGACATCAAACAGCAAAGGACTACATAAGAATATTGATGGTTTGCCTGCAACTGATGATTTACTTTTGTCCCTTTGCAAACTTTTTATACTTTTTCAATTTGCACATTTTTAGTGTGCACACAATCATTGCTGACTATTACACTGGAATTGTCAAATTGGTACATTGTTCTACTTGTTTAGTATATATTTCTGTAGTTTATATTTCTTTGTATTTTTTCCCCATGCTGTCTTCTTTGATTGCTTTTATTGTGTATTATGTATGTATTTTATGCATAGATTATACAATTTGGCATTCACTGTGGGCAGCAAAGATAGAAGTTCATATTACTGTACAAGGAAACAATTTTCCTTATTGTGCGCCTGGCAATGAAAACTATGAATCATAAATCTTGAATTGTCTTTCTAACTAATTGGCACCCTATCTAGATGTACCCTGCCTCTTTCGCAATGAAAACTGAGACTTGCTTCCACCCCACCACAGCCCCAAGTGATACTTCTTTGTGATACCATGTCCTTTGCCACCAAATTCATGTTCCCTCTTTTCACCCTTGAGTGCTGTTTGAAGCAACTTGACCTGACCCTTTCCATATGATTAAAAAAGCATTACATAAATCTATAACATGTACTGTCTGTCTTTTGTACATCTATTCTTGGTGATATACATAGTTATTATTGCACTAATTTCTGCACAATGGTTTTCAACAATTGATTTTTGTTCAAGTGTGAAATGTTAAGAAATTTACTCAAGGAGAACTTGTTCTCCCAATACAGTTGATGATAATAGAGCCATAGAAAGTGAGTGAGTGAGTGAGTGAGTGAGTGAGTGAGTGAGTGAGTGAGTGAGTGAGTGAGAAGATGAGAGAAAATATTTATGGATAGAGTGAAAGAGGACATGAAGAGAACATATACCTGGTGAGAGGAGTGTTGATTTGCTATGATGACCCCCTGAGGAGGGCAGCCAAGGGGGAAAGAAAAAAGATAAGGAAGAATCCTCAACATCTGTATTGTTGTTGTTCATGTATTATCTATACCACTTATCCTGCAGTCAGCGTCCTTGGGGGAGCTGTATCGGGGTAAGAGGCAGGGTACAACATTAACTGATTGTCATACAAACATTCAATCTCATTCAAATGTCTGGGGAACTTAGGATCTCCAGTTAACCCACTGCATAATTTTGAGTGGGGGAAGAAACCGGAAACCCACAAAGACACGGGGAGATCAGGCAAACTCCCAACTACTGCGGGTATCGAACAGAAGCTTTCTTGATGTGGGAAGGAAAGGAACCAGTGTCGCCCATTATTATAACTATTATCAGTAATATTGTTATTATCATCATAATCCATGTCATTTAATTACATGAGAAGAAAAAAACAAGTTGGTTCAAGATGAGTCTTTTGAAAAATCAAGAGTCAACTAGTTGATTAAGACAGTTTCAGGACTTTAACAACATGAAACCAATGATGTATGGTATACAGTCACATCATGTGCTTGTCCTGTGATGCTTTTTATTTTTTTGCAAGTGTTGCTTTCAAGCTTACTGAGATTACTTGGGCCTCTAATCTATTGATCCTATGTGCTTAAGTCCTTTTCAAAGGCAGAGGTAAAGTGCCCTGTGAGCTGTTTGTGTCAAAACAGTTCAAGAAATGCACCTAACCCACCTCGTACCTCTGACCCAAATACTGAGAAAAGAATATTTGAATATATAGCCTGACCAAAAATGGAAGCGTAACAAATATAGAATAAATCCACCCCTTTGTGGCTGATATCTGGGGAGCACAAGGGGACAAGATCAGCAAAATGCAAGACAAATCCTGCAGCTGTTTAATTCTCTTGTTATATCATGGTTACATCCCCTTTCCACTTCCCAGCACACATTATTGTTTAACTATTCATATCTCTGCATATTTTTTACCTTTGGTCCGCATGTCTTCCACCAAAAGTATAGATAGCCTATCGTGACAGTGGGACTGTGTCTTTGTGATCAAAACTGTTGGAAAAAGGATAGAGATTAAGATAAGCACAGAGCTGAGTATCACCAATGATCTGTGCCACAAAAGGTTCCCAGACATAGAGGCTGCAACATGTCAGTTATACTTCATCAGGTAAATGAAATGCATTTGTTTGATTGATAAGAAATCAAATTGAAATTTGCAAGACATGTTTATCATATATATTTATAAACTTTGAACTTTGATAATAAACTCCAGCTCAAAAATCACTCCTCTTCTTCTTCTTCTTTCGGCTTTTCCCATCAGGGGTCGCCACAGCGAGTCAACTTTCTCCATCTAACCCTATTCTCTGTATCCTCCTCCCTCACACCAACTACCTTCATATCCTCTCTCACTACATCCATAAATCTCCTCTTTGGTCTTCCTCGAGACCTCCTGCCTGGCAGCTCCAATTCTAGCACCCGTCTACCAATATATTCTCTATCCCTCCTCTGTACATGACCGAACCATGTCAGTCTGGCTTCTCTGACCTTCTCTCCAAAACATCGAACATGTGCTGTTGCTCTGATAGACTCATTCCTGATCCTATCAATCCTGGTCACTCCCAAAGAGAACCTCAACATCTTCATCTCTGCAACCTCTAGGTCTGCCTGCTGTCTTTTTGTCATTGTAACAGTTTCTAGTCCATACATCATCGCTGGTCTCACCACTGTCTTGAACACCTTTCCTTTTATTCTGGCTGAAAGTCTTCTATCACATAGTACCCCTGACACTTTTCTCCATCCATTCCAACCTGCTTGGACCTGTCTCCACACCTCTTTTCCACACTCTCCGTTGCTCTGGACTGTTGACCCTAAGTACCTGAAATCCTCCAGCTTCTTGATCTCCACTCCCTGTAGCCTCACAGTTCCACCCGAGTTCCTCTCGTTCACACACATATATTCTGTCTTGCTGCGACTAACTTTCATTCCTCTCCTTTACAGAGCATACCTCCACCTCTCTAGATTTTCCTCTACCTGTTGTCTGCTCTCACTACAGATCACAATGTCATCCGCAAACATCATGGTCCACGGATGCCGTTCCTGACGCAACCCTCTGCATTTATCTGAGCTTGGGACCGGCACAGGGAGACACTGCTCCGTGGCCCCCCAAGGCAGGCTTGGAGAGACACAGGCCAGTGCCGCCTTGAGGCTGCATTAGCTCAAAAATCTCTAACTATGCATAAAACAAACCTAATTCCGTTTCTGATCATTTATGCTAATAAATTATTGCATATTGACACACATGACTATCTTAATAAAGCACCTGTATATATCTGTAAACTACGAAAATTGTCCAATACATCCAATACTGCTCTTATTGTGCTAATTATTTATTGTTTTTACTCAACAAACTTGCCTCTTTCCCTTCAACTATGTTACAGTTTCCCCCCAGGAGCACAAACACAGGAAAATAGATTTGCAGGGTGGTTTAATGCTTTCTCATTAAGGAGCATTTCCACACACGGAAGCATCAAGGCACCATTGACTCCTTCTTCCAACATCTTCATACGAAACCGGACAATGACTGAAACCTTGGGTCTGCCTTATATACTCCGGCTTGATTAGCTGAATTCCCCTCTGGTGCGGCGTGGCCTCCAGGTGCGGAGGATAACTGCAGTGATTACTGTGCAGCTGGCCCGGGGACCCGAGGAGTCGTGACAAACTAATACTGTCAAACAACAGTTTGACACTGTTGACAGTGTCAAACAACCGGGCTTCACTGTGGATTAATTAAATATTACTTCTTACGCTTTAAAGAATTATGTATTATTTATTTTTCTATTTATACTATAATTAATATATATATATTGTTAGTGCATGATTTGGGGTACAATGTCAGTTTGAAATATTCAGTGTTTGGGACCATTCTTCTTCAGCTCTCTGGGATCAGTAGGGCCTGGATAAGTGTCAAAGCATATCTCTAGTACTGCAAATGAAGTTGCTTTGAATATATATACATTTGGAGTAGGTTGGTTTATCAAGAACATTGATTTCTTGATTATGTCCATTCACAAATAGGCAAATGGCCAGTAAAAAGGGAATAATTCTACATGATGCAACTTGTCATTTTTTTCATATATAAATGTAAATCATTTTAATTTAATATTCAAACATTAATAAACATTAAGAATATCAAATCATGACAGTTTATGTTGTTTTTTTTCCCTGCTGAATATTGTCAAGGGTGCTTTATAAGAACTGAGATTTGTTAGTGAATTATTTGCGCCAGTAAATTCTATGTGTTTGAGGAGTGTTTTGCTGCAAGGCAACCAAAGAGAACAGAAACAATAGCTCTGTTGAAATATTTTTTTCTTTAAATCAATCAATCTATCTATTGAGTTGAGATGCAATTGGTTGCAAATTAATGTTCTAAACATGATTCAAAAGACTGTCATTCTCTGCATCCAGTTTAATCCTCACTGACTGCTGTATGCATACATTGTTATGCCTTTTCACTCCTCAAAAGTGCAGGTATGCAAAAGAAACATTAACATTGTTGAGTTATAAATAATCAGTGTCATTATGCTTTGAGCCTATTGTTGAATGAATATGTTCTGAACTGTTTTACTCCTTTGTGCCTTCTCTGTTGGTGTGCCACGGTTCTACTTTCTATTTGTTTTTCCCTGGTTCAGTTGTGTAATCCTTTCTCCAACCATAAACACCATAAACCATTTCACTTGAATGCCCTGCTTATTCTAAATTCCAAACCATTTTCAAGAGTTGCCCCAGCAGCCATTTTTTCTTTTTTGTATTGGAAGACAAGGAATTAAACAATTATAAACTCAAAAATAGTCAGTGCTTCTGAGTGTACTTGCAAGGCTGCTGATTTTCAAATGTACTCTTCTTCTTTTCCTTTCCGCTTGTTCCTTCAGGAGTCGCCACAGCGAATCAACCCTCTCCATCTAACCCTAATCTCTGTATCCTCTTCTGCACCAATTACCTTCATATCAGGTGGCGGGCCATGCATTTTACACCTAGGCTTTCAGTGGTGCTCCGAATCAATCCACCCCCCCATAAATTGGTTTATGGCTATAAAAAACATTTTATTATGCAGAAATGCAGTATAAAGAGGGGTGCATCGCAGATAGATTACCCGTGTAGTGCTAAAATTCGCCTGCGAGAGCGCATCACGTGACGACAAAGGGATGCCCAACCCCGTACTCTTCCACTGTGTTATGGTTTCTCCCAGGAGGGCAGCCACAGGTGCATAGAATTGTAGGTTGGTTTATTTAAGCATTTTCAGACGAGACAAGACGCCACTGAAACCATGGGTCGGCCTTAAATACTCTAAGGCTGATTAGCTGATTCCCCTCTGGTGTGCCGTGGCCTCCAGGTGCAGAGGATAACCGTAGTGATCACCATGCAGCTGGCCCAGGGACCCAAGGAATATTGATACACTGACAGCCCCCGTGCATAATCGATCGCGCACCCCACGGCTTTGTCCGGGACGCGGACACTCTAAGTGCCCAAATTCCAAGAAATGTGTGTAAAACAAGTCCCTATTAGTAAATAAACCTGACCGTTGAGGCGATTGTATAAAATGACCGCGTCTCCTTGGCTTAGGGCCAGAACCTCCTCACCTCATTCGCCCTTTCTGCACACCCGCTGAGACACATCCAGCGGATGTGCAGAAAGGGTGAACGATCCTCTCGGGGTGACGTTCATTGTAGCCCGGGATATCTCTGGCCCGGGATGTCTCGTAAGTGTATTTTCTGACTTTGAATAAACCGTTCTTGCTTGATCAGTTCCTGACTGTTATGAGGTTTTTCCCTGAGACAAAGACTGTTCCCATGGCGGGAGCCACAAAAACTGACAGAAGCCACAATAAATGCCTTTCTAGCAAACAGCTGCGACACATTAAAAACACCAATAATAACCTTATAAACTTTCAGTATTATTAAGGAAAATAGCAGCATTTTACTCACCAAATTTCTGATCATTTGCTGACAAAATCCATCCTCCTTCCTTTCCTCAAATAGAGTTTTATTATTCTGTCGTACAGATTATCGGTGAGCTTCATCTCCAAGCACTCCCAGTAATACAATTTTGCAGTGTACCTTGTAGCCTGTGAGCCAGGGGTACTGGTCATAGTGCGTGGCTTGAAAATGTCGGACAAATCCTTTTCCTGGTTGTGACAGGAGTCACCTTGGGAGTTACCCGACCTTTCTTTACAATGCCCAGCTTTTCTTCAAAACTCCATCTCGAAAATGGCTTTAACAACATACTAGCAACTAAATCAGTTTCTTCTCCTCCTGCAGCCACTGTGGGTTGACAATACCGATTTTAAACGAACACAACTATATTTGTGTTTGCAGCTTGCTAGTACGCTTCTCCTCGCTAATACACTTGTCCACTCTCCGGCTATGCAATCAGAGGGTGTGAATACCCTGATGTTGTTGTAGCCTGCTAGAAGGCTTTGATGTCGCGAACTCAAAATCTGATTGGTTGAAGTAACAGCGTCATCAACACTTATTATTTGCGTAAAGGGCTTGCAGAACTGATTGTGCAGCCCCCCCCACAGGCAGATTCCTTTGACTTTGACCCTGCCTCGCAACAGATTATGGCTGACATGTGATTGGTTAATATAAAAATATGTCTTGAAGCGGCACAACCAGGAGAAAAGCTATGAAAGTGATTTGAACAAACCATTTGGAATAATTTAACAAGTATTCATGGACAAAATATAAATATAATTAACATTTGTGATTCAGATATTTTTTTAAGCCAGCAGAGAAGGGCCACCACTGCTCATATCCTATCTCACTACGTCCATACATCTTCTCCTTGAAGATGTATGGACGTCTTGCCTCTTGCAAGACCTCTTGCCCGGCAGCTCCAATTCCAGCATCCATCTACCAATATATTCACTGTCCCTTTTCTGTACATGACCAAACCATCTCAGTCTGGCTTCTCGGACCCTTTCTCCAAAACATATAACATGAGCCGTCCATCTGATAGACTCATTCCTGATCCTATTCCTGGTCACTCCCAAAGAAAACCTTAGCACTTTCATCTCTGCGATCTCTAGCTCTGCCTCCTGCTGTTCAGAAATGTTGAATTCTGCTTTTGGTCTTGTTTGCACTACTCTTTCCCATAACTTTATTGTATGGCTCATCAACTTTGTCCCTCTATAGTTCCCGCAATTCTGTATATCCCCCTTATTCTCAAAAATAGGCACCATCACACTTCGTCTCCATTCTTCGGGCATCTTCTCACTCCCTTAGATCCTGTTGAATAATCGAGTCAGTGCCTCTCCTAGACACTTCCACACCTCCACAGGTATATCATTGGGACCAACTGCTTTTCCACTCTTCATCCTCTTCAATGCCTTCCTCACTTCACTTTGCTTCTTTGTGGTCTACAATAATCACGTCTTCTACCCCTATTTCTTTAATTCTCCAAATTCATCAGCTCTTCAAAGTACTCTTTCCATCCTCCCATCACTCTTCTAGCATCAGTCAATACATTTCCCTCTCTATCCTTAATCACCCGGACCTGTTGTACATCCTTTCCATCATTATTTCACTGTTTCACCATCCTGAATAGACACCCTCCCTACTGTCCAACCAAGCATACAAGTCATCGATTGCACTTTGCTTTGCCTTTGCTACCTCTATCTTTACCTTACGTTGTATCTCCCTGTACTCCTGTCTGTTCTCTTCAGTCCTCTCAGTGTCCCACTTCTTCTTTGATGACCACTTTCTCTTTATCTTCCTATGCACTTCCTCATTCCTGTACCAAGTCATCTGGAATCATCTGGAATCTCTCCCTGACCACCCAGAGCCTGTCTCAACTCCTCCCTGAAAACCATCAGGTCTACATCCACACCAGTATCTATATCGAAACTTAACCACAATAAAATTCCTTTGTGTATTCCACATCTTTCTGTTCTGCTTTTAATAGATGCGTACTATTTCAAAACAATAGTAACTGATTTCCGCTGTTTGTCTATTTGCTCATTTCTGTGTTTATTTGTTTGTAATTAATAGTTTGTTTTGTGTTTTTTTGATTGATTGATTGATTGATTGCTTAATTGTTTGTTTGTTCATTCATTGATTGTCGGTTTTCAAACTTTAATCAAACATTTTCATTTTTAGAAAGCTGTTCAAGGCCCATTAAAGTTCCATTCAAGAAGTCGCCTTTCATGATTAATTTCCAATCATTCATCTTTCCTATACTGTTATACAGGTATGTGTATACTGTATTCACAGATCATCAAATTTGTCTAGACACTGATTTGTCTGACACATTCATTGATTGTCGGTTTTCAAACTTTAATCAAACATTTTCATTTTTAGAAAGCTGTTCAAGGCCCATTAAAGTTCCATTCAAGAAGTCGCCTTTCATGATTAATTTCCAATCATTCATCTTTCCTATACTGTTATACAGGTATGTGTATACTGTATTCACAGATCATCAAATTTGTCTAGACACTGATTTGTCTGACACATTCATTGATTGTCGGTTTTCAAACTTTAATCAAACATTTTCATTTTTAGAAAGCTGTTCAAGGCCCATTAAAGTTCCATTCAAGAAGTCGCCTTTCATGATTAATTTCCAATCATTCATCTTTCCTATACTGTTATACAGGTATGTGTATACTGTATTCACAGATCATCAAATTTGTCTTTTATACCCTCATTGTTATATTTTATCCTCGAAAGTGGACATAGTTTGAAACGATCCCCCGTTGCAACGATTGACAGCTATAGAACGTGACCTGGTTGACTGAGAACCTCCACAGACTGTTTGACACATTGATAATGACAAGATAATTGACAAGATCAATTAGACAATGAAAGAATAGACAATGCCAAAAAAGTATAAGATAATGCATTACATTCTGATGGTGTAGAGGGTATTTCAGTTACCCTTCACAGCTATTGGATTCCTGTAGAAAGAAAATTAACTCTGCAATTTATTTCATCATGCTATGTAATGTGGTTGTTGTTTTAGAAAATATTGAAAAGGCTTACCTCATATTAGGTTTTTTTATAACATTTACTGGATTTTCATAATAATAACAGTAATTAAGATACTTAAATAGGTGAAATAATAAATAAACAAAATTTAAAAACAAGAAAGAAATTAGATGCAAATCAAGAGACAAAATCACTATTGAACATATGCTTTTTCACAGAACTGTTTGTCAGGCAAGTTTCAACATGAATTGGGTATTGAAACTTGCCTGACAAACTGTCCCCCAAGGTTTAACATGAATTGGGTATTAAACCTTGGAGGACAGTTTGTGAAAATTGATTAGGAGCAATTATTTTAATTGATAATGTATTGGATATCTGAATTAATAGCCATCTGTGATTTAGGACATAATTTTCTGTGTGCTCACTTCCTTTGAGAAAATTTGGTCAATTACTTTGAGAGACTAGTTGATCAGTTCCATTTTTGGATTTTGGACAAAATGTGAAGAGAGGCTACGATAATTCAGACAGAGACAGCACAAGATAAAGAGAAGCAAGCAGGCCAGATAAGGGCAGGGAGGGAGGGAGGGAGGGAGAGAAGCGTCCGCCTTCATTGAGAGCCAGAAGAAGAATTAAGTAAAATGTTCTCGTAAGATAAGATAAGCTAAGCTAAGCTAAGCTAAGCTAAGCTAAGCTAAGATAAGATAAGCTAAGATGGGTTAATTGTAGAGAACAAATTTCCACAAGGGGATTAATAAAGGATAAATTAAAGGATAAAGGATAAATCAGTATTATTATAATACAAATTAATACTTTATTGATCTTGTAGAGGAAACTTGTTTGTCACAGCAGTTCAACTTGTGTGAGTACATTGTCGATATGATTGAAAAAAAATCTTCATGTACAATACAATAAGGCACTGCAATCATTGTTTGTTGATTTTTAAGTTAGGAATCAGGGCTGTTTCAGGGATGATGGATGATGCACAGGTGTGCCATATTTTCAATCTCATCCTCGGCAGTAGCAATCCACACTGGGTGTAGTCATGGTCTTGGGTGAAAAGGCGGGTCACTGATGCTGATTTAGCACTCCTCGGAAAGCGCATTCGAGTCTGATGATGTTCATACCACTGAGAACAAGGGTATAAGACCAAAAGTAGTTGTATTAATCAAGCAACAGTTATACACATCCACCAACAGTCCATTGGCGGATAAAAAACCTATCCCATGAAGATGGACTTTGTCCCATTATCAGATAAGAAATTGTGTCTGGGATGAACAGCAGGCCCATGCAGCCAACCCTCATGTCACTACTCAGGGCCGACACTGGAGTTTCCCGTTTAATGAAACTTGAAAGGCCAAATGCACTGCTTGGCTTTGGGTCCAAATTTAGAATGGTCTAAACAAATCATGCTACTCAGCATGTTGGTTGGCATAGTAATCTGTGTTGGCCACATTGGACATTGCAGCATTGGCAGAGATGAACACAGAGGCTGTCATATCATGTTGTTTAACAGTCAGGAAAATCATGGCCTCCTTGGCGAGAGAACAGTGGTCAGTGATGGAGGTGCTGAAGAAAGCTGTGTGTACTGTAGTCAGGAGTTGGACGAAGAGATAGTCATGGTTGTGCCCCTCCTGGAGTCCATAAGCTCAGAGGACTTGCTGTATCCGAAACCATGCAGTGAAAATAATTGCTCTGCTACTGTCCAAAATGTAATTTTTCTAAAAAGATAAAAATGCACCATCCTAATCCCCGTGTAATTGTGGATGTTGTACAATTTGGATAGATCCTGCATTACTTAAGGGCCTGTTCAACTCATTCTGAAATCAAGGACAAAAAAAATATTTTTCAAGGCCAAATGTATAGTTTCGTCTCTTAGACCTGTGTGTCCAGCAGCCATGAAGCTTAAATATTGGGTATTTTCTTTCCCTCTTATTCTCCTATTTGTCAAAATTCCTGGAGACCACACATTGGATTTGTGTGATTACAGTTGCAACCAGCCAGCAGGTGCCATCGGATGCCCATTTAGGGAATGATAATGAATTAATTGAGTTCATTATTTCTATGTTGTTGTGGGAGGCAACTAACTGGCAAATTTGAGGAAAAAAAGAAAATTATTTGAAAATGCCTCTGTATCCATTAAAAAACAACCAAACCAAATTAAAAATACATTTTTAAAAATGATTTTTTTCCTTCTTTTTTGTGTAAATCTATTAACCATTTTCAAATCTCTGACATATGCAATGATCTTTAGCAAATTAAAACTCATTAATTTTTTGGCTGATAGTGATTTCCTATGTGGATTGTACTATATATAGTTTTATTGTATACAATATAGTTTCAGCCTCTAACTATAGAGCCTGAATTTGACATGCACAAAAGATTTTTTTCCTACTTTATAATCTTCTTCTTCTATCGGCTTTTCCCCTCAGGGGTCGCTAGAGCAACTCAACTTTCTCCATCCTACTCTATTCTCTGTAATCTTCCTCTTTCACACTAACTACCTTCATATCCTCTCTCTCTACAACCACAAATCTTCTCCTTGGTCTTCCTCGAGACCTCTTGCCTGGCAGCTCCAATTCCAGCATCCGTCTACCAAAATATTCTCTATCCATCCTCTGTACATGACCAAACACTCTCAGTCTGGCTTCTCTGACTTTCTCTCCAAAACATCTAACATGTGCTGTTCCTCTGATAGCCTCATTCCTGATCCTATCCATCCTGGTCACTCCCAAAGAGAACCTAAACATCTTCATCTCTGCAACCTCTAGTTTTGCTTGCTGTCTTTTGGTCATTGTAACAGTTTCTAGTCCATACATCATCGCTGGTCTCATCACTGTCTTGTACACCTTTCCTTTTATTCTGGCCAATAGTCTTCTATCACATAGTACCGCTGACACTTTTCTCCACCCATTCCAACCTGCTTGGACCTGTCTCTTCACCTCTTTCCCACATTCTCCGTTGCTCTGGACCGTTGACCCTAAGTACCTGAAATCCTTCAGCTTCTTGATCTCCACTCCCTGTAGCCTCACCGTTCCACCCGAGTTCCCCTCATTCACACACATATATTCTGTCTTGCTGCGACTAACTTTCATTCCTCTCCTTTCCAGAGCATACCTCCACCTCTCTAGATTTTCCTCTTCCTGTTGTCTGCTCTCACTACAGATCACAATGTCATCCGCAAACATGGTCCATGGGGATTCCTGTCTAACCTCATCTGTCAGCCTGTCCATCGCCATTGCGAACAAGAAGGGGCTCAGAGCTGATCCCTGATGGAGTTCCACCTCCACCTTGAACTTCTCTGTTACCCCTACAGCACACCGCACCAGTGTCTCACTGCTAGCATACATGTCCTGCACCAGTTTAACATACTTCTCTGCCACTCCAGACTTCCTCATACAATACCAGAGCTCCTCTCTTGCCACCCTGTCATATGCTTTTTCTGGGTCTCCAAAAACACAATGCAGCTCCCTCTGGCCTTCTCTGTTCTTTTCTATTAGCATTCTCAACGCAAATACTGCCTCTGTAGTACTCTTCCTAGGCATGAAGCCATACTGCTGTTCACAAATGCTGACTTCTGCTCTCAGTCTAGTTTCCACCACTCTTTCCCTCTATAATTGCCGCAATTCTGCACATCCCCTTTATTCTTAAAAACAGGCACCATCACACTTTGTCTCCATTCTTCAGGCATCTTCTCACTCTAAGATCCTGTTGAATAATCTAGTCAGAAAATCTACCGCTGCCTCTCCTAGACACTTCCACACCTCCACAGGTATATCATCAGGACCAACTGCTTTTCCACTCTTCATCCTCTTCGGTGCCTTCCTCGCTTCACTTTTACTAATTTGTGCTACTTTGTGGTCTACAATAGTCACCTCTTCTACCCTTGCCTCTCTTTCATTTTCCACATTCATCAGCTCTTCAAAGTACTCTTTCCATCCTCCCATCACTCTTCTAGCATCAGCCAATACATTTCCCTCTCTGTCCTTAATCACCCGGACCTGTTGTACATCCTTTCCATTTTTATCCCTCTGTTTCGCCAACCTGTATAGATCATTCTCACCCTCCTTACTATCCAACCG
The DNA here is from genome assembly GCF_037954325.1 of Fistularia commersonii. Taxonomy (NCBI): domain Eukaryota; kingdom Metazoa; phylum Chordata; class Actinopteri; order Syngnathiformes; family Fistulariidae; genus Fistularia; species Fistularia commersonii. Next base: position 20,296,717 of record NC_141291.1, read on the forward strand.
AGCATACAAGTCATCGTACGCCCTTTGTTTTGCCTTTGCTACCTCTATCTTTACCTTTTGCCGCATCTCCCTGAACTCTTGTTTGTTCTCTTCAGTCCTCTCAGTATCCCACTTCTTTGCTAACCGCTTTCTCTGTATATACTCCTGCACTTCCTCATTCCACCACCAAGTCTCCTTATCTACTTTCCTTCCAGATGACACACCAAGTGCTCTTCTACCTGTCTCCCTGATAACACTAGCTGTAGTTGTCCAATCATGTGGAAGCTCACCCTGACCACCCAGACCCTTTCTCAACTCCTCCCTGAAAACCATGCAAAAGCACTCCCTTTTCAGCTTCCACCACTTTGTCCTGTGCTCTGCCTTTGTTCTCTTCATCTTCCTTGTCACCAGAGTCATCCTACAAACCACCATCCTATGCTGTCTGGCAACACAATCACCTACTACTACTTTGCAGTTACTGATCTTTTTCAGGTTACCTTGTCTATACAAGATGTGGTCTACCTGTGTGCTCCTACCGCCGCTCTTATAAGTTACCCTATGTTCCTGTTTTTTTCTGGAAAGAGGTGTTCACTACGGCCATTTCCATCCTTTTTGCAAAATCTACCACCATCTGTCCCTCTGCTTTCCTATCCTGGATACCAAATCTGCCCATCACTTCTTCATCCCCTCTATTGCCTTCACCAACATGTCCATTGAAGTCTTTTCCTACTTTATAATACCATTCCTTTTCTGTTGCTGTATTCTATTTACCCTGCTGTAACTTGAATATGAATTTATGATAAATTAATATTTATCTTGATCTTCAAAGATGGGAAATTTGTTAGTCAGATATTGTCATCTTTTTAATTTTTTTTTTTTTAAGACACAGGAAAACTGAGCCATTTGTTGCATAAGGAGTAAATCATTTTTGCCAAAAAGGACTGGGTTCTGGGGGGGGGGGGGGGGGGGGTTGAGGTCAGCCATGACTTCCTCAAGGCTATGGATGTTGTGGATGTGCTGGCTGACCATTTCTGCAACTTTGCTTGGATGTCAGGGGCTGTGCCTCCAGAATGGTAAGCCAGGATGTTGATCTCCCTCTTTAAAATGGGGGATTGGACAGTGTACTCCTACTACAGTGGGATCATACTCCTAAGCCTCTCTTGAAAGGTCTTGAAGGTGCTGGAGAGGACGATTTGCTGGGCAGTTGAATCTCGGATTCAGGAATAACTTGTGGCTTTTTTTCTGGTCATGGAGCAGTGGACCAGCTCTATACCCGTAACTGGGTCCTTGAGGGTGCGTTGGAGTTTGCCCAACCAGCCTACATGTGTTTTGTGGAGAAGATATTCAATTATGTTCCATGGGGAGTCCTGGGGGGGGCATGATACAGGAACCAGATCCTGTAATGTGGGTTATTTGGTTCCTGTATCATGGGTGTCCGAGCTTGGAGTCAGATTTATTTCCAGGGAGGGTTAAACTCGTCCAGAGCCGCCCTTTGTCACAGATTCTGTTATTAACCTGTATGGACAGAATGTCTAGGCACAGTCTGGGTGTCAAGGGGATCTAGTTTGGTAGCCTCAGGATTGGATCTCTGCTTTTTTCAGATGATGTGGTTCGTTGGCTTTATCATACGGTGAACTTGAGAGAGAGTGGTTTGCAGCCACATGCATTTTCTAGCTGCTACAATCTGCAACGTCTGCCAAACAAATCCCACTGCAGTTTTTCAAATCATTAGAAGTCATCAAGGGTGAAATAAAATGGACTGGACAGACGTGCAGCACCGCAGGATCACATTGCATTCTGTGTATTCTTCATGGGGAGATCAGGTGGAGAGTCGTCTGCAGGGCTCACTTAATAGAAATGCGGTGATGATTGCTGAATCAGGGCAGGTGTGCAGTGCAGCTCCTGTCCGCACCTCCCTGACGCTGGAGAGCGTACCTCTATCAGGCAGATGTGCACAGGCCTGCGGCAACGGGTTGTGGAGTGGGAGGGGGACATTATGGAGAAGGTGTAGGCACACACCTCAGAGCCCTAACACTGATTTTTGCTCATCAAAGCTTGCCTCACTTTCTTCTTCTTCATCTTCTTCTTCTTTCGGCTTTTCCCGTCAGGGGTCGCCACAGCAACTCAACTTTCTCCATCCTACTCTATTCTCTGTTTCCTCCTCTCTCACACCTACTAAATTCATATCCTCCCTCACTACGTCCATAAATCTTCTCTTCAGTCTTCCTCAAGACCTCTTGCCTGGCAGCTCCAATTCTAGCATCTATCCCTCCTCTGTACGTGTCCAAACCATCTCAGTCTGGCTTCTCTGACCTTCTCTCCAAAACATCTAACATGTGTTGTTCCTCTGATAGCCTCATTCCTGATCCTATCAATCCTGGTCACTCCCAAAGAGAACCTGAACATCCTCATCTCTGCAACCTCCAGTTCTGCCTCCTGTCTTTTGGTCATTGCAACAGTTTCGAGGCCATACAACATCGCTGGCCTCACCACTGTCTTGTACACCTTTCCTTTTATTCGGACCGATGGTCATCTATCACATAGTTCCCTTGACACTTTCCTCCACCCACCCCAACTTGCTTGGACCCGTCTCTTCACCTCTTCTCCACACTCTCCGTTGCTCTGGACTGTTGACCCTAAGTACCTGAAATCCTCCAGCTTCTTGATCTCCACTCCCTGTAGCCTCACTGTTCCACCCGAGTTCCTCTCATTCACACACATATATTCTGTCTTACTCTGACTAACTTTCATTCCTCTCCTTTCCAGCGCATACCTCCACCTCTCTAGATTTTCCTCTACCTGTTGTCTGCTCTCACTACAGATCACAATGTCATCCGCAAACATCATGGTCCATGGGGATTCCTATCTAACCTCATCTGTCAGCCTGTCCATCACCATTGCGAATAAGAAGGGGCTCAGAGCTGATCCCTGATGGAGTTCCACCTCCATCTTGAACTTCTCTGTTACCCCTACAGCACACTGCACCAGTGTCTCGCAGCTAGCATACATGTCCTGCACCAGTTTAACATACTTCCTCCATCATCCTACAAACCACCATCCTATGCTGTCTGGCTACACTCTCACCTACAACTAATTTGCAGTCACTGATCTCTTTCAGGTTACCTTGTCCATACAAGATTTATTCTACCTGCGTGCTCCTATCTCCGCTCTTATAAGTTACTCTATGCTCCTGTTTTATCTGGAAAAAAGGTGTTCACTACAGCCATTTCCATCCTTTTTGCAAAATCTACCATCATCTGTCCCTCAGCATTCCTATCCTGGATACCAAATCTGCCCATCACTTCTTCATCCCCTCTATTGCCTTCACCAACATGTCCATTGAAGTGTGCACCAATTACCACTCTCTCATTTCTGGAAATATTCTTTGTCACTTCATCTAGCTCATTCCAGAACTTCTCCTTCTCTTCAGATTCACATCCCACCTGTGGGGTATAACCACTGACAACATTGAGCACCACACCTTCAATTTCCAGTTTCAGACTAATAAGTCTATCTGACATTCTTTTCATCTACAGAACATTCCTAACAAACTCCTTCAAAGTCCCTACTCTTAGTCCCAGGCTCTTTCCTTTCCTCCTCTCTCTCTGCTTCTGAACACACACTTTTCTTCTTGTTCTTGTTCTTCGCCCTTCCTGACGCAACCCTCTGCATTTATCCGGGCTTGGGACCGGCACAGGGAGACACTGCTCTGTGCCCCCCTAAGGCAGGCTTGGAGAGACATGGGCCAGTGCCGCCCTGAGGCTGCCTCACTTTCACCAGTTTACAATAATGAACCACTTGCTTAAGTTTAAAGTACTTCTTTTATGTCTCTCAAATAATGTGTTTGTCAAATGAGCTTTTTGTCAAATGGATTAAAGGATATTTAAATATCTTTATGTTCTACTCTCAACAGAGATCCGTGGAATTAAAATAACAGATCCTGACATCATTGTTTTAATGCAGGTCTGGAATGAGTGGGTCAGGGTAAATATATATGTGTATCTCAGATTGGCATGTGAGTGGCAGAGGTGTGCCCTCTGTCCTGTACAACCTTTTTCTTGATTAAATTTTGTTCATTATAAAATCAAATATTTTGTAGGAGCATTGATCATCCCTTGGTGCAGCTCCGTGGTGCAGAGTTTGCCATTTCTGACTCACAGCAAGAAGGCGGGAGGTTCAATCCAACTTTTCTGTGTAGAGTGAGGATAATCTTCCTCCCTCATTTCAAAATCATACATTAGATAAACTAGAGACCCCAAATTGCCCAGACATGTGGATGAGACAATTAATGGTTGTTTGTCTCTATATGTGGCCCTGTGATGGACTGTCGCCCACTCAGGCTCCAGCAGCACTGCTACCATGAGTGCAGGATAATGTGTATTGATAAGAAAAGGACGAAAGAATAAAAATCAACTCTTTTGAAGAAGCATTGATGATCCCTGAGTGATTTCCCAATATTCACCCAAACTTTTTTTATTTGATCAAAGATAGCTTTAATTTTTCTAAAAATGCGACATCTAAGTATACTCAAGCAAACATACAAGAGCAATTTCAGTAAATGATAAAGGAGACCCATGAACAGTTTATTAAAACGTGATGTTATTCACGTGACTGATAAAGTGTTCATGGAAGCATAGCAAGAGAACCGCTAAGAAAATATGTCGAAAAATCCAAAGCAAACGGGCAGATAGCATCCAATTGTTCTTCATCTTATTGTCATCTTTGTGAGTAGATTCAAGATAAATATGAGTCACATTTGAAGATTACAATTTAACATTTCTGACACGGCGACAAACTGCCCTGGCTTTACGATACTGTGTAACATAAAAATACATTTTTCAAGGACACAATATTTTGCTACATTTTATCTTTTTGCAAATGTACCCCACTGTATATCAGGCTTTGGTCAGTATGAGTCATGTCTGAAAGGTGTATAGATAGCTATTGTACTTGTTATTTGAGTTAATGAAGTTGTCAGCTAGTCAAATTGGGCTTGGTTGTTGTTTTGGGTTTAGTGTATTCAGAATAAAAAGGCTGACTGAGTAATGCTACTGCCCCGTCATTGGTAAAGAGCTCACTGCAATGCTCATTGCAAGATGAAATAAATTTGGGACTAACACCGCATTTATCCGGGGCTTGGGACCAGCTCTGGGAGACACTGCTCTGTGGCCCCCCGAGGCTGGCTTGGGGAGACACCACCCACTGCCGCCCTGAGGCTGTATCAAACTGATTGAAATGTCTTTTCTCATTTAGCACCCATGTCTACTTCTACTATTGCTGAAAAATACTCTCTGTGCCCATCACTCTTAGCTCTGATGTCTACAACATAATGTTGTCAGAATGGTTATCTGTTACATTCTAGAAGCAGCCAAATATCACTAAAAGTGGTGACTTTGGTGATTCACAAGAGCCGAATCTCAGAAAGTCTTGTGTCAAATATAACTGCACGACAATTTCATGTAACTGCCATCTATCTAGCTCTCATCTAACAGATAAGTTTTGCTTAATAAAGCCCCCAGCTCGGACCTTTATAAGCCATGCAACTGATATCTCTCTTGGTAGGACTCTGAATGACCCACCCATAATGATTGGAAAATATTGCATATGAGCACTAAGCAAGAATCAAGAAACATGTACTCCTGATTAATTAGCGAGGGGGGGTTACTATGTCTGATTGTAGCTGCTTTATTACATGGGCACAGGGACAATTATGTGCAGAGGAAGCCAATAAACATAATTTTTGTGTTGTAACTGTATTCTCTCAAGCCATCCACTGCTGCAAGAACAAGTTGATGTACTGGCCATAAAACTGAGTGACACCTGATACCAGATGTCTGCAGGTGGCCAAAGATGCAGCCTCATTTTGGCTTTCAAAATCCGGGTAATTCCAGTGACTAAATCCATGAACAGCGTTCAGTTGATATGACATTAGGAGCATCATTAGAACATGTGAAAGAAAAGTTTAAATGTAACCCTGTATCCTAAATGTTTCTAGAGAGACACTTGTATTAGCTAACTGTTGCTGCAACAATGAAAATCAATTCAAATTTTATCTGCGAAAACAACATGCCCTATGCTTTGAGCAAAAAAGTGCTTTGGTGTACAAGATGTTAAGTGGACAAGCAAGCTAGAGTCTATGCGCTGATGAACATTTGACACAAAGTTCTTTATTCCCTGCATGAAAGCCTTGAGCTGATAATAAAGTTTTAAAGAGAACAGAGTCTCTGAAACATCTGCAAGATAAAACTTGATGAGGATTTAGCTGCCATTTAATACCCCTTATCCCCAACCTACACTTGCATTTCTTCCTCATCATGTGTCAAATCTTCTGTTCAGGCTGAAATCTCGGCATCCTGCTCACTTCAAAGGCCAACTTTCAGATATAAGTCTGGAATTTGTTTTATTGGATTTGTTTACTTAATCGAATATTTATGCTCTGTGTTCTTGTGAATGCAGCACAGTTTGTGCCACAGACAAACATGACAAGCAGCCTTCAAATAAACTTCATAAATAAATTATTCAATAAATAAATAGATAAAAAATGGTTGAAAAAGAAGAACAAAGATGAGAAAAGAGGGTGTAAGGGGGATATATAAGTGAAACTGCAATGTACAGCAAAGCAGATAACCAAAGCTGACCTGGTATGAAGGGCACATTTTTCTGTCTTCTTTTTCTTCCAACTTTTTTTTTTCATTGATAGTCATATTAATCCTTGCATGTTTACATAATAGCACACACATTTGGCAAGGGCTTTGTTAAATTGCAGACCAGATGAATTATAAAAGGAAAATTAGCAATGTAATATCACAATCAAGGATCACATGACCAAATTGCAATGTCTGCATGCAAAAATTGTGTAAATTGAAGTTAGCCATCAAATAAATTATTCCTCATAGTTTTACCTTGACAAGCACACCATTTAGATTTAGTTGATGTTACAAACCCCAAAGTAAAGGTGAGTCTGAAAATTTTCTGTTCCGGTCCTCACCTGGTCAGCTGCATATTTTGATGCTCTATCTGCTTTACATTATTCATGTCCATATGAACTGATCTAAAGCTTCATCTACTGCAGAATGGCCCAGCCCATGTCTCGAAATAGTTCATGGTCAAACTTGTAGGCTCATTCCATGGCTCTAGAAACGGAGACAAAGCAATATCTTTAGTTGACAGTTATTCACTCACATCCTGAACATTCTATTTAATAATTTGTTACAAGCATGAAAGCTATCTGTTCAGACCTCAACCCTGTGGTAATTATTACTCTATGTATGAACCATTTTGTGTAGCAGTTGATTTGAGGGCAAATTATAAAAACATCTCATTTGGTTGAATTGGGATTTCAACAGTTTTTGTCCAAGGTTGAAAATGTCCTATTGGTTGAAAATGTGGGGCTCATCAGCAGACATTTTCCTAGAAATAACATACAAAGCATCATGTACATAGCCCATCAAGTGGATACCATTGTTCATATACAAATACATGGGCATAGTTTTCAGGAATATAAAATGACAAATGACCCAGAGTTTATAGGAGAAAGCTAGGGCATGGACTCAAGGGTAAATTAAAAGCTTTGCCTCCTGGCTCTGCTTCTTTTTCCTGTTAAAAGCCTGATGCAATGCTTGTAATACCAACCTGTCTGTCCAGTTCATGTTCCATTCTAGCCTTTACTTGCAAACAGGACTTCAAGGTACCATTACTCATTCAGGACAGTTCTTTTCTATTAACTTGTAGTGGACAATCCATTAGTTTCCAGGACAGAATCATAACTTCTGTTGTGGAGCTATTGTCTCCTGTCCTGACCATTTGACAGTCAGCCACAAACTGCCCATGTGCCTACTTGAGGTCATATATTGTTGAGGCCGAAAGGATATGTGGCAGAATAGTGAGTCTGAAATTCTCACAACAGGCATGATCCTCCTCAAGTAAGCATACAGCAATCCTGTTCATGAAAACGATGGAGACAATCAATGACAAAGAACTGCTCTAGAATCCCAGACCCAGGAAAAAAAAATGTTCTTTCGGTTCTTTTTTTTTGGTTTGTAAAAGAAGCATGCAAATTGTCTGTTGGCAACTGTCACATATTTATATAGTTTCATAGTGGATTATCATGCTTCTTGGTAGTATTTAATCTAGGTTTTACCATTGAAAAATACATTTAAATAGTACTGTTAGTAGCACTGACACTTGAGTGAAAGAATTGGTTTGATATTTTTTTACATTTTTTTCTTCAGATCTAGAATTATCCAGAGAGAAGTAAGACAAGTTGTTTTTGTACTAAACTGTACCTTTACCATTCATGAACAGAGGAACAACTCAATCCCACTTTGACAGGTCCCCTAAATCTTAATTAAATACCTCAACAAAAGTGATGCGCTCGGTGTGTGTGTGTATATAGTGTGTATAGTTTCATGATTGTTTCATGTCGACCTGAGCCAAATGAATAACCATGATAGTATTTATTGTCAAAAAATGTATTATGGTCAAAAATATTCCAAATACCCTTGATTGTTAACCATGGTGAAGAAAATGTGAAGAGTAAATGACATAAAACAAACATTTATCACCTACCAAAATGGATGCAGTAATAACGATCAGCACTGCATATAATCACTCAGTACTGGTACCAATTAAATCAATTATAATATGAAGTTAAATCGTTAATTAGAGTACCCTGTTCATTTAGTAAATGAATTTAATTACTTGGAAGCTCTGTTAATCATCCATCCCAGCACAAGAAGTACTTCCACCATTTTTTGCTGAGAGCAGTCATTAACTCCTGGTGAAAGTGACAAGAAATATGAAGGGGAAGGCAGGATGAACCAGTTGAGGTGGAGAATTGAGAGGGCTAGGTCAAATCATGATGCTGGGAAGGTATGAACATGGCTTATGTCTGATTTTCAAGCTCAATATTTTGCTGAATAATTTAGCAAGTGGTAATCCTGTCTTAGCACCCTATCGTATGCTTTTTCTAGGTCTACAAAAACGCAATGCAGCTTCCTCTGGCCTTCGCTGTACATCTCTATCTCTATTAGCATTCGCAAAGCAAATACTATATCTGTAGTACTCTTGCCTTTTGTGACACCTACTGTCATGAAATATCAGTTACTTTTTTGATCTGTTGTAATTGTTTATCTGCTTACCTTTAACTATTTTACTTTCTTAAAAGAGACCAATTTTCATTTGAGCCCAAAAATGGTTGGGTAGTCCAAAGCAAACAGGTCCTGGGTAAAGGACTGTACAAAGTGTGGTTCCAACAATAATGAATTGGAACAATGGATTGCATTTTCCTTCACACCAGACTTGGGTCACTGGGCTCCCCTTTGGAGCCAGTGTCAGGGGTGTGACTCAGTGCCAACTCCTGGGGGCCAGGCCTGATGGACACTGCCTGAAATGACAATGTAGGTCCCCCTTCCAATGCGCTCACCACCCATGGGAGTGGCCAAGCTGGTCAGGTATGGTGTGAGCCGGGTGGTGACCGGAGACGGGGAAGCTTGATAATTTGATATTCAGCTGCAGCAGGCTCAAGGAACATGGAATTTCACCTTTCTGATGGGGAGGGAGCCAAGGTTGGAGTGTAATGATGAGAGATTCTTAGCTAAATACTCAGATATAGTTGTACTAACAATGAAGCACACCTCCTTGAGAGGAATTGGACTATTTTCCCCCAGTGAGACACACTGAACAGATTTGTGCATACTTTTTCCCCCTGGCTTGGTACATTCACATTGGCTTTCACTCCAGTGGATGAAAGGGTAGCTACCCTCCACCTTCAGGAGGGGCAGGTTCTGTTTGTTGTTAGTGCCTCTGCACCCTACAGCAACTCAGAGTACCCACCCTTATCGGAATGCTTTAAGGGGGTGTTGGCCCCTGCTAGGCATTCCCTTGTTATTCTAGGGGACTCCAATGCTCATGTTAAAAATGGGACCTGGAGGGGTGTGGTTGGGAGGAATGGAACGTCTGTGCTCATCATGGATTATCTAAAACAAACTCCCTGTTCATAAAGGTGTCCCTATGTGCAGAGAGCACCAGGAGCACTGATGATTGACTTTGTGGATGTGTAAATTGGAGTTGCAGCTGCATGTCATGGGCACTCAGATGAAGAGAGGGGCGGAGCTGTCAACCAATCATCCCCTGCTGTTGAGTTGGCCGCAATGATGGGATAGGATGCTGTTCAGGCCTGGCAGGCCCAAATGTATTGTCACTGTCTTTTGGGAATGTCTGGCAGAGTCCTATGTCAGAGGGAGCTTCGGGGAACTGAAGCCATAAAGAACAAATCCCGGATGGCTTCAAAGAGATTTTGCTTCACCACGCGACAGCTCATGAAGGGGAAGCAGTGCTCTGTCAGGATTGAGTTTGGTGGGGATTTTATGCTGCTAACCTTGACTTGAGATATTCTGGATCAGAAGTAGGGAGTACTTTGAAGACCTCCTCAATCCCACCAACATGCCTTCAAATGAGGAAGAAGACCCTGGGGACTTGGGGGCTGGGCTGTCCTATCTCATGCGGCTGAGACTAGAGCAGTTACAGCTGAGTCAAAGGCTGCTGGGATGAGAATCGGAACTTCCTAATCAGAGACCATGATCTTCAGCCAGTAAATGGGTACAGTGGCCTGGGTCAGGGATGAAAACCTGCCCTAAACGGAGGTGTTCAAATATCTTGAGACTTTGAGAAACAGTTCAAAATAACTTAATTTGCATTTTCAAGTGTTTGTCCCAAATTTATTTCATCTTGCAATGAGCATTGCAATGAGCTCTTTACTAATGACGGGGCAGTAGCATTACTCAGTCAGCCTTTTTATTTTGAATACACTAAACCCAAAACAACAACCAAGCCCAATTTGACTAGCTGACAACTTCATTAAATCAAATAACAAGTACAATAGCTATCTCTACACCTTTCAGACATGACTCATACTGACCAAAGCCTGATATACAGTGGGGTACATTTGCAAAAAGATAAAAAGTATCGTAAAGCCAGGGCAGTTTGTCGCTGTGTCAGAAATTTTAAATTGTAATCTTTTCTTCAATAAGATGAAGAACAATTGGATGCTATCTGCCCGTTTGCTGCCCGTTTGCTTTGGATTTTTCGACATATTTTCTTAGCGGTTCTCTTGCTATGCTTCCATGAACACTTTATCAGTCACGTGAATAACATCACGTTTTAATAAACTGTTCATGGGTCTCCTTTATCATTTACTGAAATTGCTCTTGTATGTTTGCTTGAGTATACTTAGATGTCGCATTTTTAGAAAAATTAAAGCTATCTTTGATCAAATAAAAAAAGTTTGGGTGAATATTGGGAAATCACTCAGGGATCATCAATGCTTCTTCAAAAGAGTTGATTTTTATTCTTTCGTCCTTTTCTTATCAATACACATTATCCTGCACTCATGGTAGCAGTGCTGCTGGAGCCTGAGTGGGCGACAGTCCATCACAGGGCCACATATAGAGACAAACAACCATTAATTGTCTCATCCACATGTCTGGGCAATTTGGGGTCTCTAGTTTATCTAATGTATGATTTTGAAATGAGGGAGGAAGATTATCCTCACTCTACACAGAAAAGTTGGATTGAACCTCCCGCCTTCTTGCTGTGAGTCAGAAATGGCAAACTCTGCACCACGGAGCTGCACCAAGGGATGATCAATGCTCCTACAAAATATTTGATTTTATAATGAACAAAATTTAATCAAGAAAAAGGTTGTACAGGACAGAGGGCACACCTCTGCCACTCACATGCCAATCTGAGATACACATATATATTTACCCTGACCCACTCATTCCAGACCTGCATTAAAACAATGATGTCAGGATCTGTTATTTTAATTCCACGGATCTCTGTTGAGAGTAGAACATAAAGATATTTAAATATCCTTTAATCCATTTGACAAAAAGCTCATTTGACAAACACATTATTTGAGAGACATAAAAGAAGTACTTTAAACTTAAGCAAGTGGTTCATTATTGTAAACTGGTGAAAGTGAGGCAGCCTCAGGGCGGCATTGGCCCATGCCTCTCCAAGCCTGCCTTGGGGGGGCACGAAGCAGTGTCTCCCTGTGCCGGTCCCAAGCCCGGATAAATGCAGAGGGTTGCGTCAGGAAGGGCATCCGGCGTAAAACTTTTGCCAAAACCAAACATGCGCGTCAAACATAACTATACCATACCGGATCAGTTGTGGACTGGGTTAACAACGACCGCCATTGGTACTGATGACCTACAGGGTACTAATGGAAATTAGGCTACTGTGGGTCGAAGAACAAGAACAGGAAGAAGAGGAGGAGCGCGTGTTCAGAAGCAGAGAGAAAGAAGGAAAGGAAAGAGCCTGGGACTGAGAGTAGGGACTTTGAATTTCGGGACTATGACAGGAAAAGGTAGAGAGTTGGTCGACTTGATGCAGAGAAGGAAAGTGTGTATACTGTGTGTCCAGGAGACCAGGTGGTAGGAAAGGTAGGAAGGCCAGAAGCTCGGGAGCAGGCTTTAAGTTGTACTATCTTGGCACTAACAAGAAGAGAAATGGAGTAGGAGTTATCTCGAAGGAAGAGTTCTGTAGATGAAAAGAATGTCAGATAGACTTATAAGTCTGAAACTGGAAATTGAAGGTGTGATGCTCAATGTTGGTGGGATGTGAATTTGAAGAGAAGGAGAAGTTCTGGAATGAGTTAGATGAAGTGATGGAGAATATCCCCAAAAATGAAAGAGTGGTAATTGGTGCAGACTTCAATGGACATGTTTGTGAAGGCAATAGAGCGGGTGAAGAAGTGATGGGCAGATTTGGTGTACAGGATAGGAATGCAGAGGGGCAGATGGTGATAGATTTTGCAAAAAGGATGGAAATGGCTGTAGTGAACACCTTTTTCCAGATAAAACAGGTACATTGAGTAACTTATAAGAGCGGAGGCAGGAGCACACAGGTAGACTACATCGTGCTTAGACGAGGTAACCTGAAAAAGATCTGTGACTGCAAAATAGTTGCATGTGGGAGTGTAGCCAGACAGCATAAGATGGTGGTCCGCAGATGGGGTGTAGGGGTGTGATTAAAGAGAATTAGCCAGAATAAAAGGAAAGCCTCAGGTGATCAAAATCCAGTGTGTTTTGAGACATTCCCAAGCAGATAAAGGCAAAGGATTGTAAAACTTATGCCTGAACCTTATATGTAAATCAAACCCAGGTCAACAAAGACCACATTTGTGCCGATAACCAACATGGTACCAGTGGGTTACTGTGGGTTGAAGAAGGAGAAGAGGATTGTGTGTTCAGAAGCTGAGAGAGAAGAGGAAAGGCAAGAGTCAGGAACTAAGAGTAGGGACTTGACATTGAGACAATGACAAGACAAGCTCGAGTTGATTTATATAATGCAGAGAAGGAATTTGGATGTACTCTTTGTCCAGGAGACCAGTTGGAAAAGTAGCAAGACAAGAAGCTTAGAAGTAGGTTTTAAGATGTAGTATCACGGTATAGACATGAAAATAAATGGATTAGGAGTGATCTTGAATGAGTTTGTTCAAAATGTTCTGGAGTTGCAAAGAATGTCAGATCATGTGATTGATCCGAAGCTGGAAATTGAAATGATGTGTTGGTGTGATGGTAAATGTGGGTATGCCCCACTGAGATGATGAGATGAGATGATAACAACTTTATTTATCCCGAAGGAAATTGTTGTGCCAGAGTTTCAAGTAAAAACATAACAGTAATAGATAATAGTAGGAAGGAGGGAGAATAAGAAATACAATGAAATATAAATTGTCTTAACTGTTAACTGTTAACTACAAAGATTTGAAGATTCCCTGCGGCTGAGGGAAGAGGAATTAAAAAGTCTGATAGCCTCAGGTAGGAAAGACCTCCTGTGGCGTTCAGTGGAGCTCTTTGGTGGTATCAGTCTACGACTGAAAGAGTTCTGACAGGACGTCAATGTGGCATGCAGGGGGTGATGGACATTGTCCATGATGCTGAGGAGCTTCCTCAGCATCCTCCTCTCTGAAACCTGCACAACAGACTCCAGCTCTACTCCCAGGACAGACCCAGCTCTCCTGATGAGCTTGTTGAGTCTGTTGGTGTCCGCTGTCTTGAGCCTGGTGCCCCAGCACACAACAGCGTAGAAGATGGCGCTGGACACCACCGACAGGTAAAATATCTGCAGCATGGTCCTGCAGACGTTGAAAGATCTGAGCCTCCTGAGGAAGAACAGGGGGCTCTGACCCTTCTTGATGATGACATTGGTGTTCAAGGTCCAGTCCAGCTTATTGTCCAATTGGACACCCAGGTATTAGTAGGTGTCCACAATGTCCACTTCTGTACCCCTGATGGTGACCGGGTTCAGGTGGGTCCTTTGTTTCCTGAAATCCACCACTAGCTCCTTTGTCTTAGACACATTGAGCTGCAGGTGGTTCAGTCCACACCACTCCACAATCCTGTCCACCACACTCCTGTACTCCTCCTCCTGGCCTCCGTTGATGCAGCCCACGATGGCAGAGTCATTTGAGAATTTCTTCAGGTGGCAGGACTGCGAGGAGAACCTGAAGTCTGAGGTGTAGAGCGTAAACAGGAAAGGAGACAGGACCGTCCCCTGTTGCGCCCCCATGCTGCTCACAATGGTGTCCGACGTGATGTTTCCCAGCCTCATGTACTGCGGCCGACCTGTGAGGTAGTTGTTGATCCAGGCCACGAGTGGAGCATCTACCTGCATGTCCAGAAGCTTCCTGTTCAGCAGGGCAGGTCGAATGGTGTTGAAAGCACTGGAAAAGTCAAAGAACATGACTCTCACAATGCTTCCTGCCTCCTCAAGGTGGGTGTAGACTCTGTGCAGCAGGAAGATGATGGCATCTTCCACTCCTATCCGGGGCTGGTAAGCGAACTGCAGGGGGTCCAGCGAAGGTCCGACAACATTACGAAGTTGCCTCAGGACGAGCTTCTCCAGCGACTTCATGATGTGTGATGTCAGGGCCACTGGTCTGTAGTCACTGTGTGTGCTAGGATGCTTCTTCTTGGGCACTGGGACCAGACATTAGATTTTCCACCGGTCAGGGGACAACCATCTGGATCAGGCTCAGGTTAAAGAGATGTGTGTAGATCCCACACAGCTGAGAGGCACATCCTTTCAGCACTCTGGGGCTAAGGCCGTCAGGGCCAGCGGCTTTCCTGGGATGAAGGCGACTGAACTCTCTTCTCACCTCCTCAGCGGTGAAGGTGACAGGAGGGGGTGGAGAGAGTCCCAGTGGGGGGCAGGAGGGCTGAGGTGTTGACGAGACACCGCACAGGGAAGCAGAAGAGGTGCGTGGGGGAGGGGGGAAAGTCTTAGAGGTGAGGGGTGCGGGCACAGGGGGAGGAAAGTCCTGAGCGGAGCTGGGGGGAGGGTGGGCAGAGGCTTCTTTATCAAATCTGTTGAAAAACAAGTTTAGTTCGTTGGAAGAAAGTGATGGTTTTCAACTCACTCCACACCTCCCCCATGTTGTTCTGCTGGAGTTTGCTCTCCAGCTTTCTCCTATAACTGTCCTTGCCCTCTGCGATCTTCTCCCTCAGCTCAGTCTGCACCTTCTTCAGCTCCTCTTTGTCTCTGCTCCTGAATGCCGCCTTCTTCCTGTTCAGCGTGGCCTTAATGTCCTTAGTCACCCAGGGTTTGTTATTTGTGAAACATTGCACCGTCTTGGTGGGGATGATGTTGTCCGTGCAGAAGTTCACATAGTCCGTAATGCAGGCAGAGAGTTCTCAATGTCCTCTCCCTGGTCTTCGCAGAGCACATCCCAGTCAGTCGTCTCAAAGCATCCCTGAAGAGTCAGTTCTGCCTCCTTGAGACCACCTTTGGGCAGTTCTGGTGATCACAGGTTGCTGCTGGACTTCAGGCACATAGCGAGGCTTTAAATGGACCAGGTTGTGGTCTGACCTGCCCAGAGCAGGGAGAGCTGTGCAGCTGTATGTGTACTTGGCATTCGCATACAGCAGGTCCAGGGTTTTATTGTCTCTAGTCTTGCAGTCCACAAACTGTTTGAAAGTGTGCAGAGAAGATGACAAGGTGGCGTGGTTGAAATCCCCAGAGATGGCTATGAAGGCACTGGGGTGCTGAGTCTGGAGTCTTGCGACCGTTGAGCTGATGACGTCATTAGCCCGCAGGGGGATATGTGTTAGAGGAGAAGGAATAATTCTGTACTGAGTAAGTTGAACAGATACAGAATATCCCCAGGGGTGAGAGACTGGTAATTGATGCAGCCTCTCATTGACATGCTGGTGCAGGAAATAGAGGTGATGAAGACGTGACGGGCAGGTTTGGCATTTGGAATAGGAACCTCACTGATGTGGACACCCTGGTATTTGAAACTGTTCACCCTCTCAAACTCAAGACCTCAGATGAACCGCGGCTATTGAGGTCTCTTCTCCTCATGTCCACTATCATCAGTTTCATCTTGTCCATGTTGAGGGTGAGGTTGTTGTCCTCACAACATGATACCAGACTGGTCGCATCCATCCTGTAGGCCATTTTTTCCCCGCTAGTGATGCATCCTCTCACTGTAGTGTTGCCTGCGAACATCATAATGTCCTTGTGGGAAGTGACACAGTTGTGGGCAAAGAGGGATGCTGAGGACACACCCCTGAGGGGTGGCTGTGTTAGAGATGATGTTGGTTGAAGTACCTTTCCTGACTGAATGGAATCTGCCGGTTAGGAAGTCAAGGAGCCAGTCAAAGAGGGTGGGGTGCAGGCTGAGATGAATGTTTTATGGGTGTGTGCATTGGGGATGACATACATTAAGAGGCCAAAAAAAAGAGAAAACGGAGAGTCTCCAACACTGAGCGAAAATATGAAACACATGTTTGGACAGCTGTGTCACGGGGGCGGACTCGGGCAGGGAACCACACCTCAGAGCAGGAATCTGGGTTGAAAGCGCTTTATTTGGGTTGAAACGGCAGGTAGGGTGTCGCTGGTAAGTCCCTGGCCCCGAGACAGAGTCGCACAGGGCTGGGTCTCACCGGGACAGGCCCCGGGCAGGGTGAAGGCAGGAACTCGGATGGGGTCAACGCAGGAACCCAGGTAGGGGTCCAGTCATGACAGGGATCCGCAGTGGTCTGTGACAACCACAATCCCCCGGTGCCGGGGGGAGCCGCTGCCCTTTATAGGGATCTTGATTAGCAGTAGCTGCTGCAACTGGCGCCGTTTACAAATTGGACCCAGGTGTGAGACCCTGACAAGCTGGTAGAAATGACACTTGTTTAAAACAGAGGGGTTTATGAAGGTAAGAAAATGAATCTGCTGCACCATGCAGAATCCTCAACTGCAGGTCATTGTTTTGATTCTGGAGAGGTAGTTTCTAGAAGAAGAAATGCCTTTTTTGCCAAATACAGTTATACATAGAGCACAACATCAATTAAATTTGACCACTGCATTTAACCCATCATTGATGCACTATGAGCAGAAGGCAGCTAACAAACAGTATCTTGTTCAGAAAGACTTCAAGAAGCTAGGACAGGGGTGAGCAAACTGGTCCTTTTAACCCGGCCCGCAGGATTATGACACAGATTGGCATTGGGATTTAGGCTATACTGTGAACATACTAACACACATGAATGAGCGAGACATGGAGATTTAAGGCATAAAAATAGTTTGTGCATGAAATGCAAGCAAACGTCAGAGCCTTCAAAACCAAGCTGGTTTTATTTTATAAGCGAATGTCAGACAATGTTCAGACAATTGTCAGACGAGTCTGATATGTACTGTTAACAAATGCATTTTTTTATATGTATCGTATCTTGTGCTGACCTGGCCCATCTGACAAATCTTAAAAGTCAATGTGGCCAAAAACTTTGCCCACCCCTGGGCTAGGGGGACCAAGGAATCGAAGCAGAAATGTTCAGTTCCAAGGACATGTACTCTAACTCCTGCACCATGCTGCAGCACAGTATCTAACACTGGGAGGAATGTTCCCAAAGTCTGTTCAAACACACACAGCTCTGTCACACAGGTTGCCCTTGTTTTGGGCATTCATGCAGTTGCTGTGCCTCAAGTACAGACTTTAACAGTAACTAATTTCTGTTAACTCACCCTACTTCTGCATTCAACCACCATGTGTTGAATAAAAGGGGTTGGATCCTTTGTTCCACGGATCAACCCCCATGCGTCAATAAACTAATTCTTACCTTCATGTTAAGTCTGGTACACACTCCGGAGGCGAGGGATGAGACGGGAGGCCGCCTACTATGGGGGGCCCATCTCGGCATCCTCACCCATTGGACCACAACCAGACATATACTGTGATGTCATAAATTTACCACGCAATTTGAAGTGAAACACCGCTCTAACAGCTATGCTCTAACGGCCACTCTTGAGTGCACAAGAAGTGGCTGTATATAGATGCAAAGACAATTTTTCCCATGCGTGGTCCCAAGCTCAACGTCTCAACCCGACTACCGGACCTGCAGACTGCACCCAACTCCAAGAGTTAACCACATCTCCAGATCGCCAGCCATCTCTCACTCCTGTCAACAACCACAAATTCGACCTGCAGGGCCAGCTCCATGAGCAGAGATCACCAGACTCCAGTGAGAGAAAGACAACCTGAAAAGGAAGCTTAGAAGAGCCAGGCAGAGCAGCACAACGTGTAGAGGGTTTTGAAACACATGCGTGCTAAAGTGCACTCTACCCTTAATCAGAGCAGAAGGTATGTGTCAAGAACTCCGACCCGACCAGGTAATTGACACCACCGAGTCGGGGGAGGAGGAAGACGGACCCTCATACAGCAATATGCCTGAGTTGGTGAGGATACTAGAACCTCACACCTTGTTGTCAGACAAGAGGGCAGTTGTTGTCATCCTGGGACAACCTGGGACAACCAAGTCCTGGGACATCCCCTGTCATCCTGGGACAACCAATACCCAGGTAGGAGGACTGTGCCCCCCATAACCCTTAGTCACACCCCCTTCAATGCAAAGGAGGGGTATTATTCCCATGCTTGAAGGAGTAATGGAGGACTCAGGGTACTATCCCTGTTTGAGAGACGTGCATGATGTCACAACTTCAGAGAAACTCAAGTTGATCTGGAGAACCAAGGCAAGGAGTGTTCACACCTTCATTGAAATGCTGCCAGAAGGGACCCGAGATGACTACAGGTCATTGTGAAGACTTTTTTCATTGTTTATCCTCTCTGGGTAACAGCCAAACAGCAACTACAAAAAGTTCCCTTTCCTATCACCCATACTGTAACCAATGTAGTCAGAGACTTGCCCAGAGGTAGCTTCAGATCAATGCCCAGATGCTTGAGCCTTTGGAAGTGTGAAGTTTTTGGACTATTAAAGCATGGTTCTTTCAACCCACAGGACTGTCCAGTGCTCATTTTGTTTCAAAGACTGTGTCCAGCCCCCCACCTACTCCTTATTAATCTAAAATATCATTATTGTCAAACATTAATATTTTAGATACCTATTTCTCAAGACTGTGTTTGACTAAATTATAATTTTTGGGCTTTTCTGGAGGTGCCCCAAATGAAGGTTGGTATCAGTGTTGAGTTAATGATATTCCAAGAACTTTGATTGATCAGTAATAATAATTACTGATAATTGTTAGTTATTATTAATAGCTAATTTTAGCTCCACTCTCCGAGCAACAAATGGTGCCCTGTGTGAGGGTAGAGTAGAACAGAGCGCAACACAGTTTATATGCTAATTTGACTCTGGGAGTCTGCTTAAGTCTTAAAACCCAGGGCTCAGGTGAAGATTGAAGAAAGCATTTGTAAGGTTGAGGAGGTTCAAAAGACAGTTGCACAGTGAGACATTTATCCCCAGCTGGTTCAGTATATGGGTGCGCTTCTGGGGGAGAATTGTGTTGAATGCGGAACTGAAGTCTGAACAGCATTCTAACATATACAGGACTGTCTCAGAAAATTCCAATATTGTGATATTTGAGTTTTTTTTAAGATGTAAGCCATAATCAGCAATATTAAAATAATAAAAGGCTTGCAATATTTCAGTTGATTTGTAATGAATCCAGAATGTATGACATTTTTGTTTTTGTAATTGCATCACAGAAGATGAAGAACATTATCGCAATATTTGAATTTTCTGAGACAGTACTGTAAGTTCTCACTGTCCAGGTTTGTGAGTTGAGGGCACTGGAGATGCCATCAACAGTCAAGCGGTTTGACTGATATGCAAACTGGTAGGGATCCAGGGAGGAGGGGACAACTTGATGTGCTCCGTGAATAGCCACTCAAAGCACTTTATAATAATGGAGGCGAGTCAAACCGGGCGATAGTCATTGGGGGTAGATGGGGATTACTTCTTTGGGTCTCAGACGATGGTGGTGGCTTTGAGGCACGTGGGATCAGCAACTGACTCAGAGATGTGTTAAGATAAGATATGATATGATATACTTTATTGATCCCCACAGGGGAAATTCTTTTTGTCACAGCAGCTCAAGAATTGCAGTATCAATAAATATGGGTATAACTATACATAGAGTGATAATTATAAGATAGCAAGGATCTTCTTCATTCGGCTTTTCCCGTCAGGGGTCGCCACAGCGAGTCAACTTTCTCCATCTAACCCTATTCTCTGTATCCTCCTCTCTCATACCAACTACCTTCATATCTTCTCTCACTACGTCCATAAACCTTCTCTTTGGTCTTCCTCGAGACCTCTTTCCTGGCAGCTCCAACTCCAGCATCCGTCTACCAAAATATTCTCTATCCATCCTCTGTACATGACCAAACACTCTCAGTCTGGCTTCTCTGACCTTCTCTCCAAAACATCTAACATGTGCTGTTCCTCTGATAGCCTCATTCCTGATCCTATCCATCCTGGTCACTCCCAAAGAGAACCTAAACATCTTCATCTCTGCAACCTCTAGTTTTGCTTGCTGTCTTTTGGTCATTGTAACAGTTTCTAGTCCATACATCATCGCTGGTCTCATCACTGTCTTGTACACCTTTCCTTTTATTCTGGCCAATAGTCTTCTATCACATAGTACCGCTGACACTTTTCTCCACCCATTCCAACCTGCTTGGACCTGTCTCTTCACCTCTTTCCCACATTCTCCGTTGCTCTGGACCGTTGACCCTAAGTACCTGAAATCCTTCAGCTTCTTGATCTCCACTCCCTGTAGCCTCACCGTTCCACCCGAGTTCCCCTCATTCACACACATATATTCTGTCTTGCTGCGACTAACTTTCATTCCTCTCCTTTCCAGAGCATACCTCCACCTCTCTAGATTTTCCTCTTCCTGTTGTCTGCTCTCACTACAGATCACAATGTCATCCGCAAACATGGTCCATGGGGATTCCTGTCTAACCTCATCTGTCAGCCTGTCCATCGCCATTGCGAACAAGAAGGGGCTCAGAGCTGATCCCTGATGGAGTTCCACCTCCACCTTGAACTTCTCTGTTACCCCTACAGCACACCGCACCAGTGTCTCACTGCTAGCATACATGTCCTGCACCAGTTTAACATACTTCTCTGCCACTCCAGACTTCCTCATACAATACCAGAGCTCCTCTCTTGCCACCCTGTCATATGCTTTTTCTGGGTCTCCAAAAACACAATGCAGCTCCCTCTGGCCTTCTCTGTTCTTTTCTATTAGCATTCTCAACGCAAATACTGCCTCTGTAGTACTCTTCCTAGGCATGAAGCCATACTGCTGTTCACAAATGCTGACTTCTGCTCTCAGTCTAGTTTCCACCACTCTTTCCCATAACTTCATTGTATGGCTCATCAACTTTATCCCTCTATAATTGCCACAATTCTGCACATCCCCTTTATTCTTAAAAACAGGCACCATCACACTTTGTCTCCATTCTTCAGGCATCTTCTCACTCTAAGATCCTGTTGAATAATCTAGTCAGAAAATCTACCGCTGCCTCTCCTAGACACTTCCACACCTCCACAGGTATATCATCAGGACCAACTGCTTTTCCACTCTTCATCCTCTTCGGTGCCTTCCTCGCTTCACTTTTACTAATTTGTGCTACTTTGTGGTCTACAATAGTCACCTCTTCTACCCTTGCCTCTCTTTCATTTTCCACATTCATCAGCTCTTCAAAGTACTCTTTCCATCTTCCCATCACTCTTCTAGCATCTGTCAATACATTTCCCTCTCTGTCCTTAATCACCCGGACCTGTTGCACATCCTTTCCATCTTTATCTCTCTGTTTCGCCAACCTGTATAGATCATTCTCACCCTCCCTACTATCCAACCGAGCATAAGCCCTTTGTTTTGCCTTTGCTACCTCTATCTTTACCTTTCGCCGCATCTCCCTGAACTCCTGTCTGTTCTCTTCAGTCCTCTCAGTATCCCACTTCTTCTTCGCTAACCACTTTCTCTGTATACACTCCTGCACTTCCTCATTCCACCACCAAGTCTCCTTATCTACTTTCCTTCCAGATGACACACCAAGTACTCTTCTACCTGTCTCCCTGATAACATTAGCTGTTGTTGTCCAATCATCTGGAAGCTCACCCTGACCACCCAGACCCTTTCTCAACTCCTCCCTGAAAACCATGTAACACTCGTCCCTTTTCAGCTTCCACCACTTTGTCCTCTGCTCTGCCTTTGTCCTCTTCATCTTCCTTGTCACCAGAGTCATCCTACAAACCACCATCCTATGCTGTCTGGCAACACTCTCACCTACAACTACTTTGTAGTCACTGATCTCTTTCAGGTCACCTCGTCTATCCAAGATATAGTCTATCTGCGTGCTCCTAGCTCCGCTCTTATAAGTTACCTTGTGTTCCTGTTTTTTCTGGAAAAAGGTGTTCACTACAGCCATTTCCATCCTTTTTGCAAGATCTACCACCATCTGTCTCTCTGCATTCCTATCCTGGATACCAAATCTGCCCATCACTTCTTCATCCCCTCTATTGCCTTCACCAACATGTCCATTGAAGTTTGCGCCAATTACCACTCTCTCATTTCTGGGGATATTCTGCATCACTTCATCCAACTCATTCCAGAACTTCTCTTTCTCTTCAGATTCACAACCCACCTGCGGGACATAGCCACTAACAACATTGAACATCACACCTTCAATTTCCAATTTCAGACTCATAAGTCTATCTGACATTCTTTTCACCTCGAGGACGTTCCTTACGAACTCCTCCTTCAAGATAACTCCTGCTCCATTTCTCTTCTTGTCAGTACCATAATAGTACAACTTAAAGCCTGCTCTTAAGCGTCTAGCCTTACTACCTTTCCACCTGGTCTCCTGGACACACAGTATATCCACCTTCCTTCTCTGCATCATGTCGACCAACTCTACCTTTTCCTGTCATAGTCCCGATATTCAAAGTCCCTACTCTCAGTCCCAGGCTCTTTCCTTTCCTCCTCTCTCTCTGCTTCTGAACACGTACTTCTCCTCTTCTTCTTGTTCTTGTTCTTCGACCCACAGTAGCCCATTTTCCATTAGTACCCTGTAGGTCATCAGTACCAATGGCGGTCGTTGTTAACCCCGTCCGCGACCGATCCGGTATGGTATAGTTTTGGTTGACTCGCATGTTTGGTTTTGGCAAAAGTTTTACGCCGGCTGCCCTTCCTGACGCAACCCTCTGCATTTATCCGGGCTTGGGACCGGCACAGGGAGACACTGCTCCGTGCCCCCCCAAGGCAGGCTTGGAGAGACATAGGCCAGTGCTGCCCTGTGGTTGCATTTATAAGATAGCAAGGATAATTAAGGTAAAAACAGACAAAGGGGTTAGGGCATGACAGGTGTGAATGAGTGAGGTACTGAGGTTGTGGTAGCACAGATGCACCTCCGGCTGGTCAGAAATGTGTGCTGTCCAGAGTGCTTGTATACAGTCTGATGGCCATGGGCACAAAGGAGCATCTGAAGTGTTCAGTTATGCACTGGGGTGGGATGAGACATTGGCTGATTTAGCTGTCCATCAGCCACAGCTCGTCATGCAGATGATGGGAAGTATGGTCCAGGATAGCTACCAGTTTGTCCTTCACCTTCCCCACTACCAGTGATTCCAGAAGGTTCAGGTTCTGTCCCACCACCAAGCGGGCTTTCCTCGCCAGCTTGTTGAGCCTGTTGACCTCACCAGTTGTGTCACCACCTCACCAGCACACTATAGCGAAGAAGAGTGCGCTGGCTACCATAGACTGGTAGCCAGCACTTGTGGTCTTGTGGAGCCCACTACCGACACAAAACAACCTCAGTCTCCTCAGGAAGTACATCCTGCTCCAACCCTCCCTGTAGAGTGCGTCTGTGTTCTGTGTCCACTCCAGTTTATTGTTAATGTCGACCCCAAGGTACTTGTAGAAGTCCACTATTTCCACCTCCTCACCCTGGATGGTGATTGGTAAATGTCTCCTCCAGTTCTTCTTGAAGTCCACAACCACCTCCTTTGTCTTGGAGATGATGAGTAGGAGGTGGTTCTGGTTGCTCCACTCAAAAAAACTTGCAATTGGACCTCTGTTCTCCTCATCATCATCATCAAGAGTTATCGCAGAACTTCTGGAGGTGGCAGGAACTGCAGTTGTACCAGAAGTCGAAGGTGGAAAGGAATGGAGACAGGTGAGTACCGTGGGCCAGAACCGTGCTGTACGCCACAGCCTCAGAAACACAGCTGTCCACCCTGACATACTGCAGCTGTCCTGGGAGGTAGTCCAGGATCAAGGCAGTGATGTCAGGGTGAAGTTGCATACTCGACAGCTTGTCCTTAAGGAGGGTGGGTTGGACGTTGTTGAAGGCACAGGAGAAGTCAAAGACAGTGACTTTCACAGTGCTTCCTGCACCCTCCAGGATAGGGCTCCATGTGTGAGGATTGCATCCTCCACACCCATTACAGCACCTGTATTTCAGGTGCTGGAGTTCAAGACCTCTAAAATGACTTCATGATGTGTGACGTTAGGGCCACTGGCCTGTTGTCATTGAGATCACTTGGACATCTTTTCCTGGATACAGGCCACCTGTCAGATATGGTCCATTTTATTGAAGATGTTCGTGAGGGTATATGTGTCTTCTGCACAGTCTCTCAGTACATACCAAGGTATGTTGCCAGGAGCTGTGATTTTGTGTGCATTAATCCTGCCAAGGGACCTTCTCACACTGGCCAGGGACATTGTCAGTACCTTGTCGTTGGTAGGGGGTGCTGTTCTGTGTCCCCAGCTCTCGAGACAGTTTTCTGAGCTATTAGGAGGCTGAGGATGCCCTGTCAGCCAGGTTGTCTGATTCGCCTGAGCAGTGAAGGTCTTGGGCTCTGTAACATCATCCATACACTTTGTAGGTCTTTTTGGAGGTCTGTGGTGTTGTCGGAGGTGTCAGCCCCCTTGAACATGCCGCATTCTATTGTGTTGCAGCAGTCTTGAAGAGCCTGCAAAGACCCATACAGCCACATCCATACCTGCTTACAAACTGGTCTGGTGCTTTCGATCTGTGGCTTGTACACTTGCATCCGCATGATGTGATCAGATACCCCAAGGTGGGAGAGAGGGATGGCCCTGTCAGGTCTGATCTAGGTGGTTAAGATTTAGTCTAGAATGTTATTTCCTCAAGTGGTAAAGTTATTATGCTGGAATATTTTGAGGAACATATTCTTCTGGTTGGCATGATTGAAGTCCCCAGCAAAGATGAGGAAGGCATTGGGCTGTCTGCTGCTCACTTGTGAAACTCATTCAGAGCCTCCAGCCTGGTGTTGCAGGTGCTCGGATGGTTGAAATTGCCACAAGCAGTATAACTTTAAATTCCCTTTAGTTAGAATTGCTGGCAATTTAAAGTGGTTTGAGTTTAAACCATAAAGCCATAAACTCCGCCAACACCTGTGGAGTTTATGGCTCTAAAGCAGTGTTTACAGACCACAACAGCATCGCGGCATCACTGATGTAAACATCGAGTCCACTGCCATGGGTCTGATCTCCCTTGACAAGACCTTTGTCCATTCGGTAGCATGGTAGCCGGACTGGGCTGTCTAGAATGTCATCTGTGAGCCACGTTTCCTCAAAAACAAAGACATAGCACTCCTTCACAGTCTTCATGGTATTCTGGAGTAGGCAGATATGGTCCATTTTGTTGTCAAGTGACCATATGTTTGATAACACAATGGTGGATATAGCCAGCTTGTGTGGGTTAGCCAATAGCCTAGGCCAGACACCACCACATTTACCACCTTCAGCAATTTCCTTCGGGATTAATAAAGTTGTTCTTATTCTTATTCTTATTCTGTTTCCTCTCGCACTGGCTGTGATGCTTCCACTGCTTCCACTGACAGAGCATCATGTGCATGCACCACCATCTTGGATCGAAAATACCCCTGAAGAAATTGCACTCTTAATGCTGTGGTGCTGACTGGGGAGACCAGTCCCTAACACCCCTTGTCCCTACGTAAAAACAAAACTGTCTGGCCCCCAATCCAAACCAAGCCAAAAAAAAGTACAGACCATTTTGGTCTGTACTTGGGACAAAAGACCTGATGAAGGGTCCAGATAGGCCAGCCAGTCCAACAGTAAGGGTGCTACCAGGTTATTTAGAACACTATCCCTGTATATGATATGTGGGAGTGAAACTAGCTACACTTTGCCAACTTTCAGCTATTTTCTGTGTGAAGTCTTCTACATTTAGGTGATAGGTTTTTGATGCTGTGCATGGCCTTCTCCTCCATGGTGGGAAGTTATGTCAAAAGTGTCTGGAGTGTCCATGTTGATAGAGTATGTGCATCAGATTGGTTTGCCCGCACTGTCATGTGGCCAAAGCCATACTACCATCTGACTGTAGTGTCTCTCTATGTAGACCACTCCATATATGCTTTGGCACTTACTCTTTCAAGGAAGTGGGTAAATCAGTGTAATAGCGTTGCGGACAGTGTGGTAGATGTTCACCATTCTTAGGATCTCTTGCAGGAATCTCACTGTGGCTGACCATTGGAAATTTAAGACCACTTCTACTTTGGACAGGAGTGGAACAGCCTCATCCTTACTGACTTGATGTCCCAGCCAGCCAGTTAGTGGTCCACCTGCACTGACGCTTAACTGGGTTGATGATTAGTCCATGGGAACCGAGTGAGTCTTTTCTGTGTGCGGTTTGCATGTTCTCCCTGTGTCCGTGTGGGTTTCCTCCCAACGGCCAAGTACATGCAGTAGGTTAATTGGAAACAAAATGGATGAATGAATGTATGACTGAGTGAACGGCTGTTTGTCTATGTGGCCCTGCAATTGATTGGGGACAAATACAGGGTGTATCCTGCCTCTCGCCTGACGACAGCTGGGATAGGCCCCAGCGTTCCCCGTGACCCTGAGTGCAGGGCAGAAGATGGATGGATGGATGGACATATACTAACACATTCAGATAACAAACAGATGAAAAGTATTGTGTCTGTTTTAGTAGAAATTCCATATACTGGAGGTTCTGCTTATCAAAACATCATCATGATGAAGGAAGATGCATCCCAACTTCAAACCCTGTACCCCTCAATCTTCATTACCTCCTCTTTGTAATGAGCAAAGCACCAGAGGAATTAAGGAATGTGGTCGCCACAACATCGGCTGGTCTTTTTCTATTTGGTCGGGATAGATACGTTCTGCATCAATAGAGTCATTCTCTAGCGCATCTTACATTTCCAAAGTGATAAAGACAAAGCTTGGGAATGATACTGCAAACACAGTCTTTACAGCAGCTCTAAATTTTTTTTTGCCTGTGTATGTGAAGAGGCCATATTTATTTTGCCATTAACCAAATGGTGGTGTCTTGACTGGATTAATAAACTGACTAAATGGCTATTTAGCTTTTAGATGCTGAACGTATTGGTATGGTGGATAGAAAAATAGGCAACTATAAATTAAAATTCAGTGAATTTGTTTTGAAGAATTGTGGTTTGACTGTCCTTTGTATGAGACAACAATGGTAATTTTGTGTGAAATATCATAAGCACTACTCTGTGATGTGAGACAGTAGCATAATACACTGACATAATTCATGCCTTTTATTAAACTTCAATAAAGTAAACATGAATATCTTTTAATTCAGTTTTCAGATTTTGCTCTTTAAAAATCACTGGGTGCTTGCTTTTTTATTGCCTTTTTTTCTCATTCATGTATTTGATTAAACAGGAAAAGAAAGAAAATGGAACCGGCTGTCAAAAGTCTGTACCTGTGCCCTAATTCTGCTATTTTGTATTGCAGACATTCTTGCTAACAATAGATCATGGCTGATCAGCTAAATGACTGAAGGTGGACAAAATACAGTATCTCTAACAAGCAAACAAACAATCAAACAAGCAATTGAGCAAATAAGTAAAGAAATACACTGAATTTGGATATTTTTGTCTTTGTTTTTGGTTATAAACTTCTCAATTCTTTTTATAAACTTCCCGATTCTCAAAGCTCTTATAGTTTTATTAGTACTATTATAGGTCATGTTTACAATAATTTTTGTGATAATGAATATGTAAACATTCACTGTTTACTCTAATAATGCTTATGTGGTTTCATAGATGGTGAAATAGAATCTACAGAGGACTGAGTAACCCAATTGCTGCAACACAGGATAACAAGGGCCCTGGGGAGGTCATTGCGAAGAGGCTGTTTGCTATCTCCATATCAGTAATTAACATACACAATGCTGATTACTACTTTCAATGTCTAGCCTAGATTTATTACTGAACTGATATACAAAATTAACATGGAAGGAAAAATATATATATGAATGTTTTAATGTACATTCTGCCCCACACCGCCCCCATATAAGACAACATCAGCATAAAATCAATGTATAAAATCAAATTATTATTAACTCACAACAGTAATATTTGCATGGTGCAGGAGGTAGACCAATCATCTTTGGAACTGAACTTTCCTGGTTCAATTCCCAGCTTCTCCAGTGTGTCGAAGTGTTGTTGAGCAAAACACTGAACCCTAACTACTCCGCTGATGGATGGCAGCCTAGTGCTCATGGTTCATCCATGATGAGTTAATTGCAGAGAACAAATTTCACCATGCGTATTAATAAATATAATAAAGGATAAAATAGTATTATTTCAGCATAGACCTAAAGGTCAGGATAGTTTTATACCATTTGTTCTTTGTGTTTTTCACAAAGAAAACCACAAATATGCCGTACTCTTTTTGCCACCGTTTTGGTGGTCTTCTGTAGCCCAGGTTTTTTTTGCTAGCTATCATGAGGTAACTGAATAAGCAAATGGAACAATAGGTTAATGTATCTCGCAGACAGGACATTAGCCAATAGCATTGCATTGCCACCTGGGGTGGATGAGGTCGTACAAGTTCACCAGATGGACTGACTGCATGTGGAGAGGGATTGCCATGCTAAAAGTTGTTGAGAAGTTGTTATGAGGAAAAAAAAACGACTGTAGGATAATCTACATTTCCATTCACTGAACTTGCAGAGTGTTGGTTATTATTTTCTGCCCAGTTATGAGTAATTTGTGTATTATGAGATAAAAGGTGTTGAGTAGAAGTGGTGTTAGACGCAAAGCAAATGTTAGCTGTTGGCTAATATAGTGCCTCATCTGTATGAACCGCTAAGCAGAAACCTCAATATAGTCAGTTTTGTTGGAAAGTATTCAGTGGGGATTTGATGTTGAAAGAACACATCAACACTGGTAGTCAACAACAGGGAGTAGAGGAGACCAGCAACAGATAGTAACAGGGTGGGTTCCTAAACACTTGGTTGAAGATTCAGTGAACTGTTTAGTGAGCTACAGAGGATGAGTGGGCAACCTCCCTTCCCTACCTGTGGTGTGGTGGGATATTGACACGCGCACAAATCAAAGGAGATAATACCTGAGTTTGTAACTGAGGGAGAGCCATATCAGACTCAACATAGGGACAACTAGTGACACCAGCATTACAAAGGCAAACCTAGTGATGGTGGATCATTTCAAAGGTCAAATGTACACTTCAGCTGTGGGGACTCCCCTGTTCCACCTGAGTGGGAGGAGCACATTATCCAGCAGCTTTTTAGCAAGCCAAAAGTGATTGAACAACACGGCTTGGATTTTGGATGAAGGGATAAAGTTGTGCATAACAGAAAGCTTTCATGTAAGACTCCCTTTGAGCAGCGTCCTCAGGTAGCACATCCAGCCGATGTTCAGGCCATTTTAAACACATCTAAGAGCTCTTATTCACTGAAGTAATCATAGAATCAGAGTCACCTTTTTTGCCACCAATTAAGGTGGTTAAAAAATGGTACCATCCTAATTTGTATTGATTACAGTAAGTAATTAAAGTCTGGTTATTACAAAATTGTAGTTGAGGGGTAAGACAAACACAAGACAGCATTATATGTCCTTTTTGGTCATCAGAATTCAACAGAATGCTGCAGAGCATGACAAACACACGAAGTACCATTCACAGGTAAATGGAAAAATGCATAGGTGACATGCATTGGAAAGAACTCTTTTGTGTTCCTTGGTGACCTAATAGTTTTCTCAAAGGAGCATGCCACCCGATCATGAAGGAGAGATCCAACTTAAAAGGAAAGGCTTATCAGACTTACCACAGCCTGAAGGAACTCTTTTGGCTTGCAGCCTTGTCCACTTTTTCATTCAAGCTATTGTATAGACATGGAAATCAAAACACTGACGCAGATTTCTCTGGAACCCCACAGCAGAGGAACAAAGGAATGCCTGTCATTAGAGATCACTTCACAAAGTTCATGGTCGCCATTGTAGCGAAGTGTCTGTGGGACAATTTCAATATACATTACAGATTCCATGAAAGTCTACATAGCTACCAGAGACCCGATTTTGAATCCTGTGGGATTCAAGAACTTTGTCAAGTAGCTTGTCAGCATAACGTCAGGATGATTCCAGACCTACCTCAGAGTAACCCACTGATCAATGTAACCGCGCCTTATTGGATATGCTAGGTACCCTGCTAAATCGAAGGAAGCCTCAAAGGCATGAGTTCGTAAAGTCCTTTGTCCACACCTACAATTGTACAAGGGAGGAGGTGATGGGATTCATGCCATGTGAACTTACACTAAGCTGCCAGCCTTGCTCACCAGTCGACCTTGCTTTTGGGTTGGGTTGCCGCTGGGTGGTCAGCACACATCACACTCTCAATATGTGCACAGTCTAAAGTTTATTCAGGAAAGCTAAATAATGGCAATGAAAAATGCTGTGAAAACATTAAACTGAAACAAAACAAGATACAACAAGCGTGGGAGAAACAAGGAGTTTTTTGCTGTAGACCAAATCATACTGCACAGTATGTAACGGTATAAATGAACTGGTATAAATCACTCACACACACATACACACACACTGGTCACAAACATTTTTCACAAAAACAACTTGCAAATGGAAAATGCATGGATGTTTCCCATGTCTCGCACAACCTCACACACGCACACACTAAACAAACATGAAAGAACCAACAGACGTTTCAGGGAAAGCAGTTTTAAACAGCCAAATTTAAAGGCATACGTGTTCTCCAGGTTTGGGGTGGGAACTCTCCTGATGTGCAGATCATTTTATGCAAGTGCGCTGTTCATGATCCCAAAGATGTTATTGTTATATAGAATCCATTAGATAACAAGTTCCAGGAAGGCTATTTTGAATGGATGCAGTGACATGTCCAAATTCTCCAATCTGTCTAAGGCAGCCTCAGTTCTTGACATTCCCTTTAATTACATTGCAGAGAAGAAATTACTTCCCTGTTCTGTTTGGGTGATCTTACCGAATGTGTATTTTTTTCTTCAGTCTTATGACAGGTAGTTGCAAATTAACAAAAGGACCAACTGCTGACTATTCTGTGAGGAATTCATCAGTGAGCTTCAAAGTCTTTCATTAGAATGTGAATCGAGGCAAAAGGGGAAGCTGGAAAACACGAACTTGTATGAATTTACATTCATAGACAAAAGATGAGGACAGGCCTATTTCCTGAAGGTTCTGTTCTGTGCCATCATCAGCATTTTCTCTGCATTAGAAAGTGTGGGATTACGTAAGATCGACAGCATCAAATGATAGGTATCTCACACTGTCTCCTCTTTAAGTCTACCGTCTGCAGGTAAATATGTGAAGTCTGAGAAAAACAGTAAGTGACAGTCAACTCTGTCAACCAGTTCTCTAAGCACACGCTCACACACACACACACACACACACACACACACACACGCACACACACACACACACACACACACACACAAAGACAAGCCCAGATGGTGTGTTAAATGTCAAGGACAGTTATAAAAAAATATATGGCGGTAGTATAATATACTTGAAATATTGTACATAGACCATCTACTATAAAAAAGGATGTCTCAGCTGCAGAGCCTTCAGGTTGCAATTGGTGGTTTCACTATGAAGCAACAAAATTTCAGCTATTGTGGTGTGAGGCTGCTGTGTATAAAAGCTTCATTGAAGTCAGCTGAGTTCTGAAGCTCTGTACAGTTTTATTATGAAGTACTCATTCAAATTCAAAGTATTATGCTCTATCAGCTGGTGCAAAAAATAATTCCTTATTTGTTTTCCTTTTTCTATGCAATTTAGCCAATGAGTCATTCATGCTTTGTTGGGTCTATTTGGTCCGGAGAAAGAAAAGTGATAAGAAAGAAATGAGAAAATATCCAAACAATGTGAGGAGTAAATGGCCCAAAAGTATATAAAAATGTGGAACAGCTAAACATTTCCCCTCTTCAACTATATTAGATGTACATTTTGAGTATGTAATATACCTCTTTATTAAAAATCAAACTCTTTATGTCATGGGATTTAACATTGATTGCGAACAGAGCAAGTGCTATGCTCCAATAGAATTGACAAATCAACACCATTAAATTGAAACTTTTAATGAAATCTTCTGCTTTGACTTATGCCACAACCTGTGAAGATAAAGGAAAGTTGTTCAATGACAACACTGGTTTTCTGCTCAGTGACCCAGCAACTCACCGGACGCAGTCAAGCTAAAGCACATTGATTACTGGGTGTCAGTGAGTGAAGCATGTCAGATCCTGTGACTCTTATCAGCAGTGGTGAGTCATCATTTGTTTCATCATGCTTTTTTCTTCAGAACTTCACACTGTCCTTTTAGTTGATGAAATCCCCCAATTCTTGTCTATACAATTTCTGGTTCAATATCTGTACCACTCCATGCGCAAATAATTTAATGCCTTCATTCAACATGGTCTCATGCAAGCACATAAAACCATACAAAGCAGTGTGTTTTTGGATTGCACGATAGAACATCCTGATTTAGTGATAAGATTTTTTTTGTCAGAGCTTATCTGCAATGAATATGCATTGAACCACTCGGTGATGCAAACATGGAATTCTTGTTACATTTAAAGATCTGTTGATTACCCCTCAGCAAGGCAATAATGCATTACTCACATTGTTAACCACACCAATGAAAATAGATTCACTGTTTCTCTTACGCGTCAAGTGAAGTATTGTGTCTCATTAAGTAGTGCTATTAAACTTTGCTGTTCAATGAAAATATTGTACTCTCAGAGTCATTAGTGCCAGGGCCAGAAAACAAGTGAGCAACAATTTGTACCGCATCATCATTAGTGCTGTATATTACTGTTGATAGTCATTGTTAGGGGAAGTCGACAACTGGAGGCTTAGATACATGTATAATTTCTTGAAGTATTTATTAATTTATTTATTTATTTATTTATTTATTTATGAATCCGTCCCCAACAGGACGGATTCATTGGTAACAGACCAAGGCAATAGACAAACGACTATGAGCTCACAGTGTATTTGTGGAAAGGTTTGTAAAAACATGCACGGCTTGAAGATCCACCAAGCAAAGAAGAAGTGCTTGGGGGGAGCAGGAGCAACGCAACGCACAGGTGTTTCACCTGGTGAGACGCAGGAGGGGCCTGGCCCGGAGTCACCCCACAGTGCTCGGAACCTCCAAGCGTTGCCCTTGCGCTCCTTGAGCATCAATTCAGAGCGGAGGCGGATCAAGTGGCCAGCAGCTACCATGACTTCACTGTGGAAGCAGTTCGACGATGACGTGGACCAAATCCTGGAGACTGCGTCAAAAGGAGAGGCAGAGCGAAAGCTGCATGCCATGACAGCAATCATTGTCGGCATAGCGGTGGAACGGTTTGGCGAAGAGCAGAAGAAAAGCTCGGGAGCATCTTACGCAAGGAACCACAGAGCAGAACAGATCCACCTCATCAGAAGGGAGATGAGAGCGCTGAAGTGCCAGTATAAGGAGGCAGGAGAGGAGGAGTGATCGGGCCTAACCCAATTGATGGCCATCCACCGGAAGAGGATAAGGGTCCTACGCCGAGCAGAGTGGCAGCGGAGGCGGCGACGTGAGAGGGCTCGTAAACGAACGGCCTTTATCGAGAACCCTTTCAAGTTCACAAAAGACCTGCTAGGCCAGAAACGCAGTGGAAAACTTACCTCTTCAAGGGAAGACATCGATCGAGACCTCTCACAGATGTTCGGCGACCCCAGAAGAGAAATGGAGCTGGGAGACTGCGACATCCTCATTGATCCCCCTGAGCCAGAGGTGCAGTTTGACATGTCGGAGCTGAGGCTAATGGAAATCAAGGAGGTTGTCCATAAAGCCAGAGCATGCTCTGCTCCAGGACCAAGCGGCACTTCGTACAAAGTGTACAAGAACTGTCCCAAACTGCTTATGCGTCTGTGGAAAATCCTGAGTCTTCTAGAGAAAGGGAAGGATACCAGAGCAATGGCGATGGGCCGAAGGAGTATGGATTCCGAAGGAAGAAGGCTCCACCCGCCTTGATCAGTTCCACATCATCTCCCTCCTTTGCGTGGAATCGAAGATCTTTTTCAGCACTATCGCCAAGAGATTGGGCTCATACCTGGCTAGAAACACCTACATCGACACATCAGTACAGAAAGGTGGCGTGTCAGGAATGTCAGGCTGTGTGGAGCACACAGGGGTGGTGACACAGCTAATCCGGGAGGCTAGAGAGCTGAGGGGCAATTTGTCAGTGTTATGGCTCGACCTGGCCAATGCATTCGGCTCCATACCCCATAGGCTGGTCCAGCTCACTCTGGCGAAGCATCATGTGCCGAGCAGATGTAGAGACCTCATCGCTGACTACTACAACAACTTCAGCATGAGGGTTTCTTCAGGAGCAATTTCATCCAGCTGGCACAAGGTGGAGATTGGCATCATCACAGGGTGTACTATCTCTGTGACGCTATTCTCCCTGGCCATGAATATGCTCACCAAGTCTGCTGAGCCAGAGTGCAGAGGACCCCTGATGAGCTCTGGACAACGACAGCCACCCATTAGGGCATTTATGGATGACCTAACAGTTACCACAGAATCAGTTCCGGGATGTCGGTGGATTCTGAAGGGGCTGGAGATGATGATGGTGTGGGCCCGGATGAGCTTCAAACCTGCCAAATCCAGGTCGATGGTGCTCAGGAAAGGGAAGGTAGAAGACAAGTTCCGCTTCAACATAGCAGGTGCAGCTATCCCCACGATCTCAGAGAGGCCAGTCAAGAGCCTGGGCAAGATGTTTGACAGCTCTCTCAAAGATGCAGCATCCATAAAGACAGCTTGCGCTGAGCTGGATGTCTGGTTGAAGTCTGTGGACAAGTCCGGTCTACCTGGAAAATTCAAGGCTTGGGTCAACCAGCACGGCATCCTCCCCAGGATCCTGTGGCCGCTCCTCATCTATGCCGTCCCACTCTCCACAGTAGAAACCCTGGAGAGGAAAGTCAGTAGCCACCTCCGGAGATGGCTGGGGTTACCAAAGAGCCTGAGCAGCATTGCTCTCTATGGGCGCAACAACAAGCTGCAGCTGCCCTTCAAGTCCTTGGAGGAGGAGTTCAAGGTAGCCAAAGCCAGAGAGGTGGTGCTGTACAGGGATTCCAGCGATACGAAGGTGGCTAATGCTGGAGTCCAGGTAAGGACAGGCAGGAAGTGGAAGGCAGAAGAGGCTGTAGAAACAGCTGAAGCTAGGCTGCGCCATAGGACTCCGGTGGGAGTCGTCACACGGGGCCGAGCTGGCCTAGGATCCTTCCCAACCCCCCAAATGAACACCAGGGGGAAGGAGAGGAGGCGCCTGGTCCAAGAGGAGGTGAGAGCAGCTGTGGAGGAATCAAGATCGTGCAAGGCGGTGGGCATGAGACAGTAGGGTGCCTGGACAAGATGGGAAGATGCGCTTGAGAGGAAAGTTACCTGGACGGAGATCTGGAAAGCTGAGCCCCATCGCATCAAATTTCTTGTCCAGGCAGTGTATGATGTGCTGCCCAGTCCATCGAACCTGCATACTTGGGGCTTGGCGGAGTCGCCAGCCTGCCCATTGTGTTCTAAGAGAGGCACCTTAGAACACGTCCTAAGCTGCTGCACCGCAGCGTTAGGAGAAGGGCGCTACCGATAGAGGCATGACCAAGTCCTGAAGACCATCGCTGAGGCACTCAGCACAGGGTTGGTTTGGGCAAAGCAGTTCCGCCCTGCCAAGAACTCCATTGGCTTTGTCAGGGCTGGGGAGCAGGCAGCCACAGCTAGAAGAACACCAGCAGGCTTCCTGACATCTGCAAGAGACTGGCAGCTGATGGTGGACCTTGGAAAACAGCTTAAGTTCCCTAGTCATATTGCAAGCACCACCCTCCGTCCTGACATTGTCCTTGTATCAGAGGCCACCAAGCAAGTGATAATGTTGGAGTTGACCGTCCCGTGGGAAGACCGCCTGGAAGAGGCTTTTGAGAGGAAGCTCTCCAAGTACACAGGACAGGTCAGGGGGTGCCAGCAAGCAGGATGGAGGGCAAAATGCCTTCCAGTGGAAGTGGGCTGCAGGGGATTTGCAGCCCGGTCCTATGCCAGTGCTCTGGGTTGTCTGGGCATCGTCGGGCAGCATAGGAGAAGAGCCATCCGCAATACCACCGAAGCGGCAGAGAGGGCCTCAAGATGGCTGTGGCTCAAGAGAGGAGAGCCATGGAATCATGGTAGCTAGCGTGCCAACTGGACACAAGTCGGGGCCTGATCAGCCCTGGCTGGGTCACCTGGATGAGGGTGTATGATGTTGAAAGACCCGAAACACCCGATGATCCCAGGAACATCACTGAGGATGTGTCCAGGTGCATCAGTAGATGTATTTACACAGTTTACTTAATTATTCAAAGGTCTTCCAATATGTATAAATGAATAACCATGTAGTCACAAAATCATCCATTTGATTTTTAAACATTTTCCCCTCTCACAGGTGCACATTTAGGGAACTCATTTGAGTTGCAATTTGAGTAGGTCTTTGTACAGTGAAAGTTTGGACTGTGTGAAAACAAAAAAGCATGATGAATTACATCCCTTTGCCTGAGTCTCAGTCAGTAGACACCTGTCACGACTCCTTGAATCCCCAGACCAGCTGCACCCCAATCACTGCAATTATCCTCCGCACCTGGAGGCTACGCCACACCAGAAAGGAATTCACCTAATCAAGCCAGAGTATATAAGTCGGACCCAAGGTTTCAGTCAGCGTCTGGTCTTGTTTGAAGAAGGAGCTTATGTTGTCCCTGACTCGGTGTTGTATGGAAAAGCTCCAGATTGAGAACCTGTTAAACCAACCAGCAATTCTGCTAACCTATGTCTGTGCTCCTGGGGGAAAGCGTAACAACACCAGGGGCCTCTTTTATCAAGTGTGTGTACATGTGGAAGAGTGCGTAAAGAGTGCATACAAACATTTCCAAGCAAATCATCGGATTCTTCAATTTGTAGTCTTGTGTAAGAATATATGTAAATTTAAACACAACTCTTACCATGCAAATGCATAAAACGTAGTGCCAGAACAATGAAACTATAAATAAAACACTTTCAGAGTATTCAGCAATCTAAAATATCACAATAGGCCTACTAAAAGGCTGATGGTTGTACCATAAGCTTGACCTTGTCTGCCAGTGCAATTAGAATGCATATCATTTTTAAATCTGACATCATACAACTCCAGCGAGTCTGACTTATATTTCAATCTTACAACAAAGGCTGCTGGGGTAGCTGACTGTGCTCTCTCGTTTTCTAGAGCACCGGCCTTCTCTTTGGGAGTTCTGGTCTCTAAGGAAAAACAAATAATTGTTTATTATTGTTAATTACTCTATCTCTGTACGCAACATACACCTCCTGTAACGGTTTACAGGTGAATACGAAACAATCAAATGTAGGTATATCACAAAAATGCTCACAATACCATAAAATAGTAAAAATAATACCATGTTAATAAATTGAATGGTCAATAAAAATGTGTAATTTATTAACCCATCCTTTACTTAAGCCTTCTGATCTAATTTGTGGCCACCATCTCCCTTTACAATGCATACAGGTTGTTTTTTTTTTTTTCTGCTGGATTATATTTAAGATACATTCATGTGTCTTTTCGTCATTTCCAGACGCTAAGCTTATTTGTTGATACTGTTGCTGTGGTCCAAGGTCTGTGCCCAGTAATTGCAGGTGTGCTGAACACAATGTCTGCTGCACACTGGGTCATGGCCGTGACTGAACAAGGATTGGATGCAGCAGCAATGCAGACACATTTTGTGTTTTCATTGACAGATTACACCCACAATAAGTAGAAATGTCATGCATCTTGAATGTCTGACAGACCAGACATTAACACCTTTGCCGGAAAGTCACACGTCTCATGTTTTAGTCACCAAAGACCCATTTTTATCTTGTCACTGTCTCATTATTGTCATGAAAAAAGGGGCACCAACGAAATAATTTTGTCATCATTGTCGTTGACGAAAACAACACGGAACCGGACAGGGAAAAGAAGCTTTCTGGCCTCTCTGTGGCTGACAGACTGTACCTCCGGAGTGGAAATTGTTCGAGGGCAACACTACTGTGTTGTGGGGGGCTGCACAACAGCATGGCACAGAGTGTGCCCTACTGATCGAGCACTGTAATGACCAAAAAGTACTTAGCATCGTCCACAAAAATTCCAGAGAAAGCTCTTTCACATGCTGGAACCAGGAGGCTGGGTTGTTCTTTCTGTCACAACTGTGGAAGCTTCACAGCCCTGGCAAGAATAGGTGGCTGTGAGAGTTGGGGCATCATGGTCCCAAGTGGTCCAAAGTGGAGTCACACACTTCTTCTGAGTCAGACAAGTTCAATACAGGGTCATCAACATGGCAGTGTGAGGGAAAATAATGAAGATGAAGGTGAGTTCAAACTTTTCCTCAAGATCAAAACCAAACAAAAGACACACTTTGTACCAGAAAAACTAAGGAACGCAAACCATCCCCCCAGCTCAGTCCCGTAGGGTGCCACTACCAAGGACTTCTCTCATCATTTCATTTTAGCCAGTCGGACACACACTGGCAGTGTAAATAAACCAGATTCACACGCACGGAAAAAAAGTGTTTCAACTGAGAAATATGTCTGCAGTCCATCGTTATTTGTTGCAATACAATATGAAAAAAAAAATACAAGCACACTGACTTTCTTCTAAAATTATACATCCTGCCTATTATTGCCTGCATCCTATGGATTTAGGGCATTTTTGACATTTCTTGCTTATGACTATTATAACGTTTAGATATTATGTAACCCCTGGGAAATATAGTGTTTCATTTGATTCTTGTGATTGGGCGTTGAATCGTCTTGTCAGTTTTTCTGTTTCCAGTTGGCTGGGGGGTGGGAGTAAGGCAGGGTGAGCTGCAACCAGGTTTGGGTGTGAGAGAGGGACGAGGAGGAGCAGGAGAGCTGCACGTGCGGCTCTGCGGCAGCTGCACCTGGAGGACTTTCTGGACTGAAAAAGTTCCGGTTCTGCTTGATGTAAAGTGCCGAGCGGTCAAACACTACATGCTATAGTGACTGGACTGCGGTGCGCCAAAAAAAAAAAAAAAAAAAAAAAAGTGACGCCACCAAAGAAGGATTTTGCCAACGTGTTAGTTAGATGGCTTAGCTATCTGGATCGGCAACCGCGGACGACAATCCACGGCAGCCCAGATAGCGCTCTAGGTGACCAGGAAAAGCCTGGTAGCTCCTCTGGCCACGAGGTAAATGGCGACCAGCCCTTCCCACCTGCCGCCTCAGCCGACGCCTCCAGTCTACACTGTCAGGAGCTGAAAGAAAGAATGCTGACATTGATTCTTCTCCGAGTGTGAGTACTTCGCTTCATTTTGCTGACTGACTCTGCTCAAAGAGGGAGAATTCGCCTCCTATTTTTCTCCCACCACCGAAGTAAAAGGCCTGTACGTTTTTGGCTCCCACGTTCTTCAGCATCGATCAGGCCTGCAACTGGGGGTTTATTTTTCTTTAATGTTTCTATCTGATCACCCGCTGGTGTGTAGGAGTGGGCCCACAATTTAAAGTGTTATACAAGGGTTCATAATTTCATTTTTTTTTTTTCTGACGCATTCTTATTTCTGTTTAATAAATTACAAGTTATTTTTGTAAAGTGCTTCGGCGATTTGTTTTCGATACGTGGTATTTTTGGTGATCTTTGAAGAAGGGGTAAATACATTTTACCACCTCAGTGAGCCTTTTTACTTTATATGCCTGACAGTTTCCTGCCCAATCACAACTTAATACTCACCCA
The DNA here is from genome assembly GCF_037954325.1 of Fistularia commersonii. Taxonomy (NCBI): domain Eukaryota; kingdom Metazoa; phylum Chordata; class Actinopteri; order Syngnathiformes; family Fistulariidae; genus Fistularia; species Fistularia commersonii. The sequence continues at coordinate 20,337,095 of NC_141291.1, forward strand.
AATCACTAAAACAGACCAAATTTCAACCTGGTTGTCAACTACCTAACACAATAATGTACATGAAGAGGAACCAGTCAACAGCCTTGAAAGGTTTCAAACTGCATCAATAATGAAGACTAAAGTCAGACAAACAAATCTGCAGGGCAACAACAAGAAATAAAATAAGGGCCACAAAAAAAAAAACAATCAAGCCAATTCAAAACAATCAAAATAAAATCTGTATTTATCAAATGTTTGGAAACCAATCATAGACACACTTGCCAGTAATCTCTGCTGAGTTCTAAGCTACCATGCTTATGCTTGTTTATGCTAATTTGCATTCAGATATTGACATAAGTATGACAATAATGTTATATTCTTTCAGAAACTCAGGAAAAGTCTTGCCTGCACTCAGGTGCCAGAGGCACAGAGTACACAATGACTCGTTTGCCTTGGGGGACACCTTGTCTGATGGCCATGGTGTGACTCATGCAACAAGCCAAGATGATGCACCAGTGAAGCACAAACGGCATATTTCTTATACCCTGCAGCAGCTGCAGTTTGCATTCAACCAGGCTGTTAGAGAGTGGTGGGGGGGTTGTACCAGGGGAGGTGGGTAAACATCTTCTCAAGCAGTTTTGTACAGGGTGCTGGGATGCCTCTCTGCTTTCTAGTTTACAACTTGGACAGAAGAAAAACTCAGAAGAAGGCAACCACATCCCTTGGAGAAATGCAATGCTCAGATGTGTGTCAATTAAGAACACCTTAAAAGAAAACACTCTGTAAGGTAAAATACCAACCAACCCTAAAAGAAACTTAAAAGTGTTGAGTTGCTAAAATTGGCTAAAGCCAAGGAGGAGTCCACCTACATGGAGCACCTGGAGAGAGTGAAACTGTCCAACTGCCCATGGGCCTCGCCACTCCACATGGTGGCCAAAGCGATGCATCATGGCAGCTAGCAGGCACCACTATTTCTCAAAGGTGGACCTACTGTGCAGCTATCATCAGGTTCCCGTGTACACGGAAGGCATGCCCAAGATCAGTGGTCACCCCTTTTGAGCTCATATACATGCATTTTGGCTCAAAGGGGACAGCACAAACCTTTATAGCCTGATGAACACAGTGTGAGGCCTTACTTTCATGTTGTTAACCTCAACAACATATTGGTGACCAGCCTATTGGCTGAAGAGCAGTGTTTGCACACCGGTGTTTGCAAGGACATCAACAGTGGGCAGCTGCATGTATGGCATGCCAGCGTACAGAGTCTCTTGCACACAAGGTCCCCCTTCTGCTGTTCCCGATTCCGGCTAGGTGTTTCAAGCATGCACATGTCGATCTGGTGGGCCCTCTAACCTCGTTCCCAGGGTTTTTCACACCTGCTCACAATTGTGGATCAGACCACCAGGTGGCCATAAGCTGTCCCGTTCTCTACCGCAACATCCTCAAACATTGCACGTGCTTTTCTTTGCTCCTGGATTGCCCATTTTGGCACCCTGTTGGACAGGGATCCACAGTTCATGTCTAGGCTCTCTGATGGCAATTGGGTAGACAGTTTACCGTGAGCTATGCTTGGGTTGAATTTGGCTCCTAATGAGGATCAGTTGCTCTGCCTCCCAGAGGTAACTTTGCCTTTGAGTCCTGAACCTCAAACCTGTTTGGCTGTTCTTCTGTCTTGCCTGACAGTGCTCAGGTTTCAAGCCCCATTCCTCATTGTTTTCCACAGTCTGTCATGCCTGGAGCTCATATTGGCTTGTTTTGTTTTTGTGCAACATGATGCTTACCTTAGGTTCCTCCAACCCCCATATGATGGCCCATTTCGAGTTCTTGAGAAGGGTGCTTAAGGTTATTGTGTGGATTTCTATCTATTGCCACTAGATGTCCTCCCTTTCAGCTGTTTAATTGTTGTTGAGTCATGTTTTCTGATGATTAGACTGTGTTAAGTTCTAATTACTATCAACTGTGGCTTATTACGGGAACCCTAATGAGCGCCCTCTGTTTTTTTTATTCTTTGCTCAGTCTACCTAGAGTTTGGATGACTGAAAATTACCCTGGTTTCCTAGTGTACACTTTTTTTTCCTTTGGACCCTCTATGTTTTGGAACAACTTTGCCAAGCTCTATGCAACCTTTTTTGAGTCAGTAAAAATATTGCCCTGAATCTTGTCTGCCTCTCTCTGCATCTGAGTCTGCCCTGAGGTCTTGTGATAAAGCTTCTGCCTGGTACGCAAGTGACCCGGGTCCTATCCCTGGGTGAAACCTGACAGCTATGTTCTGGATATGGATGGTTGTGGGGAAGGGTAATGTCTGATAGGCTCAAACTAGTGCACAGAGTGGTGGATAGAGTTGTGTCCCTTATCGGGTTGGCCTCCTGCCAGGACCACCACAGGCTCAGCGCCCTTTCTCACCCAGCAATGGACCGTGTTTCTCCTGATGTTTGGCTGGGAGACTGCACAGCCATTAGTGCACACTACTCAGGCCTCTGGTGAGAGACCAATTTCTTTCAAGGAGTCCCTTCTGGGTGTTTGGGTCAGGGGGGGTCGTGTGGTGGACAATAGGGGCGCTCACTTTACAAGACTGTAAGCTGGGGGTGTGGTTTAAGATCCTGGGTTTTTCTGGAACAAAGTGTTCCTTTTGTTTGTTTTAGGTCTAACAGGCTCCAGCATTCCCCATGACCCTAACTGTAGTTTCAGCAGTGAGATCTCACTTTCCCCAGTGGGCAAGTGAAGGCAACAAGCAAAGCCTTTGTAAAAAGAATTCTATTATGGAGGGATTTGGTATTTTTAGCAGTGATTTGCTCAATGCAAATTTATTTACATGGCTATGTGAAGATTTCCAGTTGGAAGTTTTATTACATGTGTTTTATGCTTCACAAGTTTGTGCGTATTCAAATGCTCGATAGGTTTAATCTGTTGCGAGAGAACATTAAATATAGAGGTAGAACATTACATGTAACACAGACATGATATCCCTGGATAGTGAATTAAACTGAACTACAACTTGTATGCTTGACACCACACAGGGAAACTCAGTAAAGGTAGTTGATGTGCGAATTGGGAGAGGGGTTAGGATGGTGAGGTCTCTCAAGGGTCAGAAAGAGAGACGGCATTAGGTAACAAATAGTTGATGTAGTCATGATAAGGAAAAGGAAATGCCATCAGGAAAAAAACAGCAGAAAAGTAAGATGAAAAAGCTGTGATGACTAATTCCGAATTGGGCAGGCTGGGTGAAGAGGAGCCAACTGAAAAAGAAAATGAGGGCTAGGTGAAGGGGAGAGAGATGAGGTACGAGAATTGGCATCCTCATCGTAGATCTCCTCATTATTGCTCCTGCTGAACCATCTTCTCTAATCTTGGCAGTGTGTAATAGAGGCATCACAGATAGTGGATGTTATTCCCGTCCCACTCAGAGAGGCAGGACCACATGATTGAACTGAATGAAAGTTCTTGGTCTACATTCTGCCAGGTTGCTGCTAAAAGGTGACACCATTTGAATTAATCTTCTTGGAAAACCGAATTAAAAATAAAAGATAAAAAGCAAGTGTTAAGTAATCAAAATGAAGAGACAAATGTTCCCCGTTTTACTAAATATTATCAAGTATTTCAACTGTATTTATATAGTTCTCATAAATGGCTTTTCAACCATGCCATTTGCGTCATATAATAAAACTCAAATTCAAATGCATGCAGTTTATGTTTTATACCCTCTAAGATAGATTCATTAAACTTGTAAATGTTCCCAGTTCTGTGATTATATCAATAATGTAGTAATTCTAGCTGGTCAAAAAGTATGTATAGTATTAGGTGATTTAAGTATGAGGAAGCAGCACAGGTCTATCACAGGGGTGATCAACATGTCAATCATGATCTACCAGTTGATTGCAAAGGCAAGATCGATCATGGAACACTGTCTTTCAAAATAATTTCTATCACACAGGATACCACACATTGTAAAAACGACTGAGCCATGAGCCACAGAATACACTACAGAACAGGTAGCATGGGTAGATCGTATGTCAATAAAAGAATACCTGTTAGCTTATCTGTCCTCACTGCGGCATTGAGGCACTTGATTTACATACAGCACAGCCAATTTGAGATCTCGAATGAAATACCTCTCCACCATGACCAATGATCATCTGAAAGTGTATTTGAGGCTGGCTACCAGCAAATACTGATCCTATGCAACTCTGACTGATTCCCTTCATTACAAGACATCATCAGAGTAAGGTAATGGGCAACAGTGTACAGAATTGTTTTGTGCCATTCATGTTCATGCTGTCATACAAGGGAAACAATAAATATTTTAAATATTACGTTTTCTCTGAATTCTAATTGCTGGTAGATAATTTTGACTCGGTAATTTTTAGCTATATTTTGTCTATTAGCAATACAGTAGGATAATGAAATCCCTTTGTCTTCAGACACTCTAGGCTATAGCACAAACTGGGGAGAAAAAGAAATATATTTCAATTCTTTTTAGCTTGGTTTGGTTTTGGGTTTTGAGTTGGTTTTTTTTGCCCGTAATACAAAACTGCCTATAGACTATGGTCATACCAAACCTGGCATTAGTGAAAAGGCCTCTTCCCACAGATAGCCATCTCAAGGAAGATGTGAAGAGAATCTAACAACCATGGTCATAGCTCTTTGAAGAGATAAAAATTCCCCCTACCTTTATAATATATAATATATTATTATTCATGTTTTCTTTTTTTTTTAGATCCCTGTTTTTAAAAAAAATCCCTTTTGGAATATATACAATGGGGTAAAAATGCAGGCTCAGGGCGGCATTGGCCAGTGTCTCCCTGAGCCAGCCTCGGGGGGCATGGAGCATTCTCTCCCTGAGCCGGTCCCAAGCCCGGATAAATGGCGGTGGGGTTTTGCATGGCCCCGCACCCCAAGTACCCGGATTCCAAGAGTGTGTAAAACAAGCCCTTATAAGGAGATAAACCAAACCAAATGGTCACAGGTATAAAATGAGCGTGACCCTTTGGCTCGGGGTCAGAACCTCCTTATCTGCACATCCGCTGGACGCGTCTCAGCGGGTGTCCAGAGAGGGTGAACGATCCTCTCGGGTGACATCCTTTCTGACCCGGGATATCTCGTAAGTGTATTACTGACTTTGAATAAATGATTCTTGCTTGATTAGTTCCTGACCATCGTGACGTCTTACCTGAATGAGATCTGAACACACCGTGACAAAGTCCGGTCCCATGGCGGAAGCCACAAAAACAGACAAATTGGTGATCCCGACGTGATATCAAACGACCCTCAGAGTGGCCGACCGCAAAAGGAAGAAGTCCCTACTCCCTGATGACCTTCAAACCTTCCAATTGCTCCTATCCACCTTCTCCTCCATTCTCTCAACGGTCAAAGCCACCCTCTATCACTCCAAAATTCAATCCTCTGCATCTACTCTCAAGAAACTCTTCGAAACCTTCACTACACTTCTCCAACCCCCATGTCCCCCTCCCCTCTTCCCGAAGATTTTGCAAACTTCTTTGTAAAGAAAGTAAATAACATTAGATCCTCTTCTCTCACAATCTAACCAGCTCCATAGCCAACCTCCCCTCCTCTCCCTTCCCACCTACCGCACCAGTCACTACCCTCCTCCCCTCCTCAAACCCTTCCTCTTCATCCCCTTTTAACCCACCTCAGCTTATCCTACCCCACTTCACCCCTCTCTCTCCCCCCGAGGTCCTCAAACTCATAACATCCAGCCGCCAGACCACCCGCTCCTTCGACCTGGTCCCCTCCCCCCCCTTACAATCCATAGCACCAGACCTTCACCCCTTCCTATCTCACCTCGTCAACACGTCCCTCAAGACAGGCAGCTTTCCATCTGCCTTCAAGACTCAACAGGGTCACCCCTCTGCTCAAGAAACCAGCACTTGACCCATCTGATGTCAAAAACTATAGACTCGTCTCCCTACTACCGTTTCTCTCAAAAACACTTGAGCGCAGTCTTTAACCAACTCTCTCACTACCTTCAGCAATTCAACCTCCTGGACCCTCTTCAGTCAGGGTTCAAAGTAGGTTACTTGACAGAGACAGTCCTCCTTGCGTCGTCACAATCACTGCAGGAAGTGAAAGTGGCCTCTCTCTTGTCTGTGCTCATACTTCTTGACCTGTCAGCCACGTTCCACACAGTAAACCACCAGATCCTTGTCTCCACCCTCAAGGCTCTGGGTGTCACAGGATCTGCACTCTCCCTGTTGGCATCCTATCTGACAGGTCGCTCCTACCAGGTGACATTGCGGCGGGCTGTGTCTGAACCATGCAGACTGCCTACCAGTGTTCCAAAAGGTTCGGTGCTAGGCCCTCTCCTCTTCTTCCTGTACACAACGTTGCTTGGTTCTGTCATTCCCTCACATGGCTTCTCTTACCACTGCTATGCCGACGACACACAGCTGATCCTGTCCTTCCCTCCGTCAGACACACAGGTGGAAACTCGAATTACAGCTTGCCTGTCCGACATCTCAGATTGGATGGCAACTAACTACCTGAAGCTCAACCTAGACAAGACTGAGCTGCTCTTTCTCCCAGGGAAAGGTTGTTCGCACACAGATCTGGCCATCGCCTTCGACAACACTGTGGTAAGGCCAACCACAACTGCAAGAAACCTGGGTGTGGTCCAAGACAACCAACTGTCATTCTCGGTGAACATTGCACATAACTGCAGATTCCTCCTCTACAACATCAGCAAGATTCACAGATTCCTCAAGGAGGATTCAGTGCAGATACTCATCCGGGCTCTAGTCATCTCTCCTTTGACTGTGACTCCTTCCTTGCCAGTGCCCCAACGGTGATTATTAGGGCCTCTGGAGCTTATTCAGAAAGCAGCAGCTTTAAGTTGTACTATTATGGTACTGACAAGAAGAGAAATGGAGTAGGAGTTATCTTGAAGGAGGAGTTTGTTAGGAACGTCCCAGAGGTGAGAAGAATGTCAGATAGACTTATGAGCCAAAAACTGGAAATCGAAGGTGTGATGCTCAATGTTGTTAGTGGCTATGCCCCGCAGGTGGGATGTGAATTTGAAGAGTAGGAGAAGTTCTGGAATGAGTTAGATGAAGTGATGCAGAATATTCCCAGAAATGAGAGAGTGGTAATTGGTGCAGACTTCAATGGACATGTAGGTGAAATGAAGAAGTGAAGGGCAGATTTGGTATCCAGGATAGGAATGCAGAGGGACAGATGGTGGTAGATTTTGCAAAAAGGATGGAAATGGCTGTAGTGAACACCTACTTCCAGAAAAAAACAGGAACATAGGGTAACTTATAAGAGCAGAGGTAGGAACACGCAGGTAGACTACATCTTGTACAGACAAGATAACCTGAAAGAGATCAGTGACTGCAAAGTAGTTGTAGGTGAGAGTGTTGCCAGACAGCAAAGGATCATGGTTTGTAGGATGACTCTGGTGACAAGGAAGATGAAGAGGACAAAGGCAGAGCAGAGGACAAAGTGGTGGAAGCTGAAAAGGGAGGAGTGTTGCATGGTTTTCAGGGAGGAGTTGAGAGAGGGTCTGGGTGGACAGGGAGAGCTTCCACGTGATTGGACAACAACAGCTAGTGTTATCAGGGAGACAGGTAGAAGAGTACTTGGCGTGTCATCTGGAAGGAAAGTAGATAAGGAGACTTGATGGTGGAATGAGGAAGTGCAGGAGTATATACAGAGAAAGTGGTGAGCAAAGAAGAAGTGGGATACTGTGAGGACTGAGAAGAAAAGACAGGAGTACATGGAGATACAACGTAAGGTAAAGATAGAGGTAGCAAAGGCAAAACAAGGGCGTACAATGACTTGTATGCTCAGTTGGATAGTAAGGAGGGTGAGAATGATCTATACAGGTTGGCGAAACAGAGAAATAATGATGGAAAGGATGTACAACAGGTCCGGGTGATTAAGGATGGCGAGGGAATGTATTGACAGATGCTAGAAGAGTGATGGGAAGATGGACAGAGTACTTTGAAGATCTGATGAATGTGGAAAATGAAAGAGAGGCAAGGGTAGAAGATGTGACTATTGTAGACCACAAAGTAGGGCAAATTAATAAAAGTGAAGTGAGGAAGACATTGAAGAGGATGAAGAGTGGAAAAGCAGTTGGTCCTGATGATATACCCGTGGAGGTGTGGAAGTGTCAAGGAGAGGCACTGACTCCATTAATCAACAGGATCTTAGGGAGCTGCATTGTGTTTCTGTAGACCTAGAAATAGAAAAAGCATATGACAGGGTGCCAAGAGAGGAGCTCTGGTATTGTATGAGGAAGTCTGGAGTGGCAGAGAAGTATGTTAAACTGGTGCAGGACATGTATGCTAGCTGTGAGATACTGGTGCGGTGTGCAGCAGGGGAAACAGAGAAGTTCAAGGTGGAGGTGGGACTCCATCAAGGATCAGCTCTGAGCCCCTTCTTGTTCGCAATTGTGATGGACAGGCTGATAGATAAGGTTGGACAGGAATCTCCATGGACAATGATGTTTGTAGATGACATTATCATCTGTAGTGAGAGCAGAGAAGAGGTTGAGGAAAATCTAGAGAGATTGAGGTATGCGCTGGAAAGGAGAGGAATGAAAGTTAGTCGCAGCAAGACAGAATATATGTGTGTGAATGAGAGGAACTCGGGTGGAACGGTGAGGCTATAGGGAGTGGAGATATAGAAGCTGGAGGATTTCAGGTACTTAGGATCAACAGTCCAGAGCAACGGAGAGTGTGGAAAAGAGGTGAGGAGACGGGTCCAAGCAGGTTGGAATAGGTGAAGAAAAGTGTCAGGGGTACTATGTGATAGAAGACTATCGGCCAGAATGAAAGGAAAGGTGTACAAGACAATGGTGAGACCAGCGATGCTGTATGTCCCAGAAACTGCAAACTCTCGTTCTGTCTCCTGTCTTTTCGTCATTTTAACAGAGATGAAGATGTTGAGATTCTCTTTCGGAGTGACCAGGATGGATAGGATCAGGAATGAGTCTATCAGAGGAACAGCACATGTTAGATGTGTTGGTGAGAAGGTCAGAGAAGCCAGACTGTGATGGTTCAGTCATGTGCAGAGTAGGGATAGTGAATATATTGGTAGATGGATGCTGGAATTGGAGCTGCCAGGCAAGAGGTCTCGTGGAAGACCAAAGAGAAGATTTATGGACGTAGTAAGAGAGGATATGAGGAGGATACAGAGAATAGTGTTAGATGGAGAAAGTTGATTCGCTGTGGCGACCCCTGAAGGGAAAAGCCGAAAGAAGAAGAAAAAGATATACAGTGGGGTAAAAAAGCTTTTGGTCAACCACCAATTTTGCAAGTTCTCCCGCTTAAAAAATAATAGAGGTCCGTTATTTTCTTTATAAGTACACTTCAACAATGAGAGACAGAATGCGAAAAAAAAATCCAGAAAATCACATTGTCTGATTTTTAAATAATTTATTTGCAAATTATGGTGGAAAATAAGTTTTGGGTCAAGAACAAACGTTCATCTCAATACTTTTTTAAATACCCTTTGTAGGCACTGACAGATGTCAAATGTTTCTTTGAGTCTTCACAAGGTTTTCTCACACTGTAGCTGGTATTTTGGCCCATTCCTCCATGTTGATCTCCTCTGGAGCAGTGATGTTTTGGGGCCATCACTGGGCAACACGGATTTTCAATTCCCTTCAAAGATTTTCTATGGGGTTGAGATCTGGAGACTGCACCTCAGCACTCTTTCTCCCCCAAACACGACAAGTTGAGTTTTTACCGAAAGTTCTATTTTGGTTTCATCTGACCATAGGACTCCCAATCCTCTTCTGGATCATCCAAATGCTCTCTAGCAAACTTCAGATGGTCCTGGACATGTACTGGCTTAAGCATGGGGACACGTCTGGCACTGCAGGATTTGACTCCCTGGCTGCGTACTGTGTTACTGATGCCTTTGTTACTTTGGTCCCAGCTCTCTGCAGGTCATTCAGAAGGTCCCCCCGCGTGGTTCTGGGATTTTTGCTCACCGTTTTTGTGATAATTTTGCCCCCCAGGGGTGGGATCTTGCGTGGAGCCCCAGATCAAGGGAGATTATCAGTGGTCTTATATGTCTTCCATTTTCTAATAATTGCTCCCACGGTTGATTTCTTCACTACCAAGCTGCTTACCTATTGCAGATTCAGTCTTCCAAGCATAGTGCAGGTCTACAGTTTTGTTTCTGGTGTCCTTTGGCAGCTCTTGGCCATCGTGGAGTTTGGAGTGTGGCTGTTTGAGGTTGTGGACAGTGTCTTTTATTCTGATAACCAGTTCAAACAGGTACCATTAATACAGGTAACATGTGTAGGACTAAAGCACCTCTTACAAAAGAAGTTACAGGTCTGTGAGAGCCAGAAATGCTGCTTGTTTGAAGGTTACCAACTACTTATTTTCCACCATAATTTGCAAATAAATTCTTTAAAAATCTGTATGATAATATGATTTTCTGTTTTTTTTTCACATTCTGTCTCTCATAGCTGAAGTGTACCTATGATGAAAATTACAGGCCTCTATCATCTTTCTAAGTGGGAGAACTTGCACAATTGGTGGCTGACTAAATACTTTTTTGCCCCACTGTATACAGTATACTGTATATAGCATGAATGTTTATGTATTTTAGATTGCCTCTCAACAGACAACATCCACACATTCTCCAAAATACACATAAACAGCATACATTTCACATTACAATACAATATATTTCTCACTTGAGATTATTGGGTCAGGATGGTCAGGTGTACTATTCTAAATGCTTTCAAAGGGAAAATTGAGGGTCTGTTGTAGCAGGGATGATCAGTATCTGCCCTTTCACCTGTCTCCGTCAGTTTTCAGGGCCTTAATTTCTCAATTAAATTATAATAGGTATGTAGGTATGTTCACACCGCTGTAGCCCTGATGGAGCAGCTGGGAGGTAAGGCAAGACATATTTTCTCAGCTATAGCCCACACAAATATTAACATAAACACACGCCCACACAGAAAGACATTGGAAGTGACAGATGACTGAAATCCCGGGTGCTGTTTGTCACAGAAATGACATTTTGAAGATGCGTTCGAAGAAAATAGAAGCAAAAGGAAATGTTGCAGTGTCACAAAAGGGAGGAAGAGATCAGGAGGCTTGGCAAATTCCCTTATTCATTTTCTTTCTGCGAAACTAAAAATTATAAATCATGGGGAAAATCACAGAACCTACAACTCCAATACCTTCCAACTTACACAAAGAGACAAAAACACACACACACACACACACACAGACACAAATACACAAACATACTGCATGACTTACATGTGAGTTACTAAAGTTAAGACCATGATGTTTTTTTAAGACATTCAATTTCTGATGAGCTGAATAACTTTATGGTTGTTTCTTGACAATCCAGTATTCTAAAATGACAAGTGAAAAATCTTTCACCAGATAACTAGCAAATATAGAAATACATACTGATCACAAAATTTACAGAATCTAAACATTAGTCTATAAATGTTTAGGGAGCGGATGGTGACCAGTATTTATCATACTCTTGTTTCATCACTGAGAGTGCTGCCTGTTGGACAGGGCACCCATGAGAGCCTGAAACTGATGACACACCCAGTCCTCATCACTCAGACATAAAAACCCATGGGTGCCATAATTCTCCTGCTGCCACTCCAACAGCTCCATCTAATCAACATGGTGAGCATCAATTGCATTTGAAGAATGTATTTTATACTGTTTTCATCCACAAGTTCTGTTTTAATTCACCAATCTCTTCACTCATTGATTATTAAAAGCCACTGTCTATTAATTAAAGGTACGGACATATATTCTTTTGTATCCATACATGTCATTACATTACTCAATCTAAAATAGCAAAAATCAAAGCCCAGCTTTCGAAACGTGTACCACACATTTAAGGTCTGCACATTCTTTGTGAAATATCCCAATTCAAATAAGTGGAACTGTTAGGGTCTCACACCTGGGTTCAATTCGTAATCGGCGCCAGCTGCAGCAGCGGCCGCTAATCAAGATCCCTATAAAGGGCAGCGGCACGCTCTGTCTGCTGCCGGGGGATTGTGGTTGTCCCAGACCACCGCGGGTCCCTGTCCCTGTCCCTGTCCCTGTCCCTGTCCCTGTCCCTGTCCCTGTCCCTGTCCCTGTCCCTGTCCCTGTCCCTGTCCCTGTCCTACCCTGACTGGACCCCTACCCAGCCTTGACCCTGTCCAAGACCCTGCCTTGACCCAGCCATGACCCTGTCCGAGATCCAGCCTTGACCCAGCCCGAGGTCCTGCCTTCAACCTTCACCCTGCCCGGGGACCGTCCTGGTGGGACCCAGTCTTGTGCGACTCTGTCTCGGGGCCAGAGACATACCAGCAACACCCTATCTGCCGTTCTACCTAAATAAAGCGCTTCAACCCAGATTCCTGCTCCGAGGTGTGGTTCCCTGCCCGAGTCCGCCCCCGCGTCCCATGACAGGAACAGTAAGCAGTTTTGTTTCGTGTTATTGTGTTCAGTTTTAACAACACAAAACAGTCGGCATGAACTGTGCTATGAATCTACTCCTGAAACACAGCTGTTAGCCATATTAGCCATGTATATTTGATTCAATGTACTGGAACATTTTCCACAACTGGTTCACAGATGTCAAGGGATGCTGTTTGCACCAAGAGACAAACAATAAACAAAGACAAACAATAAATTACACCAATGAAATTCCACACATTCTTGAAGTAGTTTACTACATTGTCTAGTGTTTTTAATTCTTGCCTGCTCCTTATGCCTACAGTAAAATATTAAAATGTTTTTATTTATTTATCTTTAATTTAAAACAACTCTCACCCCTGCTACATATTTTAATAAATTTGTATTGATTGTTTTTGGTTTGCAATATGATTGTATGATTTTCTTCAAATCCTCCTACCTAAAAAAAAACCTCATGTTTCCAATGGATTTTACTGACTCAAAACAACTGCCAGTGACAGCAATATATATCTTACTCTTCCTACACATAAGATTTATATACATTAGCATTACAATATTGTGATCATGATATTTGTTGGTGCATTTTCTATTTGAATCATGCAAAGAATATTCTGCTTAAGCCATGCAAAGTTTTTTTGTTTGTGTTTTATTAAGTGAAACAGGGATAATGTAGATATAATTTTTGAAGAAAATGTTTGAAGCAGAATGAAAAACAAAACAGTGGACTTCAAAAACATCCCCCCAAAACATCCCTTGATTTGTTCAAAAGGATCTGTCACTAAAGTCAAGAGGGAAAAAGATAAATTGTTGCTATTAGTGTCTGTGTGTGTGTGTCAGTTTGTGTATGTGTGTGAGTGCAGGTATGTGTGAGTGTAAGGCTCACAGCTGAGTGATTCCCCTCATGTCACTAAAGGGTAATTAGCCCTGGCGTGGCCTGTCATTGCTTTACAGGTCTTTTTAGTCCCAAGCCTCAGCTGGCCATGTCATCAGAATGGCAGAGCTCTGTCTGTTGGGAGGCAAGCAAGCAGTGGATGTCTATTTGTGGAGCCCTAAGGGGTCAGACTCAAATAATCAGTCTGTCATACCCTTCTCTCTGTGTTTCAATTGTCCCACAATTGCTTTGTCTCTGTTACACTACATAAGACAATGTCCATCCATCCATCCTCTACCTTTTATCCAGGGTCCAGTCATGGGGGCAGCAGCCGAAGCAGAGATGTCAAGTCTTCCCTCTTTCTGGCCATTTGGTGCAGCTCTTCCAGGGGGGGGATCTCAAGGCGTTCCTAGGCCAGCTGAGACACATAGTCTCTCCAGTGTGTCCTGGGTCTTCCTTGGGGCCTTTTCCACGTTGACATGCCCAGACCACCTTGACAGGAAGGCATTCTGACTGGATGCCCAATCCACCTCTTCTGACTCCTCATGGTAGAGGAGCAGCAACTTGACTCTGAGTCCCTCTCAGATGGCCGAACTCCTCACCCTATTTCTAAGGATAAGACAACCTAACAAGAAAAAGTAAATTCAGCCACTTAGATCCATGATCACTACCCACAGTTTGTGACCATAGGTGAGCGTAGGAACATAGATCAGCTGGTAAATTGAGAGCTTTGCCTTTTGGCACACCTTCATCACTGCAACAGACCAATGCAGAGTCTGCATCACTGCTGATGCTGCAGCAATCCGCCTGTCAGTCTCCTGCTCTATCCATCTCTTACTTGTGAGACCCCAAGTTACTTGAACTCCTCAGCGTCAGGCAGGACTTCATCCAAGATCTGGAAGGGATACCACCTGCTTCCATTTGAAAACAATGGTTCCAGATTTGGAGGTTCTGATTCTCATTCCATTCGCTTCACATTTGGCTACAAACCTCTCCACCAAGAGCTGAATATTATGGCAAAAAGAAGAGAACCAATCCTGAGGGCTCTAACCAGATCCCCTTGTCACCCTGGCTCCCCCTGGAAATTCTATTCATAAATGTTATGAACAGAATTTAAAGCAGACCTGGCAGAGACCAACCCTCACCGGAGACAAATCTGATTCACTCCTGGCAGTGTGGACCAAGTTCTGACACATACAGGGACCAAATGGCTTATATCACAGGATCTGGTACCCCAGATCTCTTGCCTGGTAGGTCCGATTCATGCATCCGTCTACCAATATATTCTCTATTCCTCCTTTGTGCATGACCAAACCATCTCAGTCTGGCCTCTCTAACCTTCTCTCCAAAACATCTAACATGTGCTGTTCCTCTGATAGACTCATTCTTGATCCTATCCATCCTGGTCACTCCCAAAGAGAACCTCAACATCTTCTTTTCCAACCACTTTCTCTGTATATACTCCTGCACTTCCTCATTCCACCACCAAGTCTCCTTATCTACTTTCCTTCCAGATGACACACTAAGTACTCCTCTACCTGTCTCCCTGATAACACTAGCTGTTGTTGTCCAATCATGTGGAAGCTCTCCCTGTCCACCCAGACCCTTTATCAACTCCTCCCTGAAAACCATGCAACACTCGTCCCTTTTCAGCTTCCACCACTTTGTCCTCTGCTCTGCCTTTGTCCTCTTCATCTTCCTTGTCACCAAAGTCATCCTACAAACCATGATCCTATGCTGTCTGGCAACACTCTCTCCTACAACTACTTTGCAGTCACTGATCTCTTTCAGGTTACCCTGTCTGTACAAGATGTAGTCTACCTGTGTGCTCCTACCTCCACCCTTATAAGTTACCCTATGTCCCTGTTTTTTCTGGAAGTAGGTGTTCACTACAGCCATTTCCATCCTTTTTGCAAAATCTACCACCATCTGTCCCTCTGCATTCCTATCCTGGATACCAAATCTGCCCATAATTTCTTCATTTCGCCCACATGTCCATTGAAGTCCAACAATTACCACTCTCTCATTTCTGGGAATAAACTGCATCAATTCATCCAACTCATTCCGGATCTTCTCCTTCTCTTCAAATTTACATCCCACTGCAGGGCATAGCCACTAACAACATTGAGCATCACACCTTCGATTTCCAGTTTTTGGCTCATAAGTCTATCTGACATTCTTTTCACCTCTAGGACGTATCTAACAAACTCCTCCTTCAAGATAACTCCTACTCCATTTCTCTTTTTGTCAGTACCATAATAGTACAACTCAAAGCCTGCTCCTAAGCTTCTAGCCTTACTACCTTTCCACCCGGTGTCCTGGACACACAGTATATTCACCTTTCTTCTCTGCATCATGTCGACCAACTCTACTTTTTCCTGTCATAGTCCTGATATTCAAAGTCCCTACTCTCAGTCCCAGGCACTTTCCTTCCCTCCTCTCTCTCTGCTTCCAAATCAAGTAATATTTGCAAAAGAGACGTCTTCATTTTGAGACCATGGCATTATTTTACAGTATTGGTCATTGTCTCCTGCCATCTCCCTGGAGGAAATCTGTAACATTGCATGTGGTCTCCCTTGATGTGCTGTTATGGTTTGAGTTCCTAACACTAACATTCCCCTAGTATTTATTTAACTTTATTATTAATTTATAACTTTATTTCTCAATTATTCATTCATTCATTTATTCATGTGCTTGTATAAATCTTTCTAATTGTTATTGATGCTGAGTGTGTTCGTCATGTCTCAACACCACCTAAAAAGATGAAGATATTTCTTACACATGAAAATTTTCAAGCTGATGTCATGACATACACATATGGTGAGTTTACCTGACTCCAAGAATGAACATTTTCATCATAATCACTTCATAAACACTATTATTTTGAGGAGATGAGTTCCTAACATTTAAATTAAATTCAAAACATTGTCACGATCTCCTCTCGGCAGCCGGGAGGAGACACGGCTGGGTCATATCAAGAATCGGCGCCAGCTGCAGCAGCGGCTAGCTGCCTCTAATCAAGATCCCTATAAAGGGCAGCGGCACGCTCTGCCTGGTGCCGGGGGATTGTGGATCCCCACGACCCCTGTCATGACCGGACCTCGCCGTGGTGCCTGGACTTCCCCTTTGCCCAACGACCCCCGTTACGACCGGACCCAGCCGGCCGGTGTAACATCGGACCCTGACCCCGCGAGACCCCCCTGTGGACCAGGCCCCCCCTGGACCTTCGGACCCTGACCTTGTGAGACCCCCTGGTAGACCACCGGACCCGGACCCTGCGAGACCCCGTTACGACCAGACCGAGCCGGCCGGTGTGACATCGGACCCCGACCCTGCGAAGACCCCGCATCCCGTGGTTAAAAATAAAATCCGAACATGTTCTAGCCTTGGTGTGGTTCCCTGCTCGAGTCTGCCCGACCCGTGACAAACATAACTGTATATACAGAATCTGCTACTATCTGCTGTGACAATTAACATTATATTAGAATGGCATCACATTCAAAATGAGAACCATCTAAAGGTTTCTATGACATACTATACCTATACTTTCTAGTATAGGTTTGGCAATATCTTCATGTAAATAGATAGGCTGCCAAAACAAAGACGATCTCTTATCAAAGTGTTGTTCAGAGATCACGCTACTCTGCAGAAAAAATGAAAAATAAATGTTGACTGAACAGTGGATTTGGTGCCAATACAAAAATCAACTATTCCTATGTTTTGTTGCTTTTTTTGTTTTTTACCTTGACTTTCAGGTAGGAGCAGGTTCAGAAATGTAAACCTGCCACGGACCATGACAAATTGAAAAGCTTTCCAATATCAAGATTCTCTTATAGAATGTGATGTTTACCTGATAATCATGCTAATTTAGCATTCTGAAACACTTGGCTTCAGATGAAAGAAGGCTAAATAACTGCAAAAAATCAATCACACAAAGATTTACACCAAGTGAACTGTGGTTCAGCCAAGACAGGCTTTTAGCTCTGCTCCCTCTTACAATCATTAAAATGTCATACACATCACATATTTACAAACCAGTGAAGCGAATCACATCATTTCTACGGGGGAAACCTTCACTCCATGCTGTCGGCACCATTTGAAATTGCACTGCTGAAATGAGGCAAAATATCAATCAAGAAATTTCTTCCAGCTGCTCCAACTGTCAGTGCAGCAGCCTCCTGCTGCCTCTATCATCATATATTTGTTAACCATTTACATTACTCTGTATATTGCTAACAAATTTCTCAAAGATGTAGTGGCACTTACAGGAAAATAATGTGAGGCAGTTAGGATGTTAATTTGGGGGGTCTGATGTATCCCTCTCAAATCCTCACAAAATAATCAAGGCTATATAATGGAGAAAATTGTAGATGACAGCTGAAAGCAATACTGAACCAATACTGACTGCTATTTACATTAATCCCTTAACAGTCGCAGTAAAAATCTACTATCAACACCCCTTTGCGATAGCAATGCTGATATCAGCGGGCTAGTTCCCAGACAGCCCTGCATCTGGAGTGTCTGTCAAGGCCTTAACATGTTGCAACTACTGCTGAATGGAGGACAATAAATCCATTACTTTAAACAATCAGACGCAGATGTGTCTTATTTTTAGGTGTTGTGTTCTGTCCATATACAAACGATTTGAAGACCCTAAAAAATGATCTTTAACCAGCTTCTGGTAGATCTTTACAGGGTAGAAATGTCATGCCATTTTTGTCATCACTATTATTTCACATATTGTGAATTCCAGTTATATTAATGGTGCTCACACACATTTTTCACCAGGTATGCAAAAAGAAAGCTGGAACCGGCGATGGCAAAGGTCAAGAATGACAGCACAGTATTTGACCAAGATGTGCAACATTAGGAGGATCATGGATTATTAATGAGAAGTTTGTCAGTTTGACAGAACACAGATATATGTTTTATCTGAGTGGCAAGTTCTGAAATTGCTGTCATTAGATCAATTTGTTTTACAAAAAGAGAGACTTTGACTAAACCTAGATTCAGTCAGCCTCCATGTTTCCTCTTCTCTCACTGAGTGTATCTGCTGTCACTTTTATGATGTTGGGTGAGTGTATGTATGTGTGCAATACCCAAGGTGGGAGCTGAGGGCCCATCTGTGGGCTTCCTCCTGAGCCTCTTGAGAGGGCCACAAAGGCTTCTAATTATCCCTGACCTTCTGGCTCTCCCTCCTTCTGCCTCCTACTCAGGCCCCCGTGGCTCACTCAGGTCTCCCATCTCCGCATGTACTCTGTCTCTGTGCTGTTTGCCCCTGTGCAAGTAAAAATAAACCCCTTTGCTTTGCTCCAGCCACTAATTGCTGGCACTGTTTGGTGCAAGGCAATCCCCAAGGTCAGTCAAGGAAAGGGATTGTAATAGCACTTGTGTATCTGTTGAGGCTTATGATAGGTGTATTGAATGGTACTGGTTTGACAGGTATAACTCTTAGTTTCAAGGTGCTCCATCAGGGGAAGAAAAAAGATGATTCTATATTTTGAACACCAGCAGTGTAGAACTGAGAAACAAGAAATGTGAGTTACATTTAAAAATTGACTTGTTTTTTTAAGTAATCATTTTAATATTGATCTTAAAATTAGTTAAGAGCTTTTGATGGTTGATTGACAAGGTATCTACAAACTTGAGCAATTCAGAGATGTTACCTTATTAAATTGGAAAACTGAAAAGGACTGTGGAATCTGAGTTAATCACTTGGAAGCATTAATTCTATAATGTTGTTTGCTACTCATAAAGCAACGAAAGCATTTCAATTTCAACATAGCCGGGAAACATAGTTGTTACTGACACCCTCGTATGATTATGAGGTTTACTATTGTAAGTTTCTCATGGTAATTCCATTTGCTGATTATATACAGTATTCTTATGTGTCGGGAGAAATGATAGGTGTCCTTCAAATGGATTCAGTGAAATTCATCTACATTCTGTCTGTGCGTTACTTCACACATACTGTACGTCCACTTGCAGAGCATTAGCCCCTCTTAAAAACATTCTGTAGACTTTAATTGTTTAACTTTCACTTATAAAGCTGAAAATGTTGAGCAAAATCCATTTTTGACAAAGCCAAAGCAGATGTGTTCACTTTACTGCCATGAATGAATGGTAAAAGTGAATGTGGGCTGTAATTAAGTCCTACTAATCGAATTTCACTTATTGACTTTCACACATTTAAAATTCAGAACTATTACTAAGTAAATGAGGGGCATTACAACTTGATTTGCAGCATTTCAGGATTCTGAACCACTTACCAGAAATGAGCATGGATGGAGTTTTTTCTAGTTAAACATAAAGCACATGTTCTTTGCACTTTCACATCCAACCAGACATTAAAATTTTGGATGCTTACCTGCTACCTGCTCAGCAACAAATAATAACGGGAATGTCCTGTGTTTCATAAGTGCTGAATTCAAAAATGCCCAGCAATCATCTGAACAGAAGCATCACCATGGAGTCTCTAATTACATGCCTCTCAATGGGAGGGGTGGAAATGGACATGACAGAATCCAGTGACACTGGAAAGCATATCAGCGCTTCTGCCCTTCAGTACATAATTACTGCACTGCCGCACTCTGTTTCCTGCTGAAACCTTGCACTCTTTGAGACAGAGTTGCCAAGGAAACCAAGAGTTAAATAAATGTACAGTTATATGAGAGGCTAAGGGATACTTTTGGATGGATGACTCACAGACCAGGATATATGATCATAAAAATAAGACATGTATTCTCCATTATCCATTTGTCACAAAGCACATATAAGGGATAATCAGGGGTTGGCAGAATAGCTCAGCATGTAACTCACACAAAAAAAAAAAAATCTGTATATCAAACCTTATTTGATATATATATTTGGCATTCAGCTTCTCTCCCTCTTGCTGTAACATCAAAGCACTACTTACAAAACTGAAATGAAATCCCTTTACGTGGCACATTCAAAAGATAGAACGTTAATGTTTTCCATGAACTTAAGATTAATGCAGATAAATAATACATGGGAAATTGAAGAAGTATCCCTTCAACCAAGCAACCAGGATTCAATCATGATTTTCATTTTCATACAGACTAAAGTTGGTGAGGACAAGGGTTTTTTGGCCAATTTAAGTGTCAGAGTCCACAGATTCTTATGTTCAAGACCGTGTACTTTTCAGCTTTTCTGTGTCCCTTGCTTACTCTATTGACCTGCTCTTTCTTACCTAATTGCATTCACCTGATCACCAGGGTTCAGGACCACTATAGATGCAATCCTCAGACTCAACCACTTGCCAGGTTTCCATAGCTGTCTCTGGTGGCATCATCACTGTCAGTGTCATTTTGTTGTTGTTGTTATCACCACCATAATCTTTATCCTTTCCAGCCTGGTTCTCTGTGATGTGAAAATGTCCAGCATTTCTTTTGCCCATCTTCTGGTCTTCTCTGTCTCTTACTCAATCTGCTTCTTCTGCTCTCTACATGAGTTTAATTGATTGGACTTTTCCTACTCTTTTCTAAATCCAATTGCCTGTTTAGACTACACCAGCAATAGACAGTAAAAGTCAATTGTACTTTGACCACTATACTGTAGTCATTGTGCTGCAGTCCAGAAACATTGTACCTTCTGGCCGTTAGCTCATTAACCTCAGTGGTTCTTCAACATTTGTATAAATGCATCTTTCCGAAGGAGATCTTTGCATAGCATTCATAGCAATGAAGGATGTCAGATGTAATTATATAGTTCAGCACCAGTGGTGAGGCTACCCTGGGTATACAGTTATTACCATTTTAATATAGTTCAACAGGACCTGATGTTGTTGATCTCAATTGAAGACTGCATTATAGATATATGGTAGGATTTCCGAGGTGATGACAGCTTCTGAGAACGTTGTCAAAATCTTCTTGTCTCGGCAACTGGACTTGAATTTCTTCACTTAAAGACGTTTCACTACTCATCCCAGAGGCTTCTTCAATTCTAGTGACCTATGGGGAGTCCTGAATATCACTGCTGGGTTTTTGGGCGGGTCTTGGTTATGGTGGCTTGTTGTGTAAATAGAAGAGTTGATCTGCAGAAGCTACATGTAAGGGGGGTTGTTATACTAATGGGGTGTCATTCATAGGAACAAAAGACCAACTTAGTGGGATTACCTGGATTGGAATGTGGAAAGGTAAACCTAAACAAAGGAGTGAAACCTGTTTGATCACATGAACTGCAGCTCATGTGGATGTTACCAGGGACTGGTTCTGGTGGTGGGCCCTTCCTGGTTGTCTGGAGGGTGCAGATGGGCATGGTGTGTGTGTGCAAATCCGTCTTGGTATTGATCTCAGTACAGCGTTGTATGTTTGTGACAGGTTGTGACTGAGGCACCCTTCTCTGTTCAGAGATGTTTTTTTCTGTTTTGACAAAGATGGCTACTTTGAATCCATTTCTTAAACCACCTGTCTTCGCTGTCCAGAATATAGACATCGCTGTCTTCAAAAGAATGGCCCTTGTTCTGCAGTTGTTGGTGGACCCCGGAGTCCTGTCCTGAAGTGGTGGCTCTCCTGTGTTGGGTCATCCGCATGCAGACGTCGTTTGGTTACTCCAATGTACATGTCATTACAATCCTCAGTGCCTCAGTTTTTGCCTCAGGGTGTTGTGAGGTTTGCGTCGGGATGTAATGGGGCTTGAAATGTACTGGTATATGGTGTTTGTTGAATATCCTTTGGAGTTTCTCGGCGTATGATGATGTTCTTTCATTTGTTGTTGTCTTCCTCCTGTTCTGTGTTCCTGCCTCTGGTGGTTTCTGATTTGGAGAAGGCCCAAATAGGGTAGCCACAGGATCTCAAGGCTTTCCTAACATTTTATACCTCAGTCTTGCTTCCTTCAGCGGTTGATGAGATGTTCTTGGCATGTTGGTGTAGCGTTTTGATTGCCCACAATTTGTGCTCAAGGGGGTGGTGTGAGTTGAAAAGTAGATACTGGTCGGTGTGTGCTGGTTTCCTATAAATCTTGATGTCCAGGCATCTGTCCTGTTGGATGTGAGCGCAACAGTCCAAGAAGGGGATGTTCTTCAGCAGTGACGTCCTCCCTTGTGAATTTGATGTGGGCGTCCATCATGTTGAGGTGAATGCTTCTACCTCATTCTTCTTGATCTTGAACCATGTGTCATCACCTACCTGAACCAGTGGGCTGCGGCGTTCCCTTGAATGAAGCGAAGGCCTTGCTCTCAACCTCCTCGATGTATAATTTCGCCACTATGGGGGATACAGGCAAGTCCATGGCACATCCATGTTTTTGCCGGTAGAAACTGCTGTTGAACTTAAAATAGGTGGTCTGTAGACACAGGTCCAGGAGGCGCAAAAGTGATCCGTGGAGAGTTTTGTTCTGTTTATTAAGGTGTCAAGAAGATTTTGACAAGAATTCACTATGACCTGGATGACAGAGAACCTCCACAGACATGTTACTAAGAAAGAACTACCCAAGAACAAAAGCAAACAGTTGTAAAGGAAAGGAGTTAATCAGATTGATACATGAAAAACTGTCAAGACTTTGTCAAATGTAATGTTTCACAATAGAGGCCCAGACTGACTGTAAATGGTCATTTATCAAAAGTGGAAAAAAATCAGTCGAGCAAAGTATTGCTTCATCTACACCAAGTGGACGATGTCTTTGAATTTTGGAAAATGCCAAATATGTGGCTCTTACAATTGATGGGAGACAATGTACCTCTTTATATTATGACCCCAAAAGTAAAAATTTAGAAATATGAAAATCTCTTTGTACTTACTTTGGGCTTTTTGTACCAATTACTGTGTTTGCTGTCTATGAGACAGTGGCTATATACTTGTGGACCACATTATAGACATTTAAAATAAAATTATGAAACACTACTCCGGTTCAAATGATTTCAATGTGCCTTTGCTATATGTTCATTTTTTTGAGCTAAATGCCACACATCATTATCACTATTTGCTCCAAAACTATTTGCTTTGTTTTTTTTTTCCGTGAACTGATTCTAGGTGTTTTATTCCTAGGAATGTATTTTATGTTTTTCAAGCCCTATTTACAGCAAACAAGAAAGCAACAGACAAAAAAGCTAGTTTCAAAGCTGCATGGGAACAAAAATGAGTGAAAAAAATACAATACCGATAAAAATGTCAAGTCAGATTTTATTTATATTCCAGCAAATTACAACAGCTTTCTCATTACACTGTGCAGTGGATATTTAAGCCACAACATTGTCGTCATCACATGCGACTGATTGGCACCAATCGTCCCTATCTGAGTTTCCTCAAAAAGCACGGTACCTACTACTCCAAGGTGTGTAGCAGATCTGATCGTTTGTTGTGATCTCCAGTGGTCTGTTCGGTGGTCTCTTGGGAGTCCGAGCCCGTAGGGATCTGCCCTTCATGGAAAAGTGGCAGTTTGCTGTGAGTCTCGTCTGAGTTACGGGCTGTATGAGGAGGTTGTTCTTGATGCTCCACTCAACAAAACTCCTGATCAGACCGCTGTACTTTTCCTTGTTGTCATTGTTGATACATCAAACCATGGAGTCATCGGAGAGCTTCTGGAGGTGGCAGGAACCAGAGTTGTACCGGAAGTTGGAGGTGAAGAGGGTGAAGAGGAAAGGAGACAGGACTTCTTGGGCACTCTTGTGCTGCACATGATGGCCTCGGAAACACAGCCATCCAACTTTACATACCGCAGCAGTCCTGTGAGGTAGTCCAGGATCCAGGCAGTGGCGTCCGCGTGATGTTGTGTACTCAGCAGTTTGTCCTTGGGGAGGGTGGGTTTGACACTGTTGAAGGCACTGGAGAAGTCAGTTGACTATTTTGATATCCTTCGAGTCCTTTGATGTCTAGTCTGATCAGTAGCTGGGGGTGAGTAAATTCATTTTGTGTAATAGTTCAGCTATATCAGTGATTATCCCTAAACTTTGTGTGTGATTATTGTGTTGTTGCTTGTTTCGTCCTTTGTTCGCCCCTGCACAGTACTTTGGTCTAGCTCCAGCTTTTCTATAGTTCTCTATAAATAAAATTGACGAAGATGATGATGATAATGATTATTCCCACGCTTCACTTTTTATCTTTGAGTGACCAGTTATCCTCCTTGTTCCCCTATCATCATCAATTATTCATCACTCCCTTCGAAAATAAATTAGCCCATTGAATACACCCAACTGATAAAGCATTACATAGTATCTATGTGGCTACTGAATCCTGCAGTTGCAACCATGAAAGTAGACACTGATCAAATATGACAACAAAAAACAACTGCATTGCTGTAAAAATACTAGAAAGGCAATGCGTCTGTATGGCCAACATAGCAAATATCAACATAGCAGAGGAACGCTTTTCAAAGGTTCATTCTCCTTACTGAACAAAAAGGTTAAAACCATGCTACAAACACCTCAGGTGATAATTAACAACCCAAACTGTCTTGTTTATGGTGCCGCCACTCTCTGGCTTCCTGTCATGCAAAAGAACAACACGGGTAAGTGCATCACATTTGCACCTGTATAGTACACCAGCATAAATGTGTGGGCTTTCAAGATTTTCATATCAGGAGGCCACCAAAGTTCTGACTGCCTAGGCAAAGGATGCTGGCAAGACTCTCCTGCAAGTCTCCCCACAACACGTCACATATCCCTGACCTAGCTGGTTTGATGTCCTTAGCATCTTTGGTGTCTGTAATAAAATCATTTAAGTGGTGTTGGACTTGGTGCTATTGACGGGGTTGGTCGGACGCTTACCCAGTAGGCTCTGTAGATGAGGCCCGAGGCTTGTATCCAGTCCTTGCCTCACTCTCTGCTGGGGTCAGTGTTTGATACGGCACCAACCATTCCTTTAGTACCTTCAAACAGCTCCTCTTTGTCAACCTGACCCGTACACAACTCTTGGGTTTTTCACGGGGTCTGACCAAGTGGCTCATCAGTTTACGGAAAAGGCCTTTCTTCCTTTCTCCTCTCCGGGAGCTAAACCTTCTCCACAACAGTTCATTGTTGTTTGGGCCTGGCCTCTGTGAGGGTTTACCTGGTTAGGTCCTGCTCAGTCTGTCTCACAGTTGGTAATCAAGGTAAAAGATAATCCAAGCCAGGCTCACCTTCCAACTCATTACAGAGGAGCATAAAAATGGGTCACTTCCTTACCGGCAGCAGGTATCACAGTGGTGAACGAAGCGCTCTACATGTCGGTGGCATCCTGGCCAGTAGAATCAAGTTCAAAGCTGTTAAGGGTCTTGGTGTCCCCAAAGTGACCAACCCCCACCGAGCAAAGAACCAGTCGGAGCACATGTAGTCGCATCTGCATTGCACAAGGAGCTGGGGGAGATCATGGTTGCCCGCAAAGGTCTTCAAAGCGGCAGTGGAGGAGGCCAACATGTGCTACAAGCCATGCCCACTGCAAAAAGAGGGCCTAGAGTCTCTGTGTCAAGCTCAGAGACTGCTGGTCATGACAGTTGTTGAAGATGAAAGAGAGCATGGTCATTGTGCTGGTCCTGCTGGAGCTGTTTGGGCTTTGTTCCCAAATTTGTTGGCTGTGGAGGAAACCTGGGAATCACCTGGACTGTCATTTGTGGGATTATCGCTGGCCAGTGTGTCACATAGGGCTGCTAATACCAGAGTCCCTTCCTCTGGCTCCTCCACACGTTGGCATGGTCAACACTGTACTTCCTTGCAGGGCCGTGGGGACAGTGCATCTGAGTTGTGGCAGTGCTGAACAGATCGTGGCAGATTTCAAAGTCATAGTCCTCCAAAGTATCCAGCCTAGGCCAGCTGCCCTTTTGGGTCTATGAAGTTAGGAAGACAGGTGAAGGAAGCATGGTCAGCACATAGGAGGATCTATTGTCCATAGAGGTATGGGCGCAGGTTGCATAGGCCCAGTACTTCGCAGCTGCTATCTTAGCTGGGTCGGTGGTCTCCCTAGCTTTGCTCACAACATTACTCAGGAAGGACAAATGGTGAGGAAGGCCCTTGGTCTATGGAGAACACAGTCTTGGGATGTGCCCTTGTCCTAACTCCACCTGCCAGTGGCCACTCCTGGGATTGAGGGAGCTGAACCAGCAGCACTCAGTGACGTATACAAATGATGGTCTCTAAAAGCTCTCTTCTGTCATAGTGAGGAAGCTTCATCATCATCTGCTGGTCTTCTGCTAACATCTGCAAAGTCTCATGCAGAACACCTCACAAAGAATTTGGAAAGGTTTTCTCAAAATTGTTCCCAGAGGCATGACACTTCTGACAAAAATGTGTCAAGCCAAGGTGGCCACAGGCAAATGGAGCAGGGAAACCACTTTTTCAAGTGTCATGTTTTTTAAAGAATGCTTAGATTAAAAACTAAGCAACAAACAGAAAAACAGATGGTGATTAAGAACATAAGTGGTCTCAATTAACAGTCATCACATTCTGCCATCCCGCCATTCAAAGGTACAGCATGGGTTGGTGCAGCACAAGTGCACCTGTAAAGGAATGCAGCCTCAGGGCGGCACTGGCCTATGTCTCCCCAAGCCTGCCTTGGGGGGACACGGAGCAGTGTCTCCCTGTGCCGGTCCCAAGCCCGGATAAATGCAAAGGGTTGCGTCAGGAAGGGCATCCGGCATAAAACTTTTGCCAAAACCAAAAATGCGAGTCAACCAAAACTATACCATACCGGATCGGTCGCGGACCGGGTTAACAACGACCGCCATTGGTACTGATGACCTACAGGTTACTAATGGAAATTGGGCTACTGTGGGTCTAAGAACAAGAACAAGAAGAAGAGGAGGAGTGCATGTTCGGAAGCAGAGAGAGAGGAGGAAAGGAAAGAGTCTGGGACTGACAGTAGGGACTTTGAATATTGGGACTATGACAGGAAAAGGTAGAGAGTTGGTCGACATAATGCAGAGAAGGAAGGTGGATATACTGTGTGTCCAGGAGACCAGGTGGAAAGGTGGTAAGGCTAGAAGCTTAGGAGCAGGCTTTAAGTTGTACTATTATGGTACTGACAAGACGAGAAATAGAGTAGGAGTTATCTTGAAGGAGGGGTTTGTTAGGAACGTCCTAGAGGTGAAAAGAATGTCAGATAGACTTATGAGTCTGAAACTGGAAATTGAAGGTGTGATGCTCAATGTTGTTAGCGGCTATGCCCCACAGGTGGGATGTGAATCTGAAGAGAAGGAGAAGTTCTGGAATGAGTTAGATGAAGTGATGCAGAATACTCCCAGAAATGAGAGAGTGGTCATTGGTGCAGACTTCAATGGACATGTTGGTGAAGGCAATAGAGGGGATGAAGAAGTGATGGGCAGATTTGGGATACAGGATAGGAATGCAGAGGGACAGATGGTGGTAGATTTTGCAAAAAGGATGGAAATGGCTGTAGTGAACACCTTTTTCCAGAAAAAACAGGAACATAGGGTAACTTATAAGAGCAGAGGTAGGAGCACGCAGGTAGACTACATCTTGTATAGACAAGGTAACCTGAAAGAGATCAGTGACTGCAAAGTAGTTGTAGGTGAGAGTGTAGCCAGACAGCATAGGATGGTGGTTTGTAGGATGACTCTGGTGACAAGGAAGATGAAGAGGAAAATGTCAGAGCAGAGGACAAAATGGTGGAAGCTGAAAAGGGATGAGTGTTGCATGGTTTTCAGGGAGGAGTTGAGAAAGGGTCTGGGTGGTCAGGGTGAGCTTCCAGATGATTGGACAACAACAGCTAGTGTTATCAGGGACACAGGTAGAAGAGTACTTGGTGTGTCATCTGGAAGGAAAGTAGATAAGGAGACTTGGTGGTGGAATGAGGAAGTGCAGGAGTGTAACCAGAGAAAGCGGTTAGCGAAGAAGAAGTGGGATACTGAGAGGACTGAAGAGAACAGACAGGAGTTCAGGGAGATGCGGCGAAAGGTAAAGATAGAGGTAGCAAAGGCAAAACAAAGGGCTTATGATGACTTGTATGCTCGGTTGGATAGTAAGGAGGGTGAGAATGATCTATACAGGTTGGCGAAACAGAGAGATAGAGATGGAAAGGATGTACAACAGGTCCGGGTGATTAAGGACAGAGAGGGAAATGTATTGACAGATGCTAGAAGAGTGATGGGAAGACGGAAAGAGTACTTTGAAGAGCTGATGAATGTGGAAAATGAAAGAGAGGCAAGGGTAGAAGAGGTGATTATTGTAGACCACAAAGTAGCACAAATTAGTAAAAGTGAAGTGAGGAAGGCATTGAAGAGGATGAAGAGTGGAAAAGCAGTTGATCCTGATGATATACCGGTGGAGGTGTGGAAGTGTCTAGGAGAGGCAGCGGTAGATTTCCCGACTGGAAAATCAACAGGATCTTAGAGAGTGAGATGATGCCTGAAGAATGGAGACAAAGTGTGATGGTGCCTGTTTTTAAGAATAAAGGGGATGTGCAGAATTGTGGCAACTATAGAGGGATTGAGTTGATGAGCCATACAATGAAGTTATGGGAAAGAGTAGTGGAAACTAGACTGAGAGCAGATGTCAGCATTTGTGAACCGCAGTATGGCTTCATGCCTAGGAAGAGTACCACAGATGCAGTATTTGCGTTGAGAATGCTAATAGAAAAGTACAGAGAAGGCCAGAGGGAGTTGCATTGCGTTTTTGTAGACCTAGAAAAAGCATATGACAGGGTGCCAAGAGAGGAGCTCTGGTATTGTATGAGGAAGTCTGGAGTGGCAGAGAAGTATGTTAGACTGGTGCAGGACATGTATGCTAGCTGTGAGACACTGGTACGGTGTGCTGTAGGGGTAACCGAGAAGTTCAAGGTGGAGGTGGGACTCCATCAGGGATCAGCTCTGAGCCCCTTCTTGTTCGCAATGGTGATGGATAGGCCGACAGATGAGGTTAGACAGGAATCCCCATGGACCATGATGTTTGCGGATGACATTGTGATCTGTAGTGAGAGCAGACAACAGGTAGAGGAAAATCTAGAGAAGTGGAGGTATGCTCTGGAAAGGAGAGGAATGAAAGTTAGTCGCAGCAAGACAGAATATATGTGTGTGAATGAGAGGAACTCGGGTAGAACGGTGAGGCTACAGGGAGTGGAGATCAAGAAGCTGGAGGATTTCAGGTACTTAGGGTCAACAGTCCAGAGCAACGGAGAGTGTGGAAAAGAGGTGAAGAGACGGGTCCAAGCAGGTTGGAATAGGTGGAGAAAAGTGTCAGGGGTACTATGTGATAGAAGACTTTCAGCCAGAATAAAAGGAAAGGTGTACAAGACAGTGGTGAGACCAGCGATGATGTAT
This sequence comes from Fistularia commersonii, assembly GCF_037954325.1. Lineage (NCBI taxonomy): Eukaryota > Metazoa > Chordata > Actinopteri > Syngnathiformes > Fistulariidae > Fistularia > Fistularia commersonii. The sequence goes on from NC_141291.1 coordinate 20,366,570, forward strand.
GGACTAGAAACTGTTACAATGACCAAAAGACAGCAGGCAGAACAAGAGGTTGCAGAGATGAAGATGTTGAGGTTCTCTTTGGGAGTGACCAGGATGGATAGGATCAGGAATGAGTCTATCAGAGGGACGGCACATGTTCGATGTTTTGGAGAGAAGGTCAGAGAAGCCAGACTGAGATGGTTCAGTCATGTACAGAGAAGAGATAGTGAATATATTGGTAGACGGATGCTGGAATTGGAGCTGCCAGGCAAGAGGTCTCGAGGAAGACCAAAGAGAAGATTTATGGACGTAGTGAGAGAGGATATGAAGGTAGTTGGTGTGAGAGAGGAAGATACAGAGAATAGGGTTAGATGGAGAGAGTTGACTCACTGTGGCGACCCCTGACGGGAAAAGCCGAAAGAAGAAGAAGAAGAAGAAGAAGAAGATGTGCACCTGTAAAGGATACCCACATAAACACCTAGGCTTTCGAACTGTGAAACTGCAAGAGGCCAACAAAGTTCAAACTGCCAAAGTAAAGGATGTGGAGAAGACTCCTGCAAATCTCCCCACAACAAGGCATCGTATTACGACAAAATCAAGAGCACAAAGTTCTAATGCTGGACATTTGGTTTTGAGTTGTAGTTATTTGTGTTTACTGGCTTCACAGGGATCAAAGATGCTCCTCCAGTTCTTTAGCAAATGTTCTTCGGGAACACATCTGAATGTATTTGCGATGGTGGATACTTCTCAAAATCACAAGCAAGCAGACACATACCCATACAAATTTTTTCAAGGCTTACTGTTCAGCTAAAACGTCTAAGACATCTGTATCCATTTATCTCAAGACAGTTTGTGATGACAGATTTGTCTTTCTTTCATCTACCAATCTCAGAAAAAAGATGGGCCAGGCTGTACCAGAGTGGGGTGCAGTTGTGCACTTTATTGAACTCTGTTATGTATTTTGGCTAATATTACTATGTAATATATAATATACATATTATATATGATTGTAATTGTATGTTAATTGTTGTGCAATATTCAAAAATGTGACTTTAATGACTAAGAGATTTTTAACCTATAACTGGTTGAAGTGGAGTCCTCTATGATGCTTCTTTATTTAGTGAAGTCATGAGATGCTCCTGACTCTTCAAAAGTATCCCCTCATCCATCCCCTAACAAGGTGTGATTCTATATATACAATTAATCATTGTGTGATGGTCATTGATAGACCGCACAGGTTCCATACAGCTCACAGCAGCATGCCGGCAGATAATTTGGTTCGTGTGCCGATGGGGGAATTTGGCTGACAGGGTGGAGGTGCTTCGCTTTTTATTGTCGTTGACGGGTCACTTCGGTGGCAAAAAGGTGCCATCAAGGAAAAAGAGAGCATTTGTTGTGTTCCAGCCTTAATTGGGCCTGTCCAACCTGTTCCGCATCATGGGGATGACGGACAAGCCATGATCTAGGTGCCCCGTTAAATCCCTTTATATATCATTGAAATGTGTTACATTTTAATATCCTTGGTGGCATCCTGCTGTTTACGTATTATTGAAATGCCCATTTGGTACTTCATAGCCTTTTAGGTCATACTTGTGTATGTTAATTATGTGTTTCCCCTTTATGTGGTAATGGTGCTGACTGCCTCCTATATGTAGGTCTGCCTACCTCATATGTTGCGGAGAGACGGTTTGTTTTTATTTTGCCTGCTATGTTTGTCCTTGCTACTATTTGGTCTCTGCTTTCATTAGAAACAGAGCAAGTTAATTTTTAGTCTGGTGCTTGATTTTGTCCAATGCCCTTTTACCCTTGCTGCATAGTTGTTCTCTGTTCATATCGGAAACTTAACAAGTTTTGTTTTTGGGACATGTTGACAGTTTTACCTCGGTTTCTGGTAATAAAACATTTTACAGGAATGTCTTCTGTGCCTCTGCATTTTTGGCCTGATCCAGCATCACCTAGCGGTGTCCGCTCGCCCATCCCCTCACACGTTATTTGCACTGTTAATCCTATCCCCAAGGTCATTGGTTAGCTGGCCCAGTTAACATTTGGGGAAATGGTAACCAGTCAATCACAGGACCAGACAATTAGTGGTACAGTCATTCTCTTCTTGTATTCTCTCATAAATCCAATTTATACTATTCAGTTTACCCACTTAAACAATCTGTCTTTCCACCTGTCATCAACCACCAGCTGAGCAGGCTGACTAACCTGGTGTTTCTGCATTGAATATTGTCTTCTCACAGAGTCACCAGTAAAGATTCCAAGCCCCTGCCCTGAGTCAATGATGCCCCTGACTACATCACCCGATCCTGCTCATTCAGCTCCCTCAACCTCAGGAGTGACTACTGGCAGGATAGGCTACTGTAGAACCAGAGCAGGCCCCAAGACTGCTTTTTCCATAGGCCATGGACTTGGCAAATGAAACAGCAAAAAAAACAGGTGGAATAGTGATATACATTTAACAGTAGTTGATACAAAGAGATGCATATAGTTCAATGATAGTAAATCAAAGGGATTTTAAAAATACATAGGATCCCTGACACATTTTTAATGTAGCCTGTAAGGTGAGTATTCACTAGGGTATTAAAAATTAACTGTTGGGGTGAGAGTATATATCTGTATTAATTAGCATTATGCTTGTTAGTTTATATTGGACCGTAGCTAATTTAATTTCTGATGCTACTTCTAAAATTTCTCTCTTTCACCTATGGAAAAAGCAGTCTTGGGGGCTGCTCTGGTTCTACGTACAGTAGCCTGTCCTGAGAGAGAGAGAGAGAGAGAGAGAGAGAGAGAGAGAGAGAGAGAGAGAGAGAGAGAGAGAGAGAGAGAGAGAGAGAGAGAGAGAGAGAGAGAGAGAGATCATTTCTGTTATCTCACTTGGTGAAGTCTAAAATTAAACTCAACTTTCTGATGACCTTTAACTTTTGCTTCCCCTTGTTAAGCTGTCCAGTTGCCAGAACCAGCCTCTGACTACTATCCTTACACTCAGATTTTTTTTTGGATTACAGCCACTGATCCCCTACATGTCAACACAGCATCAGGTGTGTAGCTGTATTTCCACTCATTCCTTGCCCACCTTAAATTTTCAATCACCTGAATACAGGCTGTTTAGCAGTGGGGGCTGGCCGAACGTTACCACTTTGCCAGATTTCTGAAAAAAGGTCTCCTCACCCCTTTGGCACAGACCTTTAATTGCCATCTGGTGCCTACACAGTGTGTGCCAGGCACTCATCAAGCCTGTGTGAAAGACTAACCCCCCTCCCTGTCCCCCTATAGAAGTTTCCAGCCAGGTCCAAACAAACGGGACTCAAAAGAGGCAGCAAGCTGTAGTTGCTGAGAGTCTGATTGTAGGGACACAAGGGGACAAATAAGTTAAATTGCGGAGACAAAACTGTAATGTTTAAAATAAATGATGGCCAGTTAGACAGATTGTCACATGGCAAGAAAAACAAGAATGTCAATGGACATACAGTCAAGCAACCAGAGTTTGCTTTATCTTGACTTCTCACATAAGTAGTTGAAGAGGAACAGATGTGTCACTGAGACAGACAGTCTCAGGTAGAAACCATCATCAGTCATTTGTCAATCAGCGTTGGACTGAAAGAAAACTTCCCGTCCAGGCAGCTGAGCCAGAGAGGACAAAATTTATTTGACTGATGCTATTTCATTGGACCTTTGACTCCTACTCAGTAAATCCATCAATTCTTCAGTTCATCAACTCAGACTTTAAATTAAATGGTTGGCGGTTATTTTGTTGCATAACAGCAGACATCTCCATTGGTAGTGTATTGAGACCTCCATTATTCCTGCCCATCTATTTCAAATTAGTTGCCACTGAGTACATCAAAACAGCATCATGTCTGCAAATATAATATACCACAATCTAAAGACAATCTTACCCAAATTAGGAAAGGTGTTTAACAGTAAACAATATTGCATTGTGGTCAATTCAAGGGATTAGTTTGAGAGGGGGGGGTCACTCTTTTTAATTCCCTTCATCTGTTGTGAGGCCACATCAGAACCTAGAAACCCAAGTTCAAAGCTCGATTTTAATGCTGGTCAATTAGTCTGTGGTTTGTTTTGGGCCATTGAGACTTGGGCATGAAAACGGATGTTGTTTGGGTTATGCAAATTATACACTTGTTTAAAGGGTGTGCGGGAATGAAAAACCACAAACTTCCTGGCACTAGAAATTTTTGTCTTGAGCATGAGGTTCCCTCTCATTGACATCAAGGGTAACATAATGCTGGAGAGAATATTTGGCTAACTCCTGGTGGCTCTAGGCTGGGACATTGCTTGTATTTTCAGACCTTTTGTCAGGTTTACTGTCAATGGATTAACAATCAAGTCATCGTCTTCTTAGTGGCACATGAACCCTTTTCTGTGTTCATTAACTTTTTTTGTGTTTTATTAGCGGTCTTAAATACCACCTAACATCACAGAGCCTTGAAATAGTGTTACCACATATGTAGCAGCAGAAGCCTCCCCCCTGTGCTCAACAGGAAACACAGCAAGATACCACAGTCCTGGCATGGGCTACCTTGTACTACCAGCTTTGTATCTAACCTCCTCTTCAGAGATTAAAAAGAAAAAGGCCATATGCATATGCCAGCTATACTCACATCCTTCCAAATAAATGTCACAACAACCCTTCCACCCCCAATCCTCTTTTTAGATAAAAGCAAGCACAGATGAAAGCCAGCAAGAAAATATGGTTTCTATCAGTTTGGCTGATTGGATGAAGCATCATCTGTTGATGCCAGTGAAACCCACAGTTGACCTTATTTTCAGAAAGCCAGTCAGGGCCATGCCCAACCCAATTTCAAAGTGGTACAGATGGAGGTCTCTATATTCTGTACTCCGTTATTGATGACACTTTAAATGAAAGAACTAACACAGAATATGAAATCAACAAACAAAATGTAGAGGCTTTTGTTAAGACATGGTGAACTGTTGCTCTTACCTCCCCTCTAAGTTAGCCTATGATCCTGTTTTTTTCTGGAAAAAGGTGTTCACATACTGTTTCCATCCTTTTGGCAAAATCTACCACCATCCCTCTGCATTCCTACCCTGTATACCAAATCTGCCCATCACTTCTTCATCCCCTCTATTGCCTTCTATTGCCTTCTATTGCCTCTATTGCCTTCACCAACATGTCCATTGAAGTCTGCACCAATTACCACTCTTTCATTTCTGGGGATATTCTGCATCACTTGATGTAGTCTACCTGCGTGTTCCTACCTCTGCTCTTATAAGTTACCCTATGTTCCTGTTTTTTTCTGGAAGTAGGTGTTCACTACAGCCATTTCCATCCTTTCTGCAAAATCTACCACCATCTGTCCCTCTGCATTCCTATCCTGGATACCAAATCTGCCCATCACTTCTTCATTTCACCTACATGTCCATTGAAGTCTGCACCAATTACCACTCTCTCATTTCTGGGAATATTCTGGATCACTTCATCTAACTCATTCCAGAACTTCTCCTTCTCTTCAAATTCCCATCCAACCTGCAGGGCATAGCCACTTACAACATTGAGCATCACAGCTTCAATTTCCATTTTCGGACTCATGAGTCTATCTGACATTCTTTTCACCTCCAGAACATTCCTAACAAACTCCTCCTATAAGATAACTCCTACTCAGTTTCTCTTCTCGTTAGTACCATCTTCTAAACACGCCTTCCTCCTCTCCGTCTTTGACCTACAGTAGCCCAGTTTCCATTGGTTCCATGTAGGTCATTGGTACCAATGGCAGTCGTTCTGGTTATTATGGTTGATTCGCATGTTTGGGTTTGGCAAAAGTTTTACGCCGTTTTACTTCCTGACGCAACCCTCTGCATTTTTCCGGGCTTGGGGCCGACTCAGGGAGACACTGCTCCGAGTCCCCCGAGGCTGGCTTGAGGCGGCACCGGCCGGTGCCTACCTGAGGCTGCATTGCCACAGATACCTCACCCCACACCTAATTCATGGCCACAGTGCATGTGTGTGTTTTAGGTTTTAAGGCCATTACACTGTGGACTCTATAAAGAGTAATGGTTTTAGAAGTTTGGTGAGTTGATATCAGATTGAGTTTGTTTGCTTGAGTCAGGAGGAACTTAAAGACTGAGGGTTTGTCACGATGACTCGACGACTCGAGCAGGGAACCACACTTCGGGGCAGAGATGGGTTGAAAGCGCTTTTATTTGGTTGAAGTGGCAGAACGGGATGGGTTGCAGACAGGACGGGTTGCAGACGGGGCTGGTTGCAGACGGAGCAGTACAGGTTACAGACAGGACGAGTTGCAGACTGGACGGGATGCAGACGGGACTGCAGAGGTTGGGCCTCACCAGTACGGGTTACAGACAGGACGAGTTGCAGACTGGACGGGATGCAGACAGAACTGCAGACTGGACGGGATGCAGACGGGACGGGTTGCAGACAGACCTGCAGAGGCTGGGCCTCACCAGTACGGGATGCAGACTGGACGGGTTGCAGACTGGACAGTACGAGATGTAGACTGGATGGGTTGCGGGAGGGAACAGAGGTCACGCCGGCCGACTGGGCCCGGCCGTGACTCGGGAAGGGAACAGAGGTCACGCCGGCCGACGGCCCGGCCGTGACTCAGGAAGGGAACAGAGGTCACGCCGGCCGACTGGGCCCGGCCGTGACTCAGGAAGGGAACAGAGGTCACGCCGGCCGACTGGGCCCGGCCGTGACTCAGGAAGGGAACAGAGGTCACGCCGGCCGACTGGGCCCGGCCGTGACTCAGGAAGGGAACAGAGGTCACGCCGGCCCGGCCGTGACTCAGGAAGGGAACAGAGGTCACACCTGGGGTCCGGTCGTGGCAAGGAATGTGGTCCAGTGCTGGCAAGGAATGAGGCGAGGGTGAGGGCCACAATCCCCCGGCGCCAGGCAGAGAGTGCCGCTGCCCTTTATAGGGATCTTGATTGGCGGCATCTGCTGCAGCTGGCGCCGATTGCAATGGGGATCAGGTGTGAACCCTGACAGGGTTTCATTAAGAGAAAGGAGCAAATAATGCATACACATTGCAATTGCCCATACTAGATGGAAGCTGGTCACCTTAATTCTCAAACAGTAAGTCAATTGTAAAAATTGATCAGTTTTTTAATCTGTTTTTATGAAATTGGTACAGTTTTTAGATCTACCACCATAACTACCTGCTTGGAGACTTCTAAAATAAGACTGAGTCTGGCTCTAGCATTGTCTTGGCAACAATTTCAGGGAACTCTAGCTGCTTCCCAAGATCAACTCTCAATCACACAACATTGCCAACAGGCCAGAGGAGTTGTTTCGAGCAGCAGTGACAGAATTCTCCCCAGCTCTAATGACAGCGATGGATTCTTTTTTTTTTTACTGGACAAAGGTTCTTGCTATGGTTGATCCCGCTACAGCTGGAATCCACTATGGCCACCTTCCCCCCAGTTGTAGAGGATGGATGGACACAACTCAAGTTGTACACTGCCTGGATCAAGAATTTTGTTCTGTGGGTCACAGCTTTCCATAGCTCAGTCCATGTGACGTTGCACTCTACACCTTGCTCCATTCTCATCCAGGCTCCCTGGTGCCGTATTTCCACCATCTGGCTGGCTCACTTCAACTCCTGCTCGCACCACCAAGGAGTAGCAACCTCCTTTCTTCCCCCTGCGCCTTGTTATGGCGAGGTGTTCAACCGCTTCCTAGACCAGCTCTTCCCTGCGCCACCAGCAGCCTTTGCCATAGCCTTGACTCTGCACTGTCCAAAGAGTCAGCAGTTCCCCACTTCTACCCCGTCTTGAGTTTGATCCTAGCACAAGCCGCCTTGGGGTCAGTGGACTAGCTTGTTGTTCTGCCTGTACGGCACATTACTGCTTAAGCTTTGCAGAAGTCCCAGTCACCTGCTCAAAAACATGATGATCATTTCAAAGTCTTCCAGTAATGAAATGGGGACTTTAAAGGCCAAGAGAGGCCAGAGCATCCGAAGGAAAATACCATGCTGGTAAATCAAGGCTTAAAATTTCCCAGGGTGGCCAGACCTGTCCACCAGAGCTAGTCAGGTCTTGGCTGGTTGCTTATTAATGGTCTCCTCCATACAGTCAACAACAAAACTAAAAAAAAATTACAAAGAATTACATGCTTGGAGGCTACTGAAGGATGAAAAAGGTCTGACCTTAATGTTGTCTCAGCGACTGATTCAAGGAACTTCAGCTGCTTTCAATAGGCTTCCTTAGCGGTAAACAAGAAGCCTCTCGGATGAGGTGAAAAGTCTTCAAGGGAGGACAATAAAGTCCAGTTGCCACAAGATTGACAATTTATCATGACCAGGATGACTGTGAACCTCCACAGGGGTACCTGGATAAAGACATGAACAGAGCACAGAAAGGAATTTGCAACATACTGCAAAACAAGTACCACCCATTGCACTGCCTTGATTGACTATACGAAAGTACCTAGCCCTCCTCTTTTGTTAGGGTCGCCAGCGACCCGTTTTAGTTTTTAAATGCATAAAATAATCACTTAAAATTTTTTTATTGCATCAAGGCTTCTTGACTTTGTCAGGAACCTTGATTTCAACAAAATTCAACAAAAACATTTTTTTTCACTGCATTATAAAATGCTCTAGTTAAAATGATGTCCTTTGTAGTGTTAGGGTCGGTTTCGACCCGGGTATAAAAATAAGATTACAAAGCAATAATTATAGCCAAAATTTAAATCATAAATGCATTGTCAGCCAACACGATGACAGCCACCTCCTCCCCCAATCATGTGAGCTTCTGGGGATGCTCATTTGTCCAGGATTGCTCCAAAAAAACAAAACAAAGATGAGCATGTCCAGTCACGTCCTTGACATGACCACTGGACTGCAGGGTCACAATATCACTTGTGACATTTTTTTTACAACCTATGACTTTGGACAAGAACTCCTCAAGAGAGAACTTACCATGGTGGGCACAGTGAAGAAAAATAAACCTGAGTTGCCTGCTGAAATTGTGCAGGTGAAAGACAGGGCTCCACTTTCCTCCAAGTTTGCTTTTACAGACACCACCACTGTTGTCTCATATTGTCCAGAAAGAAGACAGAATGTGATACTTCTGTCTACTCCTCACAAAGCTGCAGCTGTGTCATCAGCAAGTGACAAAAAGCCCACAATTATCCTTGACTATAATAAAAACAAAGGAGTGGACAACCTGGACAAGCTGACAGCCACCTTCACTTGCCAGCGTATGACCAGAAGATGGCCAATGATATTTGTGTTATGACCTGTCCTGTGTTTCAGCGTGTTCATTTTAAAGTCCTATTGCTGACATTTTTTTGTTTCTTTCCATTTTCTTGAAGAAAATATATATGGGTCGAAAATTACCCATAACACCATAGATGTTACTATGGTTGAAAATTTTAAAATGAAAAAACTAAATCAACAAATTCATTTCAGAGATGTGTTCTATACCCCTTACCAATATTCTGGTAACACAACATCCTTTAATTTATTTATATTATTCTCTTGAGGTTAATTTTTCTGTTTTTTTATTGAAATCGAGAAGTATACTAATAACAATAAAAAGGCCCAGAGAACCACAACAAAAAATTTTAAATCCAATATTTTCATGGATAAGGAAGCCTAACAAGGTAACCAAGAGATGAGAAAAAGAATTGGAATTCAATTTTTTTATTTTTAGTGTATTCTAAAGCTGATTTAAGACACAGGTCGAAACCGACCCGTTAACACCGGGGATGCTACCAGAAAACTAACACAGGAGGACGGCTAGACGTGTCTATGATCAACAGGATATTTAGAGCCTTCAACAAGAACTTGGAGCTTTGGAAGCCAGCTCTGTAAGCCAACTGCAGATGTGAGCATACAATGAGGTAAATACCAGAAATACATACTATCCCCGTGCTCTTCTGTATAGGTCTGATGCTCAGCCAGAGCACCATTAAGAATAAGTTTCTATGCCAATTATGTGCAATAAACAGGCACCCCTCTCCTCCACATGGATGAGATCAGACTGTATGCCAAGAATGAGCAGAACATTGGCTCCCTGTTTACTCATAAAGATGTCATGGCTGTATATATCTGTGGGAATGCATGCGCATCTCAAAGAATTCAGCAGTCAGTTGACCAACACCAGCAAACAGCGGACAAACACCAGCACATGACAGCCCAAGTCACACATTGCGGAAACTTCATGCAGAATGGACTCAGTGGTGCTTCTGTGAGATGAACTGACTCTAGCCTCAGTCTATACCTTGTGAAGATCTTTTCCTACTTCCACTCAACTTTCTTTGACTTTGTTTCAATACAACACTCCTTGAATACAAACTACTTTAGCAATGATCTTTTGTGGATTACGGTCCTTGCGCAGGGTGCCAACAACTGCCTACTGGACATCTGTCAAGTCAGTGGTCATCCCAATGATTTTGAAGCCTACTGACCCATACTGAGAGACCTTTTAAAGGTCAAGGAAACCTTTGGCGGTGTTTTGAGTTAATTAGCTGATTAAGGTGTGACAATAACTTTCCAATTTTAAACTTTTCACAATATTTTAATTTTCTGAGACACTGAATGTTGCATTTTCTTTATCTGTAAGCTGTAATAATTAAATTTTCAAGAAATAAAGACTTGAAATATTTCACTCTATGTGGTATAAATCTGTAGATTGAACCTTGTTATGATATTATAGTTATTTCAGATGTACCTATACTGCCAAGCAAACTCAGACTACTGAAACCCAACTTTATACACCAAAATACATTTCAGTTAAGAGGCATTTAAAGGAATGTTTAAGTTCTTTTATTTTCTTGTGATTTACATCCAGGCAATAAAATAAAATAAACTAATTTTCCCAAATAGATCATGCCTTAAAATAATTATTAATCCAAAGTAAAGTGTCCAAGTTTTCTTTGTATATGTCATATAAAGACACACATCAATGCCTGCTTGGTGCCCAGACATCTGTTGCATATCTAAATAAGAATAAGAATAAGAATAAGAATAAGAATAAGAATAAGAATTATGAATATATATATATAAATCACGCTACATTAAGTCAACAAGTGAGAGTAGGGCACAACGAAATAGAAAATCATTCAAAATCTATTCTGTTAATTATGTAGTTTGGGAGACAGTGGAATTAAAGAGTTCCAGTTAACCTGCTATACGTTTTCAGAGTATGAAGAGTGTTTTCCTCAGCTGCAGCGGTCAAGTTCTCTTGATATAGTCAGCTGAATGATTACAGGAGGCTAATGAATTGAGCATGTTCTTTAACAGGTTTGTTAATAGGGCCTATACCCACCCTCACCCCAGCTCCTCTCATGACTCCCCTCCCCGTGTACACTCACCTCACCCCCCTCTGTCCACTCCCCTCCCAAAACCCTGATTGCCCTCTACCCCCACTATCATTAACCTTACCTCCCTTCCCCCTCTACTTTCCAGCCACACCCTCTGTACACAATCTGTCCTACATGACCTTTCCTGCGCCTGCCTGTTCACCTCAGCCTGCCCTTTTTCCACATCACAGCTCTCTGACGACCGACTAGCCTCCCTCGTCATCACTGTGTAGGACATGAAAGAGAGTTCAGTCGTCTTCAGCCGGGAAAGACTGTGGGCCTTAACGGCTTCATCCCTTGTGCTCAAAGGATGTGCTACTCAGCTGGTGTGGTGTTCTTCAGCATATATCACTAGCAGGACTGGAGTTTTTGGGTACTCCTTTAAGAACTGAAGAGGGATCATTCGATCCCCTGCCCTGGAATGTGGTGGCTGAGCCGTCCCTGTTGTTATTATAATGTGCCACTAATGGCAGGCAGCCACTTGCTGGGAGTACGATGCAAGGTGTGAAATGTAGATGAGGCCTTGGTCTTCTTGTGGTCTTCACATTCTACTCAAAGTTTTGAGATTGACACTTTCTCAATGTCTGTTCCTTCAGGGTTTTTAGGTGTTTGCCAGATGTTTCTATGGTTGTGTCACTCTCCAAACTTCTGGCCATGACTGTACAGACCTGGTCGTCACATCACAATTGATGAAAAGCTTTACCCATAAAAGACACATTCCCCTTTTATTCGATATATTGCTAGAAAACCAGATAAGTTTGGCATCAAGTTCTGGGTGGCTTGTGACTTGACATCAAAGTCTATCTGCAACGTCTTTCCATTAGTTGGTAAAGAACCTGTTAGTCCCAAAGAGGAGAGACTGTCCGAGAGTGTGGTAATGAAGTTGATGGGACCGTTTCTGGACCAGGGTAGAATTGTCACAACGGACAATTTTTTCACCTTCATTTCACTTGCCAAAAAGTTGCTTAGCCGAAAAATTACCCTTCTTGGTACACTCAATAAGATTTGCAGAGAAATTCCCCCTTTGGCTCAAGAGATGAAATGCAATGAGTTCAGCATTCAGGTGTTTTCACGACGGTGTTTTCAACGACTGATGCCACCCTGACAGTGTATGCAGCCAGCCGGAGGAAGACTGTCCATGTTATGAGCGGTATACACGGTGTGGTTCAGATTGAGGACAGCCACGAAAGAAAGCCAAGCACCATCACCCGGTACAATTCCCCAAAATGGTTTCAATGTCATGGATCAGGTGGTGCGTGAGTACAGCATACGGGCAGGAACACGAAAATGGCCAGTCACTGTGTTCTATAACATGGTTTACATGGCAGCCCTGACGCCCATGTGCTGTATCAAGCCTGCACAGGAAGGAAGGAAAGGCGGCCATATTTTCTGATGCGGCTTGCTAGTGATTTGGCCGAGTCTCATGTAAGGGCAAAGAAGATTGGAACGGAGAACTGTCTTCGCAAACAGCCCGCCACACCAGCAGACCTTGGCAAAAGGAAGAAATGCCAAGTCCAGCACAGGTGTGAAAAGAACCTGCTACTGTTCAATGTGTGCACTGCTACAAGTTTACGTGTGGCAAATGCACAAAAGACGTGCAGTAGGAGTGCCAGGTCTGCTCAGACCGAGCACGGTTTAAAAAAGTTGTATATGTGTGTGAATTTTGTTTGTGTTTTTGTTACAATTCCTCTTCTCCTTTCGACTTTTCCCGTCAGGGGTTGCCACAGTGAGTCAACTTTCTCCATCTAACCCTATTCTCTGTATCTTCCTCTCTCACACCAACTACCTTCATATCCTCTCTCACTACGTCCATAAATCTTCTCTTTGGTCTTCCTCAAGACCTCTTGCCTGGCAGCTCCAATTCCAGCATCCGTCTACCAATATATTCACTATCTCTTCTCTGTACATGACTGAACCATCTCAGTCTGGCTTCTCTGACCTTCTCTCCAAAACATCGAACATGTGCCGTCCCTCTGATAGACTCATTCCTGATCCTATCCATCCTGGTCACTCCCAAAGAGAACCTCAACATCTTCATCTCTGCAACCTCTTGTTCTGCCTGCTGTCTTTTGGTCATTGTAACAGTTTCTAGTCCATACATCATCGCTGGTCTCACCACTGTCTTGTACACCTTTCCTTTTATTCTGGCTGAAAGTCTTCTATCACATAGAACCCCTGACACTTTTCTCCACCTATTCCAACCTGCTTGGACCCGTCTCTTCACCTCTTTTCCACACTCTCCGTTGCTCTGGACTGTTGACCCTAAGTACCTGAAATCCTCCAGCTTCTTGATCTCCACTCCCTGTAGCCTCACCGCTCCACCCGAGTTCCTCTCATTCACACACATATATTCTGTCTTGCTGCGACTAACTTTCATTCCTCTCCTTTCCAGCGCATACCTCCACCTCTCTAGATTTGCAAACATCAAAGTCCATTGAGATTTCTGTCTAACCTTATCTGTCAGCATGTCCATCAGCACTGCGAACAAGTAGGGGCTCAGAGCTGATCCCTGATGGAGTCCCACCTCCACCTTGAATTTCTCTGCTACCCCTACAGCACACCGTACCACTGTCTAACAGCTAGCATACATATCCTGCGCCAGTTTGACATACTTCTCTACCACTCCAAATTTCCTCATGCAATACCAGAGCTCTTCTCTTGGCACCCTGTCATATGCCTTTTCTAGGTCTACAAAAACACAATGCAGCTCCCTCTGGCCTTCTCTGTACTTCTCTACGAGCATTCTCAACGCAAATACTGTATCTGTAGTACTCTTCCTAGGCATGAGGCCATACTGCGGTTCACAAATGCCGACATCTGCTCTCAGTCTAGTTTCCACTACTCTTTCCCATAACTTCATTGTATGGCTCATCAACTTTATCCCTTTATAGTTACCGCAATTCTGCACATCTCCTTTATTCTTAAAAATAGGCACCATCACACTTCGTCTCCATTCTTCAGGCATCTTCTCCCTCTCTGAGATCCTGTTGAATAATCGAGTCAGAAAATCTACCACTGCCTCTCCTAGACACTTCCATACCTCCACAGGTATATCATCAGGCCCAACTGCTTTTCCACTCTTCATCCTCTTCAGTGCCTTCCTCACTTCACTTTTACTAATTTGTGCTACTTTGTGGTCTACAATAGTCAGTACTCTTTCCATCTTCCCATCACTCTTCTAGCATCAGTCAATACATTTCTCACTCTATCCTTAATCACCCAGACCTGTTGTACGTCCTTTCTATCATTATCTTTCTGTTTTGCCAACCTGTATCGATCCTTTTCTCCCTCCTTACAATCCAACCAACCATACAGGTCATCATACGCCCTTTGTATCTCCCTGTACTCCTGTCTGTTCTCTTCAGTCCTCTCAGTATCCCACGTCTACTTCGCTACCCGCTTTCTCTGTATATAGTCCTGCACTTCCACTTCCACCACCTGGTTGTGTGTAGCTCTGTGGTAATGTACGTGCTTTGCATGTATGAAGTCCTGGGTTCAATCCCCAGAATCTTCACTATAAGGTGCTTTCGTTTAAGGTGTCTGCCAAATGATTGTAATGTCTACTTTCTCTAGATAATACAGAAAATACTCTCCTACCTGTCTCCCTGATAACACTAGCTGTTGTTGTCCAGTCACGTGGAAGCTCTCCCTGACCACCCACAGCCTTTCTCAACTCCTCCCTGCAAACCATATAACTCTCAGCTTCCACAACTTTTTCCTCTCCTCTGCCTTTGTCCTCTTGATCTTCCTTGTCACCAGTCATCCCACAAACCACCATCCTATGTTGTCTGGCTACACTCTCACCTCCAACTACTTTGCAGTCACTGATCTCTTTCAGGTTACCTTGTCTATACAAGATGTAGTACCTGTGTGCTCCTACCTCTGCTCTAAGTTAGCCTATGTTCCTGTTTTTTCTGGAAAAAGGTGTTCACTACAGCCATTTCCATCCTTTTTGCAAAATCTACCACCATCTGTCCCTCTGCATTCCTACCCTGTATACCAATTCTGCCCATCACTTCTTCATCCCCTCTATTGCCTTCACCAAGGTGTCCATGGATCCGGTATGATCTGGTTATTACTGTTGATTCGCATGTTTGGTTTTGGCAAAGTTTTACGCCATTTTACTTCCCGATGCAACCCTCTGCATTTATTCGGGCTTGGGGCTTGGGGCTTCAGGCTCAGGGAGACACTTAGGCTGCATTACTTGACCTACCTATCTACCATATCTATATTGATATATTCAAGAATAAATTTCCTATTGAAAGGAAACGGTCAGGTTTATATCTGATAACCTCAGATTCCACTTGACTTGGCTGTCAGTGGAAATGTTCCACTTGACGTGGTCCCAGTTTATATCTGCAGTGAAATCATTTGGACATATGCATGCACAGGTCTATCCGCTTCTTGTCAATACTGCAACTGAGGAACAACCTGCATGACAACAAATATACATCCATCCATCTTCTGCAGCTTATCCTGAAATAAAGGGTCATGGGTGAATGCTGCTTTACAAAAAAACAAAATAAATCTGTAACTCATCACAGCTGTGAGACATGAATTTGATATTGTGAAATACTGTTTGGGCAATCCAATGAGAGCTTTTCTAAACCGTTACTTGACGGTTTGGGTAATTATCTCTAACAAAAGCTTGGCAGCTCCCATTTGATATGAATTCAACATACAGACACAAACAAGAATTCCAAATGCATTCATCCTGATGAATAGGAGGCTGTCACAACCAGAAAGTTTGAAGATTGTGAACATCCATGTGACTCTTTAGTTGATATCTTTCTCAGAAAGTTTGATGATCCCACTCACAATTATTACATTGTGAGTGATTACAAACTGATTCTGAAGTGAATAAAAGGAAACTTTGACAGCATACAATCCAGAAATTAGAATTTCATCTTGCTTCCAAACATACTACCAAATGCAAAAGAATTTCCTCGATGGCAATCAATAAAGTTTATCTTATCTTATCTTACTCTTTACCATACATCTATTGTTTGGCTTATCAACTTTAACCCTCTATAGTTTCTGCAATTCTGCACAACTCTTAGAAATGGGTAGAGCCGCTACACTTCTCCATTCCTTAGGTATCTTCTCACTCTCAAAGATCTTGTTGAATAATCTAACCAGAATCTCTAACACTGCCTCTTCTAGACGATTCCATTAGGAACAATTGCCTTTCCTCACTTCACTCTTGCTAATCCCTGCTACTCTGTGGTCTACAACCTCTTTGACCCTTCCCTCACTTTCATTTTCCTCACTCATCAGTTCTTCAAAGTGCTCTTTCCATCTTCCCAACACTCATCTTGCTCCTGTCAATATATTTCCCTCTTAATCCTTAATCTCCTAAACCTACTGGGATTACATCCTTTCCATCTCTATCTCTCTGATTTACTAACCTGTATAAATCATTCTCTTCCTCCTTGCTTTGCGACCTAGCATATAAGCCACCATACGCCATTTGTTTGGCATTTGCCACCTCTACCTTCACCATGAGGTGCATCTCCCTGTACTCCTGTCTGTTATCTTCAGTCCCCTTAGTGTCCAACCTCTTTGCTAACTTCATCCACTATATATACTCCTGCACTCCTTCATTCCACCACCAAGGCTTCATATCTACTTTCCTTCCAGATAACCCACCGATTACTCTACTACATCTCTTCCTGACCAGCTTTTCTTAACTACTCCCTGAAAAGCATACCACTCCTCCCTTTTCAGCTTCCTCTACTTTTTGGCTTTTTGTGCAAAACAAAATTTGCCAATGTACTATATGTCATGAGAAACTGACAACAAAGGGCCTACCAGCATTAACTCATATTGTAAATTTGTCAATATATAAGCGGTTTTATGTGTCTTGAGAACATTCTTAGTCACCCAGGTCATGTAACAAATTTGCATAATTTTTGTGGTACTAACAGGACTTAGCTTGAGTCATCTTAACAGCTTCCTTCAGTTCATAAACAATGCTTTCTCAGACAACAAATTCTTCAGCAATAAGAAACTGAAAACCCTATTTCTTGTAAATAGTCATTTTACCTGTTTAAAACTGTGTTTGTATCCTAATATTAGTTGAGGACAGAACTAAAAGTGGGACCATGGATACCTGGCCAGACTTGATTTAATACATCTTTTCTCAGTATTGTATAAAGCTTTTAGAACTGTTATTTAATAGTAAGGTGTTTTCAATGCTTTATGATACTGTGTATTTATTTATTTATTGCTTTTTGTTTGTCATCTGTTTGATTTTATGTTTGTTAGATTATCTGGTCTAAGAAAACATTTGCAGATTTAAAATACATGCCATGTCTAGAATTTAATGTTTTATTTCCAATAAGAGATATTTTCAGAGAGACACTTGGGTGATTTTGATGGCTTATCTGGATGAACTTTTTCACATACCCTACCATCTTAACTTCGGTTAAAATTCTGCCCCCTGGCAGTCCACAAAGAATTTATACAGAAAGGTTCAAAGCTGATTAGCTTGAGTTACTATCCCAGCATTTAAGTGTACTTTTTATGGATAGCAGTGTGGAGATTTTTTCACTCTGCACAATTCTGGATCCTCTGATCCTGTAACACTAATTTTGGAACGTCTGTGTGATTCATTTATCTTGTTCTTTAGTCCCACTTTGTGTTTGTGAGTGTCAGATATTTTGTTTAGTATCTTTCCCTTTGGATCCATTCTCATCAGGATTTTGTCCCTATTATATGTTGAAATGAAAATAAACACTGTCTTCAGTATCTGCCTGAGACCAACAGTTTGAACTGTGGTTCACTTGCCTCCATTCGACATAAGACAATACTATCAATTAATATACCGAACAGGAACAACAAGAAATATTACTTTTGATTTGAAATACTCATTTGTCTGAGTTTCCTATTCCCCGCTAAGGAGAGTATGATGTTCTCGAGCTTCTTTTCGCAATGTTTACAGAGTCCTCTCAAAGCAAACACTTTTTTTTAAATGCATGACAAAAAGTAATTAAGGACCTTAATTGCAGTTTAACATATAGGTGTATTTTTGATATACATCCCACAAAATAATGTGTAAATAACTATGTATTATCTAATTCAACTGTCTTGACTAACACACATCTTCAAAGTCTTATGGAGCTTGGGACCTGTGCTCAGGAGTGGCAAAATGTGGTAGTGGTCCCATTTCAAAAATGGCTTAGAAGGAGAATGTGTGTTATGAATATAGATGGATCATGATGTACATTCTCCTATGAAAAGTTTGCACAAGGATTCAAAACAGGAGATTTAGATAGGTTATTGAACGTCTAATTCAAGAGGAACAACATGGATATGCTCATTCTCTCTACAAGTGCTTTGTAAAATGGAGAAGGCATATGTTTTGTGGATACATCAATGTGCATTTGTGGGGATGAGTGTGTCCAAGATGGGAACATCATGATTGTCTCTGTTTTTTGTTGACAATGTGGTGCTGTTGGGCTCATCACTAGATGACCTCCAGTCGGTACTGACTG
Organism: Fistularia commersonii; assembly: GCF_037954325.1. NCBI lineage: Eukaryota > Metazoa > Chordata > Actinopteri > Syngnathiformes > Fistulariidae > Fistularia > Fistularia commersonii. The sequence goes on from NC_141291.1 coordinate 20,385,350, forward strand.
CAAATTAGTTAAGATTAGAGTCTGAACCTCCGAATAGGAAGATTGAAATTTTCAAATCAGTTTGGAATAAAACTACTGCCTCAAGTGACAAAGTATTAAGTATCTTGGGACCATGTTCACAAGTGACTGTAAGATGGAGCCAGAATTAGACTGGCGGATTGGTGTGGCATCCACAGTGATGCAGAGACTTCAGCGACTGGTAGTTGGGAAGAGGAACAGACCACAAATCATTCATTTTACTGCTTTATCTTTATGTATGATCATGAATGTACCAAATCTTGCTTATTGTCATGAAATTTTCTGTCATGACAGAAAAAGTAAGGTCATCCATAAGAGAGCCTGAAACTCCTAAAGGCGGCTGGGTTTAGCCTTAAAGATTGGGTGAAGGGTAAAGGAGCATGTCAGGAGGAGCTTGGAGAAGAGAGAATGCTTCTTTGTGTCGAAAAGAGTCAGTTGAGGTGGTCCAGATTACTGTAAAATATGCCAGCTTGGCATCTCTCGTCGAGGTGTTCTGAGTATGTGCACTTGATAAGAAACTGATTAACCCAGAACAAAATGATGTGATCACATGTTGCATCTGGTCTAGGAACAGACTGGACACCTCCCAGAAGTATTTGAGTAAAATTGAGTGCCTTCCTGAGAAAAATACCTCAATTGCCATCACAACCCTTGACCAACCATTGATAAGCAGTGGGATTGGGAATAAATCAATTAATTAAGTAATATGTTAATTTTCTCTTTAATGATTTTCTGCTACTGCACAAACAGTGTTTTAAATAGCTCTCAAAGCCAGCATGCTCCAGTGGATTTAGGCTTCAGTTACTTCACTTACTAGTTGTTGAAATGTAATAATGTGGTACATCAAAAAGAAATTCGAACATATTTTAAGCCAGAAGATAGTAAAGTGTTTTTTTTTTCCATTGCCAGTTTATTCTATGCATTTTATAAGCAGTTTTCCTGAGTAGAAACTGTATGACTTAAATGACTATAATGCACATGCACTCACTTGCTTCTGACGAAAAGTTTCAGGTGAGTCACCTGCCAATTTATTCTCAAAAAAACTATTAGATAATCCTAATAATAAATAACTAATAATAATTAAATAATCCTTGTTACCATGCATTAGTTACAATCAACAAATCAGAGAGATGGAGTCTATTCTATTCTATCTATCCTATGTACCTAACTCAGTGATATAGTGACAGTGTTCCGATCCGGGATTATGTGTCTGTGTGCAGCTCCATTCACCCCAGTCCCTCAACAGTGAGACTGATTGTGCAGGAGAATGATTTCAGGCTCAGCTTAAGAGGAGCATGCTGCCAGCCTTTTGGCATCAGATTATTGTCTGGAATGGTTACTGTCACATGGACCTCTTGCCCAGTCACCCCTTCTTGGTGGCATTATCTCCAAAGTAAGATTATTATCTCTGTTTCATTCCTGAGTCCAGAGGTTGATGTCCCTGACTGGGCTTCTTCTCACGTGGTGTATGCGAGCCGCCCGTCCATGAGCTTCTTCCCGCCGGTCTCGGAGCTTCTTCCCACCCATTCCTGAGCGTCTTCCCACAACCAGAGGGTCAACGCCTCTCTTCACCACTTCCTAGTTCCAGAGACTCCCGGGATGCACCCCCAGAAACAATTCGGACCTTGCACAGCGCTCCATTCATCTTTGTAAAGTAAGCCCTTTGAAACACCTAACCTTCTGAGTGTCCTTTTGTTTGGGTCAGGCATCACCACCGAAATCATGACGGAAAGTGACACTTTCTTCTTCGTTGAGTCTGAGGGAGGATGTTGCATCTGAGCGACATGTAGATCCATCAAGGAACTGTCTGGGTGAGGTTGTTGTCCTTACACGACTTTACAAGACTGGCCACCTTCATCCTGTAGGCCACTTAATGTCCGATGGTGCTGGTCTTATCACTGTGGTGTCATCTGCGAACTTCAGGATGATGTTGTCCTCATGGGAGGCGACAGTCATGGGTGAACAGGGTGTATAGGATGGGGATGAGGACAAACCCCTGAGGAGTGCCTGTGTTCATGATGATGATGGCTGAGGTCCTGTTACCTATCCTGACAGCCATGAGTCTGCCAGTCAGGAAGTCCAGGGGCCAGTCACATAGCATAGGGTGCAGGCCAAGGGTGGACCTTTTGCATGTGAGTTTATAGGGTATGACAGTGTTGAATGCGGAGCTGTAGTACACAAAGAGCATCCTGATATAGGAGTCTTGTTTTCTTGGTGGAGAGGGAGTAGTCAAGGGTGGCAGCTATGACGTCTGAAGTGGACCTGTTGGGCTGGTATGCGAATTGCAGGGGCTCTAGGGTTTCTGGGATATTGTTCTGAATGTGGGCCAGCACCACTCTCCCAAAGCACTTCATGATGATTGAAGTGAGTGCTTCTGTCCTGTAGTCATTCAGAGATGGGTGGGTTCCTATCAGGGAGGGGGGCAATGGTTGTGTTCTTGAAACAGGTGGGGATGGTGCTCTGGCTGAGGGAGGGTTTGAAGATGGTGGTGAGAACATCAGCCAGCTCATTGGCACAATTGGCCTGAAGTGCTGGCTCTCCTGTGTACATGCTATCCGTTTGTGCTGAGGTTGTTTGGTCTCTCCAATGTAGACTTCATCACAATCTTCAGTGCAAGTGACAGCATCCACCACATTCTCTATCTTATGCCTGGGTGTTTTGACCTTGGGGTGGATCAGTTTTTGTTGAATTGTACCGGTATATGGTGTTTATTAAACACCCTTCTGAGTTTTTTGTAAACACAAGCAACATATGTCATGAAATGTCTTTAAAGCAAAGCTGAAGACCCTCTTGTTTTCCGCTACACATGAGCTGTGTTTGTTTCCTCCGGGTTCTCTGCATTCCTCTCACAGTCCTAAAAACTTCTCAGGTTAACATGAAGCCTGAGAAATGTACACTAAAGTATCAATTGCTTTTCCTGGTAATTTGATAAATATTTGACTGGGTGTATGTCACACAGATTCACACAAATAACACAGCATGTCATCTTCCAGAGTTGCTTGCATATTGGTTTTGGCTAATGTTGTGGATTAAAAGTGTTGTGTTTTTACTGACCCACTGCTTCTGGCTTTCAGATTTTCTATAATGCTGCTTGAAGTTGGAATGCCAGAGGGTCAGTTGGGTTTAGTACCTGAACTAAGTGGTTGGCAGGCTTTATCTAATTCCCTTCAAATTTCCCTTCAAATTTTTTTCTTAAGCAAGCTTGTAAGTACCGGTGATCCATTCAGTGAAGCTAAAAGTAAATACACATGCAGTCATATTCCTTTGGCACGACTTGTAACAAAAAGGACAAGGGGATGGAACCATGACTGATTCTTCAGTGATGCTTTCAGCACTAACAATGTCCTATTGAGGTCATGAAATGAAAAACAGCAGGCTTTATGTGGGTGAATAACTTGCTGTTTAAAATACTGAAAAAAAGAAAATGTTAACTTTGTGGGGAAAAAAATGTGAGACTGATTGACATGTCATTGCACTTCATTTGAGGGACAAATTGGATCTGTAATGTAGATCACGAAAATAAAAATTCTCCCAAAAGATTTGAATTCATAAAATATTGAAAAACCCTTGAAAAAGAAGTCAAACCTCACCTGACAGGGAACTTTAAGTTAATGTAACAATGAAAATCAGCATAATGGTAGGGTATAAGAAGAGAATATTGTTGTGGGCACACAACTTATAAAAGTCAGTGGTGGGCCGTCAGGGCCTGCAAGGCCTTCTCTGCTGGCCTAGAAAAATATCTGAATCTGAAATGTTAATTATGTTTTGTCCATGAATACTTTTTAAATAATTCCAAATGGTCTGTTCATTTCCTTTCATAGGTTTTCTCCTGGTTGTGCCGTTTCCAGACATACATTTTCATATTAACCAATCACATTTCAGCCATAATCTGTTGCCAGGCACGGGGGGGCGGGGGGCTGCACAATTGGTTCTGCAAGCCCTTTACACAAAAAATAAGTGTTGACGCTGTTACTTCAACCAATCAGATTTTGAGTTGGCAACATTAAAGCCTTCTAGCAGACTACAACCACTTCAGCGTATTCACACCCTCTGATTGGATAGGCAGAGAATGGACAAGTGTATTAGCAAGGAGAAGCGTACTAGCGAGCTGCAAACAGAGACAAAGTTGTGTTTGTTTAATATAGGTGTTGTCAACCCACAATGGCTGCAGGAGGAGAAGAAACGGATTTAGTTGTAAAAATATTATTAGAGCATTTTTGGTGTTTTTTATGTGTCGCAGCTGTTTGCTATAAAGGCATTTATTGTGGCTTCTGTCCGTTTTTGTGGCTCCCGCCACGGGACCAGACTTTGTCTCGGTGTGTTCAGATTTCATTCAGGGGAAAACGTCACAATGGTCAGGAACTGATCAAGCAAGAATGGTTTATTCAAAGTCAGAAAATACACTTACGAGAAATCCAGAGATATCCCGGGCTAGAAAGAATGTCACTCCGAGAGGATCGTTCACCCTCTCAGCACACCCGCTGAGATGCCTCCAGCAGATGTGCAGGTGAGGATATTCTGGCCCCGAGCCGAGGAGGCGTGGTTTTATACCATCGCCTCAACGGTCGGGTTTATTTCCTTGTAAGGAATTGTTTTACACACTCTTGGAATTAGGGCACTTGGGGTGCCGGGCCGCATCCCAGAGAAGGCCGCAGGCTTTCAAGAGTCTCTCCAGAGTGTCCTGGGTCTTCCCCGTGGTCTCCTCCCAGATGGACATGCCCAGACTACCTCCCCCAGGAGGCATCCAGGAGGCATCCTGACTAGATGCCCGAGCCTTCTCATCTGACTTCTCTCTATGCAGTGGAGCAGCAACTCAACTCTGAGGTCCTCCCGGATGACTGAACTTCTCACTCTATCTCTAACAAAGAGTGCAGCCACAATGTGGTGAAAACCATTTCAGCCGCTTGTATCTGCAGTGTCATTCTTTTATTCACTACCCACAGCTTTTGACCATAGGTGAGGGTGTGAACATAGATCAACCGGTAAATTGAAAGCTTCACCTACTGGCTTAGCTCCCTCTTCACCACAACAGAGTCTGCATCACTGCAGATGCTGCACTGATCCACCTGTCCCACTTCATCCTACCCTCACTTGTGAAAAAGACCCCGAGATATTTGAACTCCTCCACTTGGGGCAGGACGTCTTCCCCAACCTATTTCTGGTCTTGTATTTGGAGGTGCTGAGACTCATCCTGGCCACTTCACACTCAGCTGCGAACCTCTCCAGTGAGAACTGGAGATCATGTCCTGATGAGGCCAAAAGAACCACATCATCTGCAAAAAGCAGAGACTAGATCCTGTGGCCACCAAACTGGATCCCCTCGATGCTCTGGCTGAAGCTAGAAATTCTGTTAAAAGTTATGAACAGCATCGCTGACAAAGAACAGCCCTAGTGGATACCAACCCTCCGACTTAGAACCACCAATGCAGACCACGCTCTGGCACTGATCACACTAGGACTGAACAGCTCTGTAACGGAGTTTGGTGCCCCATACTCCCGGAGCACCCCAAACAGGGAGGAGTGTGATCCACCAGTAGTTGGAGCACACCCACTTACGAGAAATCCAGTAACATCCCGGGCTAGAAAGAATGTCACCCCGAGAGGATCGTTCACCCTCTCTGCACACCCGCTGAGATGCCTCCAGCGGATGTGCAGGTGAGGATATTCTGGCCCCGAGCCGAGGAGGCGTGGTTTTATACCATCACCTCAACGGTCGGGTTTATTTCCTAGTAAGGAGTTGTTTTACACACTCTTGGAGGCAGAGGCACGCCAGCCAGGACAGCCCTACCGCATCCAGAGTCTTGAGGAATTCAGGGTCGACGGCATCCACCCCTCGGGGCCCTGCTAACTGGAGAGCTTTTTTACTGCTTCAACAACTACAGCTCCGGAAATAGGTGTGTCCGCTCCAGAGTCCCCCGACTCTGCTTCTTCATTGGAAGGTGTTTCGACAGGAATGCGGAGGTCTCTGAAGTACACCTGCCAGCAATCTACTACGTCTCAAGTTGAGGTCAGCAGTGGTCTACTCTCACTGTACAGTGTTGACAAAGCACTGCTTCTCCCTCCTAAGTTGTCGAGTTGTTGCTCAGAATCTCCTTGACAGCCATCGGAAGCCATTCTCCAAGGTCTCCTCCCACACCAGTTTTTGCCTCGGCAACCACTGAAGTTAGTTGGCCTGCCGGTACCTGTCTGCTGCCTCCTGAGCTCCACAAGCCAAAAAGGCCTGATTGGGCTCCCTCTTCAGTTTACCGGCATCCCTCACCACTGCAGTCCACTAGCGTGTTCGAGGGATGCAGCCCGGACAGGCGCCAACCACCTTTCAGCCACAGCTCCATTCTGCTACCTCAACAATGGAAGTGCGGAACATGGCCCATTCGGACTCAATGCCCCCAATGCTTCCCCAGAGACGTGGTTGTAGCTCTGCCAGAGGTCAGAGTTGAAACAAATTCTGACAAGGGACTCTGCCAGATGTTCCCAGCAGACTCTTTCGTTACATTTGGGTCTTCCAGGTTTGACCAGCATCCTCCCCCACCATCAGAGCCAGCTCACCACCAGGTGGTGATCAGTTGACAGCTCCGCCCCTCTTTTCACCTGTCCAGGACATGTGTCCGCAAGTTTGATGACATGACCATAATAATAATAATAATAATGATAATAATAATAGCAGTGAACATGGTCAGTCAAGCTTGAGAAATCTCTTTAATAAATATCTAATCTACAATTTAGGGGTATGTGGAGGGTGGACTGGGGCAAACGTTCCATAAATGCATGTACAGTATTAGAATAATTAGATATTGTAAATTTTTAACAAACCTGCACATTATTTTGATTAAATCACAGCCCCACTGGCATTGTGCGTACATACAGTACACTTCATCACCCTCATATTCCACCTTCAGCATACCCCTATTAAGAAATAGATGGCAACTGCAAAGCATTTGAAGAATGGTGATGCATGAACATGAAAGCACTAATAATTTTCCTATTAGTTACAGCAGTCCCCTAATGCAGCCTCAGGGCGGCACTGGCCCGTGCCTCTCCAAGCCTGCCTTGGAGGGACACGGAGCAGTGTCTCCCTGTGCCGGTCCCAAGCCCGGATAAATGCAAAGGGTTGCGTCAGGAAGGGCATCCGGCGTAAAACTTTTGCCAAAACCAAATATGCGAGACAACCAAAACTATACCATACCGGATCGGTCGCGGACCGGGTTAACGATGACCGCCATTGGTACTGATGACCTACAGGTTACTAATGGAAATTGGGCTACTGTGGGTCGAAGAACAAGAACAAGAAGAAGAGGAGGAGTGCGTGTTCGGAAGCAGAGAGAGAGGAGGAAAGGAAAGAGTCTGGGACTGAGAGTAGGGACTTTGAATGTTGGGACTATGACAGGAAAAGGTAGAGAGTTGGTGGACATGATGCAGAGAAGGAAGGTGGATATACTGTGTGTCCAGGAGACCAGGTGGAAAGGTAGTAAGGCTAGAAGCTTAGGAGCAGGCTTTAAGTTGTACTATTATGATACTAACAAGAAGAGAAATGGAGTAGGAGTTATCTTGAAGGAGGAGTTTGTAAGGAACGTCCTAGAGTTGAAAAGAATGTCAGATAGACTTATGAGTCTGAAACTGGAAATCGAAGGTGTGATACTCAATGTTGTTAGTGGCTATGCCCCGCAGGTGGGATGTGAATCTGAAGAGAAGGAGAAGTTCTGGAATGAGTTCGATGAAGTGATGCAGAATATTCCCAGAAATGAGAGAGTGGTCATTGGTGCAGACTTCAATGGACATGTCGGTGAAGGCAATAGAGGGGATGGAGAAGTGATGGGCAGATTTGGTATCCAGGATAGGAATGCCGAGGGACAGATGGTGGTAGATTTTGCAAAAAGGATGGAAATGGCTGTAGTGAACACCTACTTCCAGAAAAAACAGGAACATAGGGTAACTTATAAGAGCGGAGGTAGGAGCACGCAGGTAGACTACATCTTGTATAGACGAGGTAACCTGAAAGAGATCAGTGACTGCAAAGTAGTTGGAGGTGAGAGTGTAGCCAGACAGCATAGGATGGTGGTTTGTAGGATGATTCTGGTGACAAGGAAGATGAAGAGGACAAAGGCAGAGCAGAGGACAAAATGGTGGAAGGGAGGAGTGTTGCATGGTTTTCAGGGAGGAATTGAGAAAGGGTCTGGGTGGTCAGGGTGAGCTGCCAGATGATTGGACAACAACAGCTAGTGTTATCAGGGAGACAGGTAGAAGAGTACTTGGTGTGTCATCTGGGAGGAAAGTAGATAAGGAGACTTGGTGGTGGAATGAGGAAGTGCAGGAGTGTATACAGAGAAAGCGGTTAGCGAAGAAGAAGTGGGATACTGAGAGGACTGAAGAGAACAGACAGGAGTTCAGGGAGATGCGGCAAAAGGTAAAGATAGAGGTAGCAAAGGCAAAACAAAGGGTGTATGATGACTTGTATGCTCGGTTGGATAGTAAGGAGGGTGAGAATGATCTATACAGGTTGGCGAAACAGAGAGATAAAGATGGAAAGGATGTACAACAGGTCCGGGTGATTAAGGACAGAAGGGAAATGTATTGACAGATGCTAGAAGAGTGATGGGAAGATGGAAAGAGTACTTTGAAGAGCTGATGAATGTGGAAAATGAAAGAGAGGCAAGGGTAGAAGAGGTGACTATTGTAGACCACAAAGTAGCAAAAATTAGTAAAAGTGAAGTGAGGAAGGCATTGAAGAGGATGAAGGGTGGAAAAGCAGTTGGTCCTGATGATATACCTGTGGAGGTGTGGAAGTGTCTAGGAGAGCTAGCGGTAGATTTTCTGACTAGATTATTCAACAGGATCTTAGAGAGTGAGAAGGTGCCTGAAGAATGGAGACAAAGTGTGATGGTGCCTATTTTTAAGAATAAAGGGGATGTGCAGAATTGTGGCAACTATAGAGGGATAAAGTTGATGAGCCATACAATGAAGTTATGGGAAAGAGTAGTGGAAACTAGACTGAGAGCAGAAGTCAGCATTTGTGAACAGCAGTATGGCTTTATGCCTAGGAAGAGTACTACAGATGCAGTATTTGCGTTGAGAATGCTAATAGAAAAGTACAGAGAAGGCCAGAGGGAGTTGCATTGCGTTTTTGTAGACCTAGAAAAAGCATATGACAGGGTGCCAAGAGAGGAGCTCTGGTATTGTATGAGGAAGTCTGGAGTGGCAGAGAAGTATGTTAGACTGGTGCAGGACATGTATGCTACATGTATCCATCAGGGATCAGCTCTGAGCCCCTTCTTGTTCGCAATGGTGATGGATAGGCTGACAGATGAGGTTAGACAGGAATCCCCATGGACCATGATGTTTGCGGATGACATTGTGATCTGTAGTGAGAGCAGACAACAGGTAGAGGAAAATCTAGAGAGGTGGAGGTATGCTCTGGAAAGGAGAGGAATGAAAGTTAGTCGCAGCAAGACAGAATATATGTGTGTGAATGAGAGGAACTCGGGTGGAACGGTGAGGCTACAGGGAGTGGAGATCAAGAAGCTGGAGGATTTCAGGTACTTAGGGTCAACAGTCCAGAGTAACGGAGAGTGTGGAAAAGAGGTGAAGAGACGGGTCCAAGCAGGTTGGAATGGGTGGAGAAAAGTGTAAGGGGTACTATGTGATAGAAGACTTTCAGCCAGAATAAAAGGAAAGGCGTACAAGACAGTGGTGAGACCAGCGATGATGTATGGACTAGAAACTGATACAATGACCAAAAGACAGCAGGCAGAACTAGAGGTTGCAGAGATGAAGATGTTGAAGTTCTCTTTGGGAGTGACCAGGATGGATAGGATCAGGAATGAGTCTATCAGAGGGAAGGCACATGTTCGATGTTTTGGAGAGAAGGTCAGAGAAGCCAGACTGAGATGGTTCGGACATGTACAGAGGAGGGATAGAGAATATATTGGTAGACGGATGCTGGAATTGGAGCTGCCTGGCAAGAGGTCTCGAGGAAGACCAAAGAGAAGATTTATGGACATAGTGAGAGAGGATATGAAGGTAGTTGGTGTGAGAGAGGAAGATACAGAGAATAGGGTTAGATGGAGAAAGTTGACTCGCTGTGGCGACCCCTGACAGGAAAAGCCGAAAGAAGAAGAAGAAGAAGAAGAATACTTAATTCATTAATAAATAATTCCAAACAGTCTGTCTGCTTCCTTTCATGGCATTTTCTCAGGCTGTGCTGCCTCCAGAATTGTATTTTCATATTAAACATTTTAACCAATCACATTTCAGCCATTAATTGTTGCCAAGCAGGGTCAAAGTCCAAGAAATCTGGCTGGAGGCATGCACAAACAGGTGCTCTAGCAAAAAATAAGTGTTGCTGAAACTGTTGCTTCAACCAATCTGATTTTGAGTTGCAACACCAGGGCCTTCTAGAAGGTTATGGTCACGTCACCGTATGACACACCCTTTGATTAAATAGTGCCAGGCAGTGCTAGCAGGCTGCACCTGTAGCGACCCGCGCAAACACAAATAAAGTTGTGTTGACATGATAGCTAATTTGTCAACTCATGATGGCTTAGGGAAGAGAAGAAATTGATGTGGTTGCAGATTTGTCAATGCCATTTTCAAGATGGACTTTTCAAGAAAAGCTGAAAATTGTTAAGAACGGTCAGGCAGTCATGATGCTAGCAGACCTGTTAGAGTGAGGAAAAGGATTTGTCTGTCACTTTTAGTCCGCTATGAGCAGTAGCCCTGGTTCACAGGCTCCAAGGACCACTGCAAGTTGTATTGCTGGGCGTGCTTGTTATTTGCCACTGATTGACATGCTGTTTTACGCCACAATGTGTTTATAAATTTGACTTGCGTAACCAAGGCAGCAATAAGACACATTTCTGCATAATAACATGTTTTTTTATAGCAATTAAACCATTATTGAGGGGTGGATTGATAAATGGAGCACTATTGAAGGCCTAGGTGTGAAATGCATAGCCCACCACTGACACACACACACTTACATCTCTAGTCATTACAGTTATTAGTCTAATGTATGATATAGTAATGGTTTGATAATGTAAACCAGATATAGGCCAGTTAACTACGTGCCAGTAGTTTTTCAATGGAAATTACAAGACGCATACAGTTGGCTTCAAAATGTTTCTTTGCGTTGTTGAGTTTTGGTTTCTTACACTATGTTTCTAACAGCCTGTTTGCTATATGCTTTACGATTTCCTCTTGAATGTATTCTTGTCAACGACTACCATATATTTATTCATTTACTTACTTAGTTACTTACTCACTCGCATACTTGATATTTTCATTGTTTTGGAGCCAAACAGAGAATTCATAGGAGCCGTTCAGTCCTAATATAAAATTCATTATTCCTTTTCAATTCTTATGTGATGACGAGTGAACATTTTGGCCTTCAACAATTTACTCACTGAGGCAAAATGTCATACTGTATCTTGTGGATATCATCCACCCTATAGTCCTGTGCATTCTTGTCTCTCCTCTCTCTTCCTATCCCTCTCTTACAGGTAAGTCTCCCTCCAGTGCTGCAGAATCTGTATCCCTGCTAGTGGGTCAACTGTTGCCCCTTGGTCCTGCTCAACAAACCCCTGCTTCAACTGCCATAATGTTTCTTGTTATAAGTTTTGATTATTATCATTATTATCATTCCATTTGACTCATCCCAAATAGTTAAGGCAGGCAGTTGTCCATCACAAGTCGGGTTCAGTTCAAAGTTTCTACCTGATGAAATTTTGTTTTTCCTTGCCAGTGTCACCAAGTGCTTACTCATGGAGGAGATGTGTAAATACATATACTAATGCATCTGGACACATCCTCAGTGATGCTCCTGGGATCATTGGTCTTTCAACATCGTAAACCCTCATCCAGGTGACCCAGCCAGGGCTGATCAGACCCCGGCTTGTGTCCAGTTGGCACGCTAGCTACCATGACTCCTATTACAAAGACTAAGGCCTGGTCTTGCTCTATGAAAAGTGCCTTGAGATACATTTTTGGTATTTTGGTATTTTGCACTGTATCTATTTGAATTGAATTTGAATTGAACTAACTGTTGATAGTTTGTTCCACAACCAGATGAGTAGCCACCAGGGTGCTGCACAGCAAAACCTGCACTCATTCCACTGGATCCTGGGTGCACCACTCCCTTCTTGTCCTGACCTCAACCCCTGCGGAGAGGACCTGGTTGTCGGCTGATTCTTGGTAGAAAAGGACTGTTCTAGCTCGAGTACCTTGAACTCCTCTGCCAGACCGCTGAAGGGAAGCTGTAGCTTTAAGCTATGCCCAAAGAGAGCAAAGTTGCTTAGGCTCTGTGGCAGGTCCAGCCACCTACGCATGAGCCCACAGACCTGCTGTTCAAAGTTCTCCACGTTGGTAATTTTGACTTTGTAGATTAGCTGTGAGAGACGAGGGAGGATGCCATGCTGGTAAATCCAGGCCTTGAACTTGACAGAAACTCCTGACTTGTCCAGAATCATGTGTCAAGGTCATTGCTGGTGCCTTTTCATGCAGCAGTATCCTCCAGGATTCCAGTGAAGAGCTTGCCCACGTACTTTACTGGCTTTTGCCAGGGTAACCTTCTCCTCCTTTTTTGCCTTTTGGTACTAGCCCCTGAGTGTCCTCAGCTGTTGTCTGAGTTGCTTAAACTTGACCTCTCATCGGTTCAGATTTAGTGCTGCAGCACAAGTCTTAATGGCATGTTGCTCCGCAACGCAAAACTTTTCTGAGCCAATTTTTATTATGAACGTGCTCATGATTCAGACCCTCTGGTCCAAGTTGCCCTTGGGTGTTGCTTCAAGAGCTGTGTCAACATCCTCATCGCACTTCACCCCACTGTCTCTTTGTTGGCACCTGGCCCCAAAAACTGATGCAGCTATGATGGTTTGCTTTGGTTTGCTGCTCATGGTGCTTAGAGACTCTCGGCACTGTGGTGTGTTTGGGCCTGGATCCTCTTCTGTCTCACCAGTTGCTGTTCTGTGCACTGGCACTGCGTGTTGGCACTGTGTGCCACATGCTCCCCTAGGCACCCCATCGTGGTCTTGTGTATTCTTAGACCAGTTTCATTTTTGCTGACCTTGCCACTTCAGCAAACTCCATTTGCAGTCCATTTGCATTGGTCATTGCCAGAAAGAAAACACATACACTAAATGTATCACTGCATCCTGCGCCTTTGAAGTTAATATTTTTAGCTACAGTTATCACTCAACACAACTGTTCTAAAAAAAATTCTTTTAACATACTATAAATTGCAGCCCATTGAGATAATCCTCAATTTCTCTATCGCAACATGCACTGTACCAAAATGTCTCAAAACCACCACTTTCATACCTAGGTTCAAGAAAACAAACACTAGTAGCTTAAATGACTACAGACCGGTAGCACTTACATTAAATGAGATGAGGTGTTTTGAGAGGCTGGCCCTAGCACACCTTAACGCAGCACTCCCACCCTGCCTTGATCAACACCAATTTATATATAGTCAACAGATCAACAGAGGACCCCATTAACACTGCACTTTACCGTTGCACTGCACTTTACTCACCTGGATCAACCAGGCTCATATGCAGGAATTCTGTCTGGAGACTTCGGTTCTGCATTTAATGCAATTATCCTCAGCAGACTAGTGGACAAACTATTCAAACTAAGAATTGCTGGGACCATGAATGGACAGATCAAGGACTTCTTAACAGACCACCCCCAGACTGTCAGGCAGGCCAACTACTCTCCAGTCCTGACTCTTGGCACTGGAGTTCCCCAGGGGTGCACGCTATCTCCGGTCCTGTACACACTTTACACTTTTGAAAGACCAGCAACCTACAACAGGAACAACATCATTTAAGTTCACAGATGATACAACAGTGGTGAGACTGATCCAAGATGATGATGAGTCCACAATCTGACAGTTTGATACTCTAAAAATAGCTTGGTGCTGAACATGAAACAACTAATAGTGGCCTTCAGTAGGAGGTGCGTGGAGCATATATCAAAGGAGTGGTGGTTGACAGGGCAAAGGAATTCAGGTTCCTGGGCACATACATCTCCCGGTACCACTCAGACCTCAAACAACATCACCCTCATAAAGAAGATACAGCAGCAGCTCTATTTCCTGATGTCACAAAGGAAAGTCAACCTCTCTCTGGTGCTGCTGTTGTCTTTCTACACATTCTCCACAGGAAGATTCCTCAGCCATGGTATCCTGGCGTGGTTTGTGAGTTGCTCCAAGGTTGAGGGGAAGGCACTACAGAGTTGTGAATGCAGTACAAAACATCAGCAACACACAACTTCTCCTCCCCTGAAGACATCCACAGGTCCTGGTGCGTAGACTGTGCCAACAACAGAATAAAGACTCCTCACACCTGGGGGAATCACCACTTCCCCCTTCTGCCATTTGGAAGGTAGTACAGGTGCTTGAAGACCCGCACTTCAAGATTCCTGAACAGCTTCCAACTCTGGGCCATATTATGGAACTGAACAACAATCTCAATCTTTTTGTTCTTCTTCTCGCTTCAGCTTTTCCCTTCAGGGGTCGCCACAGTGAATCAACCTTCTCTATCTAACCCTATTCTCTGTATCCTTCTCTCTCACACCAATTACTTTCATATCCTCTCTCACTACGTCCATAAATATTCTCTTTGGTCTTCCTTGAGATCTCCTGCCTGGCAGCTCCATGAACAGCAATCTCAATAAACTCTGTTAATAGACAAATAATAATGACATGATGTATGTGTATGTCATACTACGGGAGTAGCACAAACAATTCTGTTGAAACAGGAATGTTTCAGTTACAATAAAAGCATTTTGATTCTGATTCTGTTTCTAGATTTTCAGTTCAGGTCTTCTGAAGAACAAAGTTTCACCAGTCATCACAATTTGATTTTCAGCACTGGGATCTCCCATAGTTCAAGCTTAATAGATCAATTGGAAATCAAGTTGGCTTTGCAGACTAGACCAACTCTTTATTGACCTACATAGCATTCCTCCCTGGTTGTTACTAAACACTCACGTTTGTGTG
Organism: Fistularia commersonii; assembly: GCF_037954325.1. Taxonomy (NCBI): domain Eukaryota; kingdom Metazoa; phylum Chordata; class Actinopteri; order Syngnathiformes; family Fistulariidae; genus Fistularia; species Fistularia commersonii. The sequence continues at coordinate 20,400,360 of NC_141291.1, forward strand.
CATATGTGATAGAAACTGAAATTTGCCAGGCAGTCCGGAAATAAAAAATTTAGCACCAGAGTCTATTCACTCCAAAGGGGATCACTTGATTAGGTATCCAGGATTCAGGTATTTCCATCAGCCTTGATCTGATATTGGGGTACTGCAACACACACACACGCACACATACACACACACACACACACACACACACACACACACACACACACACAAGCGCGCGCGCTCATACATACACATATCCATTTGCAGTTAGGAGCTCTGTACTTTACAGTAACGTTATGCATATTTATCGATACATCTTTCTTGCTTCACTAAATGTCACTGGAAAATATATCTACATTCAATATGTATACCTTCAATGAGTCTTCTTCAATCATTACCCTTTCCCCTTCCTCTGTCAGTTCCATAGAACAATATCTCCAAAAAACTTTCTGATACCATAATGACTTTGAACCGTCTGAGGCACTTTACTGAGCCCTATATTAATTCTATTCACACTAACTTTCACCTTGCCTTGATGGGTTGACAGAGAAAGGCTGACTTTGTAACAGGTACTCCAGACCTTGATCTGACTGAGCAGTCTCTCTCCCACACACACAGACACATAAACGTACACTGCAATCCCACTATACTACCTCTAAAACAACAGCAATGAATGACTGTTACATCACCTTTGGTTTCATGTCCCCACACAAAACCTGAGCCAGTTAGTTAGCTTATTTTTTTGGTCTGGCTCTCAGGTCCGTTTATCTCTATTTTATTATATCTTTAGAAATAAAACACATTTCCAAATGGAGTTTAAAGTAATGGCATTTGTGCTGCAAGTCTTGGTAAGTTAGGTGAAACATTTAACGTCTGTCAAAAGTGAAAATATATATTTTGTGAGACCTGATCAGAGCAGATATTGTCAATATAGTTTTTATAGAATAAAAAAGGAAGTAATGCGAGTGTCACAATGACTTTTTACATTAAAGTATTGTGTCTGCAGCTGGCAAAAAACAAGCAGTAAGATTTTTGCTGCATGACTCTTTATAAAACAAGAGAAACTTCAAATTGCCCCATACACTTCTAGGTGAGACCAAGAAAGGAGAAAATTGAAAGACAAATGTTTTTAAATCACCCCTACAACATGATAAATAATTTGTATAACTGACTACAACTATTCTAAGTTCCTTTATAGCAGTGTTTTGTTTACATGTGTCACAATGATATATTTGTTTGACTCAAAATTACCAAGCTGTTTTGGCAGCACCTAAACTGTTTCAAATATGTGTTCTTTTTCTATTTCTATTCTATTTCTATAAACTCTATCTTTAACTGATGAAATCTCCCTTTCTTTATCTTCATTTAGATTCTCATATTGCATAGAGATGTATTCAGCCTATTCAAGGGCATGTCATTATTTGTTCATTTTCCTATATATATATATATATATATGTATATATATATATATAGATATAGATAGATAGATAGATAGATAGATAGATAGATAGATAGATAGATAGATAGATAGATAGATAGATAGATAGATAGATAGATAGATAGATAGATATTAACCTGTTTTCTTATTCTATATTACATGGAAACCTGCAAGGTTATGCTCCCCAGAGTACATCTCTGCATTATTCATGTTTCTCCAAGCACTCACATAGTGTGGCCAGAATGTTTTAAATAGTTCTGTATTTTGAGAAATTATTAAATAGAGATGACAAACTCTTTCAGAACAGTCATTGTGTATACCTGTAAGAAAGTTTAAACCTTTAAATTTTATTAAAGGACTAGCTAATAAAAGTAAATCCACTTCACAAAATTGCCATAAAGGTTCTAATGAAGATTACTCTGGAAATGTACATAAACAAGAAAAGCCTTTAAAGACTTCTGTTATTGCCCCCTTTCCAATTACCAGCTTATTTTAGATATTAAATGGGCAGGCGCCCTAGTGAGATGACTCAAAGCATTGTTTGCATTTTGTCCACTTTAAGTGAGCACTGATTTGAACAGACATGCCTTGCACTCTTTTAACATTTTTGTTGACAGGAGTTTGGATGAGAGGAGTTGGAAGGAGAATAAAACATCTCTCTCTTTATCCGGAAATAAAAAATGTACACTACTACAGATGTTTGTGGGATTGTAAGCCTTATGTTTCTCAGTTATGTCACAAAAACATTTCATGACGGGGATATATTATTTCACTGTCTGAATAACACTGATGCGACGTAACATATATACTACTGCACTACGGGGAAGCTGTGGCTCAGCCGGTAGAGTGGGCATCTCTCCAACAAGAAGGCTGGTGTTTCAATTTCTGACTACCCACATCTGCATGCCAGAGTGTCCTTTGGCAAGAAACTGAAACCCCAGTTGCTATAGATGGTCTGGTTGATGTTCTGGTTTCATGACAGCTCTGCCATCATTAGTGTGTGAGTGTATATGTGTGTAAATGTTTGAGCATAATCCAGTGTAAAGTGCTTTGAAATCACAAGAGGTTGAAAGTACTAGATAAGTGGGGACCATTTACAACAGCTTTAATATATTAGACCCAAAAATAGCACTCACAATTCAGTACACTTCATTGCATCTGTACAATGTAATGTAATTTGCAAGACAATGCATGACAACAGGTCTGCTGTGAATCTCACTGTTTTTGAAGCAACTCATTTTAGAAATTGGTGACTTAAAATAATAACAATAACAATAAAACAATAAAAATAATGTATCTCCCCTCTAATTTGTTGGCTAGAGCTATGTAACATGCATGTCGTCCGAGTAATACATCGTGAAAATGATACATTGTGTTTATTGCTGCACACAAAACGGGGCTTATATTGTGAACTGGACCTATTGCGTTTGTTTATTGTGGCACATCAATGACACAATAGGCTTTATAGTGCCTGATGGTCAATGGGGGAAATAAATGTTACCCTATGACCAAATATGACGCTGCAGATGTCTATTGGGGGGATGGCTGGGTAACAAAAGCGTATTTAATAGTTGAGTGTAACTATTTTACAACAAAATAAATACATTTTCCTATATTAGGACAATTTTTTGATTCATTTTGTTTCATTTTTTTAACATTATTTCATCACATAAAATACCCAGTTTTCAAGGACAAGGATAAGTTCATATTCATACATATTTACAAGTGATCTTGGAAAGCTAAATTGCAATGCAAACAATGACTGGATCACACTCTTTGAAAATGTGTGTCCTGATTGTAGTGGTGTCTCCATGTCAAATTTAAGTTTAACTGCACTTTTGGGTATCAGATAACTGATCAAATATTTCTGAGAGTGTTTCATAGCTGTCATTTTAGAAATGTACCGATCAACTCTCTTTGTACTTCAAAATAATGTACTGTATCTGAGGAGGCAGCTAGGGAGAGAATTTCACGACAGCATTAAAGGAAAAGTCATTGCTGAATCAAATTCTTCCATGGAATGTTTGATTAAAATCCACTGAGTATGACCTGTGATTGGAGTTCCAAAACATTTTAATCAGCGCAAGCGTTTGTAAACGCAGCTGCTCAATCCATTATTAGAGTAAGGCGTGCCTTTGGAGCGCTGGATACCTCTTACTAAGCACCTAGCCTACTCTGATGCCCCCTACAGGATATAAAGTGCACATCTAAAGCAACTTCAAGATACAATACTTCAGTTTTCACATACAACTGAACTACAGGCGCACAGAATTCAAGTAGCCTTTTTGCCAGGCTTAACCTTAATGAATAGGAGTTACAGAAGTATGAGTTGGAAACATAGGGAAACCCAAATCATATCCGCCTCCCCCAGGAGAGTTGCACAAGAGACTGTCCAAACACATGTTATTGATTTGAAGTTTCACTTTTTTGTCTTTTACTTTAAAGATTCATTTTATAAAAAAAAGACCTGCAGTGATGAGCACGAAAGTGCATGTTTGAGGGGTTAACTTCTGGAATGTTTGTCCCAGGATGTGATTGTGCCACTGTATAACGCACTCTAGAACTTAGAGAACCCCTTTCCAATCCACTGGGTCTTCCTATGAGTGCCCTGCGATATAGAGAAACTCCAAAACGATAAGACGTACAAGATGACGACTTTTCGTATTTAGAAACATCAGCTCAACTCTCTCTCAACCACATTTCTTAGTCTTAATAAAATTTTCACAGTGTAATACATACTGACAGTTTATTAATAGCTGAAACACAACGAGATTCTATTTTACACAGAAACAATAGATGGTCTTGTAAGATCCCAAACACAAGAACTTAAGAGTCCACAGCCTTGATAAAAATTCCACTTTGGGGATTTGATGCGGTGCAGTAACTGTAAAACACATTAAATTTCATATTCCCTTTAAGTTTGTGGTAGGTCCAGTGACTTTTAGATTTGCTTCGATATTAGAGCAGACCCTAAAAAATATCAGTATTATTTGATATTAGAGCACAACCTTAAAACTAGTAGAGATTATCGTATGGGGTGCACGTCACCTTCTGGTTTGTCTGATTAACAAAGGATGTTAATCATTGGGAGAGGGGGTGTGAGCTGCATATCGATACCTGGCGGGCGAGCACTTCTGTGTATACGCGTGAGAGCAAACAATCCCGCTCATCACGTAATCATCCCCCCTAAGAAAAACGCACTCTTTTTCAGTTTGCCAATATTATTATATCCCCTTTTTAGGTCTGGCACAGCTTAATCTCTCAACTGAATAATGACAGGGTTTCACTTGTTACTTCGTTGAATGAGAGAAAAGCCACATTCGAAGAGCGAGAGGAGACGAGTCTATGCGAACGGCAGAGCGACTCTCCGAGCATAGATTAGCTCGTGTTTGCTCGGCGTACACCCGGGACTCTGGTGGATTGTACAGGGTGTTTGCCGAAAAGGAACTCGGGCTGCCTTTGCGAGTCTTTGGAAAAGATCCCGTATAAAATGTTGGGGGTCGGATCTAGTCAATCGGACTGTACACTTTAAGCTTGGCGGAAGCTCCGAAAGAAGATGCAGGTGAATACAGTTTATTTGCATTTTGTCCGCGTATATGCGGAAACGTAATGCAACTTTAACGCGCGCTCTCGCTTTCCTCAGTAATTTCGTTCACAGTATGAATGACGCCAAAGCGATAACATTGGGTAAAAGCTTGGTCTCTTTGTTCTATGTCAGCCGTGGTTTATGTTTCTACTTATTTCACCCTTGTTTAGAAGTGTCCATTCGTTGAGGTTTTGCTTTAGTTACAAAGTCGGAAATCGATTGAAATGAATGGACGCTAAAAAAATACTTCCCATCCCTTATCAAGCAGCTGTTCAGAGGCTGCAGTTGTAACTACATCTGCCGTGCAGATACGTGGGGCGGGCATTAGGCATGCTGAAAGCACACAAGAGAAACAGATAAGAAGTCTAATGAGGTCCGGTTGATTATGTAGTTCAGTATGTCATATAGGGACTAATGACTAATCGAGGAAAAGGACGTCCTGGGGAAATCCAGTCGCAGCGTTCTGCACACAACAGAAACCTTTGGAATTGCTGAGAAACTGCATTTGTTATACCTAATACTGATAATCTCTCATAGTCCCAGTGGTCACCTGTGATGATAGTACAGTTACACGTGATGATAACACGCCTCAAAAAGTAATTTTAAACATTTTAATTTATTTTGAGGAAGAGTGAGTAACGGAGAGTGGCCGTCAGACAAGCACACAAACGCGCACATGGAGGGAGGGCAGGAGTCATTAAGACTAGCAGATAGTGAGAGAGGGCGCGCGGGCGCGCGCGCACAATGGGTGGGAGGTCTACTGGTGCACAGTGAGTCAGTATAGCGACTTACATTATAAGTCACAAGGCTTTTCCCTCATAGGTTGGGTATTTGTAACCAAGCCCCCCGATCTTATACCCAAAGATGAGCTTGTCACTACTTCAAGGAAGTCTGGTATCCGCGCCTTTATGACCCTGCTCGGTCAGACGGATTCACGTTCAGTGTCCGAATGCAGTATCGATTCTTAACCCGTTCACACCTCCGTGCGTCTCTTTCCCCTCCACAGCCAAGGATTACCTACCAACCAGTTTCGGATTGACGGAGTAGATACGCCGGGGGCGCTGCTATCGTTTCTTCACGCACCCTTGTGCTTTCGCCTCTCTGGAGAGAATATGGCACGACTCGAAAGATTGCAGCCGGCTAAGAAGGGGAACAGGAGCTGAATGACAAGATGCTTGTGACCTGAACACACACACTGCAGCCCTCAACTTCCCTCAATTGACAGCTCGGCTTTACTGTTTCCTATTCAAATAAGGAAAATATACTCTGAGCTCTTAAAGCCTTTTTTTTTACCTTTTATGCGGTGACGAAACAAGGATGCATTCTGGATTACTCTTTGTCCTGCTCATGGGAATCCTCTTGGTGGCCAACGCTGTCAAAAACGGCAAGTGTGATAACCAACATGAGTAATCCCGTTATGATCTGCACGCTAAACTACCATGGCAAAATCTTTTCTTCTTCTTTGTCTGTTGAGATGAGCCTTTTGCCACCTTCTCTGACTTCTGGCAAAGTCGGAGGGCCTTGCCTACCCGCTTTCACCCCTCGTTCTTACAGCAAGTTGATGTTGGTTGATAATGCCTGATAGCACATATGAAGACTGAACAATAAAGTATTGTTATCATGTTACTATTATTATTACAACTATTAATTATTAGTATTTCTACAATCACTATCTTCGTGACTTATTATAAAAGGTATTTTTGACGTGTAAGAGTTATTATAACTGACAATTCAAAGTGCTTCATTTTCTGTTTTCTGTGTTGTTGACCTCTACTGGATTTTTTTTGTCATACATTTTCTTCGCTATACTGAGCGTCTCAGTCCACTGAACATGCTAAGCTTCTAAAATTGTATTTTAGATTTGACCTCGAAACTGCTTTTAACCACTACTTTTATTCCTGTAATGTAACTTTCATTTATTATTATTATCATTATTTTTATCATAATTATTATCATCATATGTTGCTGCTATTTTTAGTTACTGAAAACCGACTGTTTGAAGCGGCTGTTGTCTGCTCTTCAATCAGACACGTAGTGTTATTGTACAATAAAGTAGCGAACAGATACACAATAAATAGGTATTTGCAAATTCGTAAATCACATGTTGTACGGCAGTAACTTAGCATCGGTAATGAGATCGTTCTGTGGTTTCACTTCTCTATCTTCGAAAGATGTAATTTCGTGTCCTTGTTTTGTTGTGACTCAGTAATGTGTTTTTAAATTATTATTTTATTATCGGCTTCACACTTTATATTCAAAAGTATTTAATATGGATGGATGGATGGATGGATGGATGGATGGATGGATGGATGGATGGATGGATGGATAGATAGATAGATAGATAGATAGATAGATAGATAGATAGATAGATAGATAGATAGATAGATAGATAGATAGATAGATAGATAGATGTGCAAGCACATTCTGTATGTGTTGTAATCTAACTCGCTCAATCTCTTTATAGATAAATGTGGAGGCAACATCAGAATATCAAGTGCCAACTACCTCACCTCGCCCGGTTACCCAATGTCTTACCCACCCTCACAGAGATGCATCTGGGTGATAACAGCACCGGGTCCCCACCAGCGGATCCTCATCAACTTCAATCCGCATTTTGATCTGGAAGACCGAGAGTGCAAGTATGAATAGTCGTAATGAACTTTAACCAACTGTGGGAGAGGGAGAGAAAGAGAGACAGGGACAGAGGACAAAAGACAGAAAGTGTGGGCCTTAAGAAACCTTTTTTTAAGAGTTTTTTTTTTTTTTTTCTTTCGGGGCCCCAACCCAAAAACCTAGTCGCAACATTTGATCCAATCACTCACATACATTTTGTGAAATCAAAGCATCAATTTGTCCGTGATAACAGAGGTTTTGAGAAGACTCATTCAATCGTACATTTACACAAACAAACGCCTCAATAGCCGAAGGTTACTTAGGATATAAAATTAGTATGTTCCTCTGCGTTTGCCATCTCTCTCCATCTCTTGAAAATATTGTACATGAGACTACGCCATCTAGTGTCTGACTGAAATAATGTCAAGAGGATAGAGGGAGCGCTTAACACCACGCTCCTGGTGGAGGGAGCGCTTAACCCCACGCTCCTGGTTTTGGAATGTGTCAGATTCTCGTCTCTGTACTAAGAAGGATAGGACTTGTTATTGATTTGAGTCAAGATATTATGACAGACAACATGCTAGGAGATCTGTGGGGCAGCAACCTTCCCAAAGATCCTTTACCATGATAAGCAGTGATGGTGTGATAAAGAGGTCTCAAAAGTAAGGTGGACTTTTGTGATCTCAAACAACGTATGAGCTGCAAATTGTCACTTCCAACAAAAAGCTAGAAAATGACCTTCCATGAGATATTTGGTTTTAAGCAAATGAAACTGGAGACAGACAGCAACATGATGCGCTGAAGTCTTTGTGGTTGCCCCGAGGTGAATGAGGCAGACTGCCTTGCTAATTGTGTGTGCGCGTGCGTGTGTGTTTGTGTCGTTGTCTTAGCCCTGTTCTGCCTTAGCTGTTTGTTTATGCTGCAGGGCCCGGGAGAGTACAGGGCTTTTCTGGATCCTGTAACTGTATTCCCTCCTCATTCAAACTTGAACATTACTCTCCCTTTGATGCTTGCTGTATTGTCCCTGTATCAGTTTCCAGGGTTTGTTTTTCAATCACAGATTTGAATCATCCCTTAACCTATTTTTTACTGCTGTCAGAGATTTATGACAGGCTTGCTTTTACAGGTTGAATGCAGCTTGTAGCTTTTTTTGGGACTATTTTCACCACTGTCACAGCTAATAAATCTTTAAAGTATTATCAGCAAGAGAGAGCAAGGTAATGACAGGCAGAGGAAGATGTTTGCTAATCATATTAGTCAGGAATGAATTTTGTGTGCAACAAAAATTATTTGGTCTCTGAAAGTTATTTTTCTAGATCGTATAGAAGTTTTTTTTTAATCATATAGTGAAGGATTCTGTGCTGGACTGAAAGATTGGCAATTAAGTGTCAGTTCTTTGCTTTAATTTTTTACTGTTAATAATTACGTTTGTGCCATGCAAACATCAGTAAGACTAATATTGAGGTTAGACGGTTATGCATCACATGTCATGAGATAACGAAACAAATCAAGCAGCCGGCTGCAAAACTGAAAACAGGTCTCCAATTGATATAAACCTAATAGGTCTCACATTTGAAAGCAGGGCTATCCTGACCTCCAGTTTGTCGTCTTCTGCTTTAAATCAGCTGTTCTTTTTCAATGTATTCAGAGAAGTGGGTTTCACTTTGTATTTATTTGTGCTTCATATTTAAAATTTTACATATTAAAATTTTACATAAATTTTAATATTATTTCAATCTACTATTTCCTTTTTGATTCCTGCACATCATAGACACATAGTAACACTTATTTACAATTTGCAATAACATTCAAGTCACAAACATGACATGTCCTAAATAATTTTATTTCTAAAACCATTTAGTTGTTTTACATCTATTGACAGTAACTGAGTGTGCTTCCTGTTGGTCTTATATGACTGGTGTAACTCTACTCACCTAATCAAACCTTCCATAATGGAAAGTGATAAGAACATGAATGGCTTTCTTATCTGATGGAGTGGCAGAGCGAATAGAAGAGGAGGGGACAGGGGTTTCAATGCATACTCTACTGCGCTGCTTTGCAATCTAATTAGTGAGCAAATGGAACACACATGAACCACATGTTCATCTAACATGGTTTTTATCTACAAACTAAACAAGAAGCATTCAAAGTAGTGCTTGTAAAAAGAAAGACAGAACTTGTTTCACAAAAGTGCAGGCTGAAATGCAATTTATTCAGTTGTACGATAATCTTAAGAGTTTCAAGTTTTAAACTAACTCTAAACAAAACTTGATGTATCACGAAGTACCTTCCCTGACCAAAAGACAGCAGGCAGAACTAGAGGTTGCAGAGATGAAGATGTTGAGGTTCTCTTTGGGGGTGACCAGGATGAATAGGATCAGGAATGAGTCTATCAGAGGAACAGCACATGTTAGATGTTTTGGAGAGAAGTTCAGAGAAGCCAGACTGAGATGGTTCGGACATGTACAGAGGAGGGATAGAGAATATATTGGTAGACGGATGCTGGAATTGGAGCTGCCAGGCAAGAGGTCTTGAGGAAGACCAAAGAAAAGATTTATGGACATACTGAGAGAGGATATGACGGTAGCTGGTGTGAGAGAGGAGGATACGGAGAATAGGGTTAGATGGAGAAAGTTGATTCACTGTGGCGACCCCTGAAGGGAAAGGCCGAAAGGAGAAGAAGAAGATCACAAAGTACCTTCCGTCGAAACTAAGAGCCGTTTTCTTCATTTTTCTTTCTGAAGAGACGGAAAAACATTTTCTCTTGCTATGATATACTCTTGACAACATTATGAATCATTGACATCATCATGTTTGCTGACCAAACTAAAAGCATTTTTTCCTTGTCACACATTGTGTTTTTTATTAGCCAACAAGTTCAGGGTGTTTTTTTTGGCTAGAGAATGTTAGTGACACAGACATTGCCTCTCTTATTCTATAAAAGTTTTATCTATTCATCTATTCATTTTGAAGCTGGCTCTCTTGACCTTCTGTGTTGTTGGGGGGTAATTAGATGGCAAAGATATTTGAGGAATGTCTTCCCTAGCAGACTTTTATGTGAGTAGTAGTGGGAAAGTCAATGAAAGCCGCCCGTCCACTACGGTTCAAAAGTCTGCAAGAGCCCCTGCCTTAAGGTGCCTGTAATTCAATGCTTGCAAAAGCACTCCTTTCCTCTCTTTAATTGTAGTCCTCTCCTTTTTGTCCCATCCACCTGGATTTCCCGCTGAGCTTCCCCCATGGAACTGGGAAGGCCTGCTGGGAAGGCAAACAGTCACTGCTGTGGACCCTATACAATAGACACACAACTTCTCTCAGCATTCCTCATCAAGTTTACACTCCAGGGAGACAAGCAGGAGGTTTGGAAGCAGAGGGGCAGGGTTTTAGCAAACCCTGGATCTTCATTTGGTTCTTTCTTTGTTTTTTATATGCCCATAGATCCCACCAAAGAGCTATTCTGTTTCTAGGAAGTGAGAGCAGCAGACAGAGGGTTTTGGTAAAAAGACCCCTGGTGACTTTTTCCAAACCCACTGTTTTCCCTCTACCTGAAAAGCATGTTCGAATTGCACAAAAAGAGCAGGGGAAATTCACTGTGTGGTTGTGAGGAGCAACGTTTTCAGTGTAAATCATCTGCTACCTAACCCTTCAATCCTGTCTCTCTTCGACAGGGCAACCATCAGGATGAGAGGGCTGTTTGACCATGTATCAGGTGTTGTCATGGAGGAAAATAAATAACCCAGAAGTGCTGAAATAAATCTTTTCTCAATTATTTTTGTTTTACATCATGTAGTTGTGGAGACTTTGCCAGATATTTATTTCATTACAGTCATTTAGTGGACGCTTTTATCTAAAGCGACTTACAAAATCGCAATTCAATAACCGAAGATCCAAAGTACCAGTTGTCGTTATTCAGAAGTCACCACTCTACCAAATAGACATCTCAAAATCATATACATACATACATTACATACATTTATTTCTTCGTTTTTTTTGTTTTGTTTTTTTTTGGGGGGGGGGGGGGGGGGGAGTTGGGGTGGCAAAGTGCGATCAGTGGGGTAGTGCTTGGTGATGAGGTAGGTTTTCAGCTCATGGCGGAAGATGGGCAGTGACCCCGCTGTTCTGACCTTTTCCGGGAGTTTGTTCCACCACTGAGGAGCCAAGACCGAGAAGAGCCGAGACCAGTTTGATCGGCAGCCAGGGGCTCTGAGTGATATTATACTGTTGATGTGTGATAGATTTCACCAGGGAAACAGGAAAGTAAAGACAGGTATTGCTATCAAAGTGCAGCATTGAACAAATTTTAAGGCCATGATGTTCACATTTTAGGTCAAACACTGGAAAGGGCAAAACACACAACAATAGAAAAAAACACACTTTTCTTCAATTATTTTAAACATTAGAGGTTATTCCATGGCTAATGAGTAAAATTAAAGTAGATCAGTCCACAAATGCTCTTGCGTGCATGTACCACAAATGTGTAAATGACCATGGGGTTGAGTCTTTTTAGTCAGCCATTGGCAAAGTGTTTCACCTTGGCTATGACTTGGAAGGGCAGCTGATTGAAAAGCTTTCTGGCTGTGGCATCTGCCTTCCTCCCTGCCGCTCTGTCACCACTTTGATTCATGCACAACCTGACCACAAACAGTAGGCAAGCCACTTTAGCACACAGCAGGAGGGGCTTTCACTTCACAGCTGAGTAGAGAAGGGAGGCACTAAAAAGGATGCAAAAAGAGAAGAGACTGGGGCCATCCTCATAAATAATCTGCCTGATTATTTCAAGGTCCACTCACATATTTGGTGTTGCAAACAAACATCATGTTAACGCAAATGACTTGCTTGTTTTGTTTTGTTTTGTTTTGTTTTGTTTTGTTTGTTGGTTGTTGTTTTGTTTTTTTTGTAACTGGATGACTGGAGCAGTTCATCTTCTTGCATTTCTATTTTTAGGCCCAAATACTAGATGACTTTATGTACATTTCTTGTGGGAAAAAAAATGCATTTATATCTCAAGGTTTCATCAACACAGGTTGTTTAGGTGCTATGCAAGAGCACACAATTCTGTAATCTTTGAACTCTCATACAGTTAATAGATATACAGTATGCGTAGAAAAATACCAGACTACTTTTTCTATCTAACGCAGATGAAAATTAAAATAGAGTCCCTAATTGAATTAGTTGCTTGTTTCCGAAGGACAAGTGGCAATATATTCCTGTAGGTTTCCATATTTTTGGCAACAGTTAAATCCTTGCCATTTCCTTTTTCAGTTTATTATTGGTCAGATGGAGAACCTCCTTGAGAAATGGGGATGGTCAATACATACTGTGTTCATAAGATGTATGTGGGAGAGTTGTGGTTGGGGGAGTACAAACCTCCGCAATGTCTTTCCTGTTCACACACTCAGATAGAATGGGCTCTTGCTGTGAGTTAATGAGGGAATTCAGAACACTTTTAAGCAGTATGTCCACTCTTATCCTGCATGTTCCAATTTTATGGTCTTGGTCTGTTAAAGTCCCATGATTCTGAGTAATGCATTTTTATCCCAGTCAACCTGCTTTTACCATAACACTCTGTTGGGTTACACACCAAATTTTTTTATAGAAAAAGCGAAGTCCATTGGGAGGGTCTCTCTAAATTCAAGTTTGTTTTTTTGCTGAGTAAGAGTAGTAGTGGGATATACCCCCCCCTGTCTTAACCCCTCATCTTCAGGGTCATTTGTGGTTGGGGTGTATCTCATAGACATATTTCAGCAACTTGGTGTGATTAACCGACCCTAGCAAGCTCCAATTTGCCCCCACTAAATTGATGTAATTACTTATTAAACTCTCATTACAATCACTTTTGTTTTTTCATGGCTTAATATAATTGTAAAAAAATAAATCTATAGTCAGCAACTTTTTTCATTAACATGACACTCTCACACAGATCCAGCCTTTATAATATGACCCCTACCAAGGAAAAACATGAAAAAAAGGTCTTTGATAAAATATACAAGACTAGACAAGTTGACAGGCTAAGGACTATTGCAAGGCCAGACCACTGAATAGTCAACTTGCCTTCAAAATGCTGACAAAGGCTGGCTCACCATCAACATTTAAGCCTTCATATAGTTCCAAGAATAAATCATTTTGAGAGAAAATCGCTGTAGTTTCCTCACAAATAGTGCTCAGAGCATGGACTATTTGGAATGTTAAAGTTCTGCATCACTGAAATATATTCAGTCTTTGCAAGTGATGAGAGTAGTGCAGTGACTACTAGAGAAAGTAAGAGATATAATTGGGATTGATTTACATTTAAATTGTATTCTTTCCATAATGATAAAAAACAGAAAATATTTCTTAGATTCCCCATTATCTACTTGTATGCACAACCTGCCAGCCTCCTTTTTTGAGCAAGTTATAACTTATACTAACTGAGATTGTTGTGTATTTTAGGATTAAGTTTAACCCACTTTGTAAACAAAAATGAAACTTCAACCACCTGGCCAAGTGGTTGCATAAGGTGAAGATGGCTGTCCAGAATAAATTAATGTTGATGTTATTAATCCTGCAATCTCTAGTTCTGTGCATCCAAGATACAGTACATTTCTTTGTGAAAAATGTTTTAGGTACATTTTATCTTAAATTTTAAGATAAATTTTTTGGTCCAAACAGTTCCTTGTCCTGTGAAAATGGTGTAATGATATTTTACTGCCATGTTTTTATTATGATCAAGGTGAAATTCCTCCTTGACATGAATTCTACTCAGTTGGATTTCTATTGCACTAGACATACCAACAGCCATTGAATGGTTTTATACATTTGCATTTTTTGCTTTTTGGATTTTTCAAGTCCATGGGCACAGTAAGACAACTGTGAATCCAACAAGTGGCATGTGGAGGGCAGTAAGAAATTGTCAAAAAAGGAAAAATGTAACTACTTCTTCCCATCTGCTGCTCCTTTTACCCTTGGCTTCTGATTTGTGTAACAACGGCAAAACACCTGAGCAGTGTTACAGACCCCCTTGGATGACTGTCTGTCTGCCCCTCTCTCTCTCTGTAATCAGGGGTCCTGTGGAATGTCAAGGTAGGAGAAATGGAAGCCACTCTCTTTTGTTACAGGGGTTACATTTTCCATTATTTTTTTCTTTCCTCTTTTGTTAAGGAAACACATAGGCCCTCTCAACCTTTCTGTTTTAGTGACTTGAACTCCTTCTTTGTGTTCTCTTTCAGCTCTGTTTTATTAAGATTTCCATCTTGTGCCCTGTGCTCCCCTTACATGCTGTGCCTACAGCATGTTTAAGTATGTTTAAGGAGAAAATGTGCTAATTGTCATTTCCATTTTGCCCTTTACAGTTATCTGATAATTATCTTAAGTTATTGTAGCTGGATTCATAATAACAAGAAAACAGCGACCTGACTTAATGCAGTGATTGTTTTATACATCTTCATTTTTTTCACATCTGCATAGAATTTCACTGTCTTTAAACAAATGATTTGTAAATTATTAGCTTAAATTTCTTTCATTTGTCATACAGTAGCAGCAACAAATATAAGGATTAGCTTGAAAACAATTATAAAGACAATAAATATATTATAGTATGAATTCTATAAATAGACAAACAGATAGACAGGCAGACAGACAAGCAGGCAGACAGGCGGACTGACGGACGGACAGATAGATAGACAGATAGATAGTCTATTTCCATCCATCCATCTATCTATTTTTCACATCTTTGTCGTCATTGTTCCATTGTTGACAGTGGAAATACTGACCAAGTCAGCCAAACATACTTAAACATGTTGTAGGCACAGCATGTAAGGGGAGCACAGGGCATTTTTGACATGAGTTATGACTCCTGTTTGTTTTTATCATACATTGTCCAACCAGTCTATACTGTTGCACATGGATAACTTGCTCTGTGCATTAAAGAAGGGATGACCCTTTGAGAAAATCCACCCATCTATCACCCTGTATCCATTAACTGGGATAAAGAAATTTATCATATATGCAAGTGAAGAAACTTCACTGGTCATGGCACGGTGGTGTAGTGGGGGACAGGGGAGTTTACATGTTCTCTCTGTGCGAATGAGAGTCTGTTTGTGTGGCTCTGCAACTGACTGGGGACCAGTCTAGAGGAATACCTCCCCTCTCACCTGATGCAGCTGGGATAGGCTCCAGCATCCCCTACGACCATGAGTAGGATAAGCGGTAGACAATGGATAGATGGATGGAATGTGTCAGGGCTGAGTGTAATAGATTACATATAGGTGTATGTGTTCCATTTCTTTTATCTTTGCTATATATAATGAGCAAAGTAATAGTTAACTTCCTCACTCATTATGGACAAGGATCCACTTCTGAGCCTATCAGATCTAACTAATAGATCATTTTTCTGTGTTGGTTCGGAGGTCCTAAACTTCTTCAAAGACTTTTTACAGATTTAAACTTGGAGGGATCAGTTTCTTCATAATCTATCAAGTTCTAATGAGGGCAGCCCTCCTATTGTAAAATTGTTAGTATCAGGACTTAGTTCAAGCTGCTGAAAAAGTTAAGGGGCAGACAAACCTCTCCGTAGCAGAATACTATCTCAATTTCTGTCAAGTTGATGTAAAGATATTATCAATGAATGACTACAAAAGGGAACCAAGCTATTCAAGTGAGGAATGATGCATGTCACATGCAAAGGCAGATACAGTAAGAGAGAGAAGGTTTGAAAAATTGATCATTTTTTATTTTTTTTATTTTTTATTTATTTTATTCAAGATGATGACACCAAAGTGAAAAATAGAATAAAAAAAATTAAGTAATTAATTAATTTAATAATTAATGTTTGTGCTGTTTTCACCTGTGAAAATTAACTGCAACAATGCTGCAAAAGTGGTGGCACAGTGGTTAGCACTTCAGCCTCACAGCACGAAGGACCCTGGTTCTGACAAGGGGAACTTTATGAGTGGAGTTTGCATGTTCTTCCCATGTCTGCGTGGGTTTCCTTCAGGTTCTCTGGTTTCCTCCCATAGTTCAAAAGCTTGCAAGTTAATTGGAAAAATGGGAAAATGAATGAGGTATGGTATTTTGGCCCTGCGATTGACTAGCGACCAGTCCAGGGTATACCTTGCCTCTCGCCCAATGACAGCTGGGAAAAGCTCCAGCATCTCCCACGGCCCTGAGTGCGGGATAAGCGTCAGAAGATGTATGTATGTATGAATGGTGCAAAAGTCATATTCTGTTTGGTACCATGTGCACCTGCTTTCTACTAACTTTCATTAGGCCTTAATCTCATTGATGCATCACTGAATCAATATGTCAAGTGTCTGGCAACGCCGTGCTCTTAGTAATTGTGGTAGAGTAGTTTCAGATAGGCTGTGAAGTGAATTTTAATTCTGTTGATAGAACAAGGCAACAGAAAAATTGATGTGCTCCTTCGTGAAATGAGGAGGTGAGTGGTGAGAGGAGAGGTTGTAAAGAGTTATGTCAGTCTCGTATGACAATAATGTCAACCAGAAGCAATACATCCATCCATCCATCCATTTTCGTCCACTTAGCTGGGGTCGGGTCACAGGGGTAGTTGCTGAAACAAGGAGGCCCAGACTTCCCTTTCCCCGCCGTTTGGTCCAGCTCTTCTGGGGGGAAGCCTAAGGCCAGCCTCAAGGCACAGTCGCTTACTCTGTGTTCTGGGTCTTCGTCAGGGCCTTTTCCTGTTAGACAAACCCACATGGATAAATTCTTTTTTCAAAAGCAGTTATACAAGATGTCAAGTATAGGTAAAAAACATTTGGAACATATGCTTTGGATCAAACTTAAAATTCCAAAGATTTAGGAGTAAAAAATAGAGGCACCAGATGCCAAATTACAGCTCTATTTCACCTTCGATACAGTACTGTATTTCAATCAATTTCTTCAATTCATGGGACCCCAAAATCAGCCCATTTCTTCTGACAAGTTTATCGTAGAGACTCAATTAGTAAAATGCGTACTATGACAAATATGGATGATCCTTAATGTTTGCTATACAAATATAAATGTTTGCAATAATTTGAGACAATAAAAGTTGGTAAGCACTTCATAAAGGTAAAGCTCCAAGCTACAATTACAAAAGAAAATCTTTGCATTGCACAGTATTGCTGTTGTTTGATACTAAATTCTGAATCTGAACCTTAAAATAAGGCCTCTATACTGAGCAGGCACATAGTTCTCTGAGCTACAGAGAAGACAGATTTGTATATGACTAACAAAAGGCTCATGCCTCCTACGCATCATTCTTACACCTGTGTGTGTGTGTGTGTGCGCGCGTGCGTGCGTGTGTGTGTGATTGGAGTCAATATAAAAATCTATATCATGTTTAATAAAATTCCTTCATAAAATAAAAAGGCCATAATATTCTGTTGTTCCTATTATGCAACTGAAATTATTTACATTGTAATAACCTTGACTATATATTGGGCATGTCCTGATTTGAGTGGGATAAATAGCCAAGTTTTATTAGATGTGTCGTATTTCAGATTCAATTGGGAAATATCAAAAAATAATAACTTTAAGCTTTGTTCTCGCTTTTTTTCTTGGTACAAAAATAGTACGTTAAAAATGTACCAGTCTATTTCAGATGTTTTTTCAGTACCCGGTAGAAAAAAATACATGCATTTAATGAATGTTCATGTAATCTAAGAATAGACATGATTGCTACTCACTCATATAAATAATAATAATAACTAATAAACTTTTTTTAACCTCACAACCTGCAAACTTATTATTTATTAGTAGTGAATTTTGCAGGCATCTTATATCAAGCATTACTATAACATTAAATCCTGCAGGAAGTAATGTAATCACAATCTGACTGACTGACTGCGTCTCTTTCTCAGGTATGACTATGTGGAAGTGAGAGATGGTGTGGATGAGAGTGGTCAGCTGGTTGGAAAGTATTGTGGTAAGATTGCACCCTCTCCTGTCATCTCAGCTGGAAACCAGATCTTCATCAAGTTTGTGTCTGACTATGAGACCCATGGAGCGGGATTCTCCATCAGATATGAGATTTTCAAGACAGGTGGGTGTAAACATAATTAATAATTATCATTCCTCATGATAAATCAAATATTTCATACATATGTTTATTCATATTTGCCTTTTTTGGAAAAGCAGCATATAATTTCCAATTAACTTGTCGCATTGGTAATGATGACTAACTGGTCGTAAACCAACAGTAAGACCTAAAAATCCTATCTGTAAACTTTTTGGTTTTGATAATTCTACATAGTGTGATATAAATATGATATGAATGTAATGCTTTCTACCATCAAGAGTGATTATTAAGTAATACTTATGGGGATTCTTTTCCCCTTTTGCCCTTTTGCTTTTCTCAGTATCTAATATTATCAATTACCCATCCATCCATCCATCCGTCTACCACTTATCCTACTCAGGGTCGTGGGGGATGTTGGAGCCTATCCCAGCTGCCATTGGGCGTAAGGCAGGGTACACCCTTGTCTGAGCGCCAGTCAATCACAGGGCCACATATATAGACAGACAACAGTTCATTTTCTCATTTCCTAATTTTTACCGATTAACCTGCTTCATGTTTTTGGACTGTGGGAGGAAACTGGAAATCCACACAGACAAAGGGAGAACATGTAACCTCCTTACAGAATGGTCCCCTGTTGGAATTGAACCAGGGTCCTTCATGCTGTGTGTCTGAAGTGCTAACAACTGACAGGCGTGCCGCCAACATTATTAATTATTTTTATTATAAATTCTACTGAATCATGCCTGTTCCTTCGACTATCACGAGTAGAACAGTAGAACAGAGTAGGTAAGTATGCCCTGATCGAAACCTTTTCATGGCAGTTGGACTTGAGTTTCTTTTCTTGTAGACATTAATTATTCTTACATAAGAGTCTTTGGTGTCCAGGTGGGTGAGGGCTCGGTGGAGAGCTTAGCAGTTTTCATCCTCTGTGGATCATTTGGCCCAGTATGCAAACTGGTAAGGGTTTAGGGTAGGGGGAGGATGGATTGCAGAGGTTGTTTTGTCTCCTCTATGTAGATGACATCACAATCCTCATTGCAGGGGACAGCATACACCACATTCTCGATCTTATGCCTGGATGTTTTGTCCTTAGGGTGCACCAGTCTTTGCCTTGGGGTATAATGGGGTTTGAAATGTACTGGTATTTGGTGTTGCTTAAAAACCCTAAATTTTTCCGAAAAAACAGCAACATATGGCATAACAATGTCTTTATGTTCGTTCCTGTCTCAGGTTCCTTGCTCTTCTGTCTGGTGGTTTCTGTTTTGGTAAAGGCCCAACCCTAGCCCTAACCCTTACCCCACAAGGTTTAAGGCTTTCCCTAATATATTGGACCTCAGTTTTCCTGCCTTCAGTAGTTGATGGGAAGTTGTTTTTTTTTTTCAGGGGTGTCAGGTTCCGATTAACCCAAGTTCGTGTTCAAGTGGGTGATTCGAGCCAAAGACCAGGTATTGGTCTTTGTGTGTTGGTTTCTGGTGTCTGTCGGTCTCCAATAGATCTTAAAAACTGTAGGCTTCTGTTGAATATGAACTAAACTGTCCAAGAAAGAGTGTGTGAATGTTATTTTTTAGGTTTCTGAAAAATATAAGTCTAATATAGATTCTCATGTATACATGTTTGCAATTGATTACATTTTTGAATAAATTTATATATTAAGACTTTTGCAAATGAGAACCTCAACCCAATGAAACATTAATCTAAACATGTCCCCATAGGTAGAAAAAAAGTCAGGTTAATGTGTGACAAAAGAGTGGCAGCAAGAATGAAGGAAAAAGTGTACAAAACAGTGGTGAGAGCACCAATGTTGTACGGTTTGGTAACAGCGGCATTAAGGGAAAAAGGCAGAGCTGGAGGTAGCAGAGATAAAGGGTTGAAGTTCTCTTTGTGAGTGACAAGTATAGATAGGATCAGGAATGAGTCCATCAGAGCCACAGCACATGTTCGACGTATTAGAGATAAAGTCCGGGAGGCCAGACTAAGATTGTTCGGGCATGTACAGGGGATGGATGGTGAATATAATGGTAGAAGGATATTGAGTTTGGAACCGTAAGGTTCTAATATTTTGAGATAGGACAGTGGACAGTTTTTTTTTGAGTTTTCTTGAGATGTAAGCCATAATCAGCAATATTAAAATAATAAAAGGGCTTGCAATATTTCAGTTGATTTGTAATGAATCCAGAATGTATGACATTGTTGATTTTGTAATTGCATTACAGAAGATAAAGATATCGCAATATTCTAATTTTCTGAGACAGTCCTGTATTGTCTGTATATGGCAATAGCTCGCCTCTGTTTTTGTTTTGTGCATCTCCATCGGATTTCGTCCTGAGCAGCTTTCTTTCAATACTATTAGAGATGATTGCCCTGAATGACTGTAGTCCCTATTCCCCTGCTTTTGTAATCATATATATTTGTTGGATGCAGTTCTTGTGCACATTTTTCTTCCTCTCTTTGAGGAAGTTTCCTGGTTCCACAGAAATCTCCATGTGTAGAATGGGATTGACTCACTAATAGTTTAGTTTTACCAGGATATCTCTCACCTGTTTCATAGATGAACCTCAGTGAGAGAATGTTTAGGCCCTTCAGTAAAGCTGTTCACAAGCTCCAGGAGAAATACATATGACACGCAGGGGAATGAAAAAATCTAATTGGTCTTTCATTGATGGCCCATAAACAGTCCTCCACCTGGACGACCAGCTGTGAGGAAGAGGTTCTTAAAGGCGTACATATCGCAATAGAGGAAACAACAATAAGCAGCTATACAACAGAGCTGAACAAGTCCTAATATTTTATTCTGGATCTATACAACTGCAGGTCCGGAATGCTCAAGGAACTTCACCACCTTCACTGGTGTAATTAAGTCTCCAGGCTTCCCAGAGAAGTACCCTAACAACTTGGATTGTACTTTCATGATATTTGCCCCGAAGATGTCAGAGATCATTGTAGATTTTGAAAATTTTGAGTTGGAGCCTGATCCCACCCCCCCAACTGGCGTGTTCTGTCGCTACGACCGTTTGGAGATCTGGGATGGTTTTCCTGGAGGTGAGCTGCTTGCGCAAACACGCACACACACACACACACACACACACACACACACACACACACACAAACATATGGATGTGTGTTTATATATATACACTGCTCAAAAAAATAAAGGGAACACTGAAATAACAAATCCTAGACCTGAATCAATGAAATATTCTTATTAAATACTTTGTTCTTGACATAGTTGAACGTGTTGACAACAAAATCGAACAAAAATTATCAATGGAAATCAATTGAGTGTGACTAATGGAGTTCACACTCAAAACGAAAAGGGGAAAACACAGTACAGGCTGATCCAACGCTGATGTAATGTCCATAAAACAAGTCAAAATGAATCAGTGTTGCTTCCTAAGTGGACAGTTTGATTTCACAAAAGTGTGATTGACTTAGAGTTACACTGTGTTGTTTAAGTGTTCCCTTTATTTTTTTGAGCAGTATATATATATGCAGTATATACTCCAGTATATATATATGTATATATGTATACTGTAGTATATACTGTACATACTATAAATCTAGGTAGATAGACAGAATGTTTACTTTGTTTATATAGATAAATCAGCAATACTGGATGGGGAAAGACGCATTTCATATATAATAACAAAACCACACGCTTTTTGGGATAAATATCTGTACCCATATCTGAAAGTATGTAACAAAAGTTTGAGATTCTTATACATTCAACATGTCAGCAAATGAACAAAACCACTTGGCTAAAAAAGTGTCACAGCCATAAAGACTCAGTATCAGTTTTTGAAATAACAAGAGCATGAGGGTTAGCACCATGTTGCAAAGGGAACATCAGCGCTCCATTCTCCCTTTCCCATTGGAAATGGAGAGAAAAGCAGCAGGCCATGACAAGCTTCTTTAAAATTTTATAGTGCTAGGAAGTCATGCAGATAATCTGTGGGAGGTTTTTTTTGCTCACTGCAGACCTTAGTGACGTAAAAAGCACATACTCATAGAGAAGTAACCTGGGTTATGATGATTAATCTGAGCTATCGCATTCCTGATTCATAAATCCCTGTGGATCTGGCCTTTACTTTTCATGTACGAACTGGGCTTAGAGAGGCATTTTTGGAGTACAGGAAGGCAGGACTGTCAGTTGCCACTGCTAACAGCATTAGTAATCACAGATAAGTGGCAGGTCTCTGCCCAGTAACAATTGAATGCATGTGATCATACCATGAGAGGCATGGCAGGTTCACGGTGCTCCTCTGCTGTCCCTCCTAACCCTACTGACTTGTCGATTTTAATCTACTACTGTTTCTCCACTAATGTCCCCACTATTCCCACTATTTCTCCAATAAATTTGCTTAGTTCCACATTTAGCTTTATTCTTCTCTGTAACAATCTCTCTACTATCCGGGGTTTGTCTTTCATTGTGACCCCCCCCCCCCCACACACACACACACACACACACACACACACACACACACACACCCCATAAAACTCAATTAGCTATAGCTATATTTCACCTCATGTCTACAGAGTATGTACAATAAAGTTTGGCTGCAAGAAGATGGCCTGAGGTATATACAGCTAGCAAACAGACAGTGTGACCTCTCCACCCCACAGGTCAATTATCCTCCACCTTTCTCCCTGTAGTGTTAACAATCAATCTAGGAATATAGGGAGTCCTTATTGGGAGGGTCTTGAAATAGTGTTTGGGTTGTTTTTTTTTCCTTTTCTTCTTGACTGTATTTTATTGGAGATAGACTAAATAAATTCCTTGTGATTTTTTTGGCCAGCCATGCAAGGCAGCCATATACAGCTTAAATATGTGTTCTTTTCAGATACAGTTAAATTTTTATAATTTTCAGAAGAAAGAAATTTCAACAAAAATTCAACAAAATCTATGGGGCCAACAAAAAAAAGTGAGGGAATGAAGGAATGGGAATGGAGTGAATTTCAATTTTACTGTATTGAAAACTAGGATTGTGCCAGGAGTTTCCCACCATTGTATGCCCTCATGAAAATAAAAAAAACTAGACTTTTATACAAGTATTACAACATGCACACTTCTTAATAATACATCTAGTAAACAGATTTGTAGACTGAATCCTATGTATTTTCAAAATGTGGAATCTTGCAATTTTTGAAAGTCTAAATATGATGTCATATTCACCCTTAATTATTATGAATACCATTGCTGATTAAAGTTAAGCACATCCCAAAATAAAAGCCTTGTTTATTTCCAATATAGAAACTAAATACGGTGATCTTTTACAGGCCCAGGAGGGCAAGCTGTTAACACATTTTACTGTGTTGAGAAGTTCTCAGTCCATGGGGGGGGGTTGTAAGGGAAAGAGGATGGTATGATGTTACTAACACTTCATTGATCTGTGAAAAGTATAAATTCACTCTTGACAAGTCATTGACAAGTCTTTCCTCCTATTTACAATCAGCTAATAAATCTCAGTCGACAATCTCAATCAGATTAAGCCACAAATTCCTCACTAAATACTGTAACTTTATGAACAACTTTGCCGTATCTAACTCCTGAACTAACCTCATACATAGAACTTTGGACAAGTACATTTAAAATCTATGTAGTAAATTAATATATCTACAATTAGGGCACATGGAAATGTACCAAGTCAATATATTCAGGATCTGCACTTTAAGTTATTAAATCACAATTATTTCATTTATAATATATGCATTTATATTATAATCTAAAGTTAATTTAAGGTCTTTTTTCATATAATGATACTAATTTTTTTACCCTTAACCCCCTGAAACCTGAGCTTATATTTGCCAAGTAGAATGAAGAATGATGTGTGGAAAACTCTACATTAAATGCCCTGTAAGACCCTAGGGTTGCAAAGGGTCATATTATCTGTGTGCCTTTGAACATTCTCAGTCATCCATACCATCTATGGTGAGCACATGCTGAGTCAAGACCATCTGAGATCTAAGTTCCCTTTCTCACCTGTTGCTTTTTGCTATCAGTGGGTCCTTACATTGGGAGATACTGTGGACTGAACACACCGGGAAGAATCATCTCCTACACAGGAATCTTAGCGCTGACCATCAACACAGACAGTGCCATTGCCAAGGAAGGGTTCTCTGCCAACTTTACTGTCATTGAAAGGAAAGTTCCAGAGGGTGAGCAACACTAACAAGATATAAATAATGGCATGCTTTGAGATGCAAACAAAATCTGAATCCAAAGACTCTAAGACAACAACAGTGACAACAACAAAAAACAACAAATAATAACAATATTTGCCATTATTATTATTTATTTATTTATTTATTTAATACAGAACTCAAAAATACTGGTAACCCAGCTCTCTGTCACACACACATGTTTATATACACCATTATATATTCTTAATAGTCATTAGTTTCTAAAGATTATTGAAGATGGACAACAGTCAACATATTCTAGTCCTCTTTTGACTTCACCTTGCCTGAAGTAGCTATTAAGTAGTATTAACATATGTGTTAATGGAATCATTTGACAGAATTTTTGTGCAAAGAACTTCAAAATCATCTTCAAAATACTGCACTGTCATCTTCATAGTAAGGAGATGTGAATGCATGACCAGATGTCTGTCTGCAATCATTTTATGCTGTTGTAGAGCATATGTGAGCATATGAGACTCCTACTCAAAACAAAAGGTCATAATTTTAATTTTCATTCTTAACTATCATTGCAGTCCTTTCTGTGACAGTGTGACAATATCCAACTCCAAAGGGATGAAAAGCGGACCTCAATCTGACCCAGCTGTTTCTTTAGCCATGGAGCTAAGGAGGTCTGAAAAATGACTGCCCGAGTCAACACAAACAAAAAAAAAACACTCTGGATAGATGGCTCACTGAGCGTGATTTACAGCCACAAAAGACAAATATGTATCTGAATTCCCCAAGGATTGCGAGAAGAGAAAATAAAGATGATGTTTTGGGGAAGGTGACAGATATTGACTGAAATGCCTAATACAGGCATGAACTTAGCACACACTCAATCTTTTATGAAGACATTTTTACTTCTTAATGCAGAACGCTTCCATTCTGCATCCATTAGAACCTGGAGAGCAAAACAGAAAGGATTCAGTGAGGCATCACTGATGTGCATCTCTTTTCTAGCCAGCAGCACAGAGTTCCTGTCATGTCACATCCTCCATTCCAGAGGAAACATAGAACTTCAACTTTTGGGGACAAATATAAAGTAAATTCTGACATCCATGCTCAGTATGCAACTAAATTACTTTAACTCTCTTCCTTTGTTGTTTCCTCTTCCATTCTCTCTTTCTCCAGACTTTGACTGCAGTGACCCTTTGGGAATGGAATCTGGAGAGATAACCTCCGACCAAATCATGGCCTCATCCCAATATAATCCCAGCTGGTCCCCTGAGCGTTCTCGACTCAACTACTATGAAAATGCATGGACCCCCGTTGAAGACTCAAACAAGGAGTGGATACAGGTATCCTCTTGCAATATGCAATATTGCTTTTATTATTGTTAAAATATCAGACAGTCTGAATGTCACTTTTAGCCAATTTGTTGTATAAATTAAATTTGTCGTGGCCCTCTAAATAAAATCCATATTTCTCTGCCCCTGTGTGTTGCTAGCTAAGACAATGAGGATGAATGAAAGAATTGCATTGAGACTACTACTACTAATCATCATCATCATTTTTCAATAGCGGTTTTTCATATTTCTAAGCATATTACATGTTATCCCTCTGTAATTCCATGTCAAATTTTGTTTCCATGTATTTATATTAAAAGTGATATGATCCAGGCTTAGTCTGAACCAAAATAGAGCTGGATCAGAGCTGATCCCCTCATTCTTTGTGATTCTCTTTTATCACACATCACACCAGACACTTTATTAGTTTCAAACTGCTTGCACATGCTTCTTCACCTCCTTTCCACACTCTCTGTTGCTCTGTCCTGTTGACCTTAGGTACGGGTACTTAAAATCCTCCACCCCCTTTATTTGTACTCCCTGTCTCCTCACATTTCCACTTCAACACCTCTCATTCACAATTGTGCATTCTAACCTTGATTCTTCTCCTTTCCAGGGCATACCTCAACTCTCAAGATTCACTTCCCCCCTTGTCCCTGTCCTAACTTCAGATCATAATGCAAACATCATAGTCCATGGAGATTCCTGTTTAACCTCATCTTTCAGTCTGCCCATTACCATAGTAATCCGAAAGTGACTCAGACCAACAATGTGGACCAAACAATGGTCCACATTGAACTCCTCTGTCACAGCTACAGCACTTTACGTCTCTGTCTCACAACACTCATACAAGTCCAGTGCCACTCTAGCATACTTCTACCACTTCATACTTACCTGTAGTCATAAAGTACCACAGTTTGTCTCTCGCCACCCTTCCCCCGTGCCTATTCTCAAGCAAAAAAGAAACAAAGCAACTCTCTCCCTTTCTCTGTAATTCTCCATCAACATTCTTAATGCAAATGCTGCATCTGTAGAACTCTTTCTTGGTATAAACCCCACTGTTGGTCATAAATTCTGTACTCAAGCTTCCACTGCTATGTCCGATAACTTTAATGGGTGACTCATCAACTCTATTTCTCCACATACATAAATAACACAACTCTCCAAATATCCCCTGTTCATAAATATGGCACTGGCACACTTCTCCATTCCTGGGGCATCCTTTCACTTTCCTGTTAAACAACCTATTCATACACTATACTGCCACTTCTACTTGAAATGTCCATACCTCCACATGTATATCATCAGAACCAACTGCCTTTCCATTCTTCATCCTCTTCGGTTCTCTCCTCACTTCACCTTTAAAAATCAATACTGCTTCGTGGTTCACAATAGTCACCTCTTCTACCCTTAGTTCTCTCTCATTTTCCTAATTCATCAACTCTTCAAAGTACTCTTTCCATAATCCCATCACACCGCTATCACCTTTTCATGTAGCACATACTTCCCACCTCTATTGATCTGTTTTGCCAACCTATATAAACAGTGTGTCCTCCTTCCAATCCAGCCTACCATACAGGTCATCGTATGCCCTTTCATTGGCATTTGCTGCCTCTACCAGTACCTTAAATTGCAATTACATGTTGTTGTTGTTGTTCTTGTTGCTCTTGTTCTTGTTCTTGTTCTTGCTCTTGTTCTTTATGTTCTTGTTCTTTTTGTTGTTGTTGTTGTTGTTGTTGTTGTTGTTCTTCTTCTTCTTCTTCTTCTTCTTCTTCTTCTTCTTCTTCTTCTTCTTCTTCTTCTTCTTCTCATTATTATTATTATAATGCAGTTACTATTTATTAATGTAACTATTACTATTATTATGCACTATATTTATTTTACCTCTCTTAAGCAATATTTTCAAGATTGAATTATAAGTTTAAACTTTATTCCTCAACTCCCAAACCAAAACTAAAAAAACAAACACCTTGTACTGGAGCAGGGGTGTCAAACTCTTTTTCACAGATGGCTACATCAGCATTTAGTGTTCGCCACAACACTGGTATTAAATGGAGTTTGATTCTTCATTCATTCTTTCATGAAGGCTGATTAAGCTGCAATGCATCTGACAGGTCACTGTCAGATGCATAGTAAACAGTTAGTTATTTCTTTCATTATCATTTCCTGTTTTGCCAAATGTAATTAAGCATTATAATTGATTTTAATGTTGTCTCAGTACTATAGAGAGAGGTGTGTGTGTGTATGTGTGTGTGTGTGTGTGTGTGTGTGTGTGTGTGTGTGTGTGCGCGCGCGCGCACGCTCTTCTTTGCATAATTAGGATGATGTGGTGCTATTCAGCATTTAGGGCTGTGTTAGCCAGGTCATTTATCATCTGTTTTTTACACTCAGATAAACTGGTACCCCTCTAAGAGGTTTTGGGTTTGAAGCAGGACAGGCAAAAAGGCATTATACCACCATATTCTTATCCTTTTTCAAAAACTGCAGTTGCACATCATTTTATCTCTTCCAACCCCCTTGACAAGGCTTTTCTGCAGACCAGCAAGGAGATGTAACATGAGTAGACTGTGGATTGCTAGTAGCTTTATGGAATGAACAGAAAGGGGTTTCTACAGCAGGCTTGACAGAAAATAAATGAGAGCACACCTTAGAATACCAAGGCCTCAACACTGGCAAAATAACAAAATCTACTATCAGACAGAAATGTGGGAAAATGCGATGCCGCTAACATGAGATCTAATGGCCACTGTCCCCAGCTTGATTCTCTCAATATAAGTAGAACTGGGCCTCTGTCAGGCAGCAGCCATTGACTGCATATACTCAAGATTTATTATTTACTACGTTTTGGATAGAACCCAACTGCTATTAACTGGCAGCTATTTTTATTGATCAACTAAAAATTCCAGTATGAAATACATATTACCCTATACAGTTAGTGAAGGTTGTATGTTTTGTTTGTTTTAAGAAGCGGTAATTAGTAAATTATTGAGGACAGACTAATACTTGGGCAGATGGATGGAGAAAAAATATCCTGATAAAATGCAGTGAACTAGTGCTTTATAAGTATGCTATGAAAACATGTGTCTCATAATCACAGTCTGCCTTATGTTTTCTATAAATGGTACAATCATCAAACACTTTCTAGTTGTGACTTACCTTCAGTATGCCTGTTGTACATCCTACATGTTGTTGAGTTCATCAATGTTACTCAGTGTGCCATTAATGGGCCTCAAAAATAATGCACATGAAAGAACACTGGAAAACTAGACTGTTCTCTTGCAGTCTAAGCTGAAGTTTTAGTCATGTACCACGACATACAACACATCAAATTACAAAAAGAAAGCTAATTATCTTTTAGTAGTTTTTACTAAAACCCTTAATGCGACCAAAGGGTTTCTGCAACTTATAAAAAAGTTCTTCTATTTCTCAGCCATCTGAAACCAAACTTGTTCCATCATTAGACTGACTCACCACATGTATCTCTCCTAGATTTTCGTAGTGCTGCAATACAACACTCCTGCATGCAATTACTCTTAATGAATGTCAGCTCAGTCTGTCAGAGACATTCATAATGCATATTAGCGTTAAACAGTCTGCTTCATACGCTAAACAATTACAATTATTTGAAATGCCATTGCCTCCAGAGCAACGACACACAAAATCGGTTTCTAGATAAACTGTTTTGCTTACCACTTTTGAAGCATACCATATGGAAATATATAGATAGACCACATACAAAATTAACCCATACGGTCTGACGCTACTGCCTCAAGGCAATGTCTGCACGATTGTAAAATTTAAGTAACAGTTCATAATTGGTTTATAATGGCATGCATGAAGGCATAGTATTTGTATTCAATATATGTGTTTCTTTCTCTTGGATGGATTATAATACAATTGCAGACCCATTTTCAATTAAACATCCAATTCTATCCAATAGGTTCATCTCAGGAAATAAATGTGTTGTCTCTTTTGTTCAATCAGTCAGTCAATCAATCAACGAAAAAATCTATTTCATTCAAAGAATAAACTATAAATTTGAAAAAAGTAAATCAGTTTTCCTAAGTGTTTTCTCCTCTCTTTGCCCTCCACAGGTGGATCTTGGGTTCTTACGTTTTATCTCAGCTATTGGTACCCAGGGTGCTATATCCCAGGAGACCCAGAAGATTTATTTTGTTAAGTCCTACAAGGTGGATGTCAGCTCGAATGGAGAGGATTGGATCACTCTGAAGGAGGGCTCAAAACAAAAGGTGCTGGATCAGTTTCTCAAAAATTCAAAGATAAAAGCTTTGGTTCTGAGGGCATCAACTTGATAGCTAAAAAAAATAAGTGACAGGGAAACCTTGAATTGAAAGAAAAAAGGTCAGAACACATGAACGTTTGGTGATTTTGGCAATTAAAGCAAACTGGAAAGTGTATATATGTATCTAGTGTTTATTTTTTTACTTTTTGTCATTTATTGAATTTTAGTGACAACAATATTTGATAATCCTCCCTGAAACCAACCTGCTAGATTTAATTTAGGGTTGGCAATATTTCTTTAGAGCTTTAGACAGTGGGCTACACTGAGCTATTCGGACTGAAGTTTCTGTTACCACTATGCAATTATACACTTTGTTGAGGTGGTTATATACTAACTCTGAGTGGTTTGTATTTACTGTACAGACTAGAAGTAGCAGTGGCCATAAGGATTTTCGTAGCAAAGTTTCTCTTGTGACATCAAGGGTGATAAAAGACCATATGGCAAAGCCATTCGTGTGAAAGCATGGAGGAAGTTGATGATGTCAAAATCACTGAAATCAAGTCACAGGTTTTAAAGATACAGCGATGGTAGGCCAAAGGTGTTTATCTTACCAAATTGAAATGTTTTGGACCAAGTTGTAAATAACTTTGGAATTCTAAAGAGTTGGGGTCTGTTGCTGAAATATGTCGAATAGAACGTTCAACATATTTAACAATATATGTCAAAATCACTGAAATCCAGCTGCAGGTTTATAAACTACAGCCATGGCGGTACAAAAGTGTTTATCTCACCAAGTGGTATTGTGCTGTCTTGTTTAAAGGTCAGCTATGTCACTGTGCACCCTTGGGTTATGTTGTTACAGCACAAGTGCAAGGTGTCAATAACAGTTAATTCTTGGTCATTTAATCACTTCAGTACTACAATCCATTGTCCTTCAGAACAGACTCCACCAACAGAGATAAGCACCTTGTTCATGTTGCAAGTTCTGACTTTGATTTCACAGACCTCTTTGTGCCACTACTTTTGTTGAAAAAGGGAAGTGTAAATTTAAAACTGACAGGAAAATACTGCTCACTGACTGACTATTCATGTCTTGTTTCTTTATGTGTGGAGATTTATACAGCACATACTCATCTGAGAACTAAGTGGGAAATTCCGAGATCAGTATGTTGTGGAAAAGTCAGTTCAGTGAGTTTTGACAGTACATTTTAAGTTTCTTTTCTTTAAGGTTTTCCAAGGTAACACTAACCCATTAGATGTTGCCAAGACGATGCTGCCAAAAGCCACACTTGCACGCTTTGTCCGTATTCGTCCTGTCACCTGGGAAACTGGTGTTGCTCTACGGTTTGAGGTGTATGGGTGTAAGATATCAGGTTAGTACTGCTATGAATATCATTTTTAAATGCATACAAATGCATATATCTATATGTGTGTGTAAATATATAAATATGTATACCTATGGAGAGAGAGAGAGAGAGAGAGAGAGAGAGAGAGAGAGACTTTAACACTTCTGAGCACTTCTGAGTCTTCACTTCACAGGGTTAGTATTATTTGTATAAAAGTCTGCATAAGAGAAATATATTAGAGATATGTGCATGAGATGAACAGGGAGTATGCTCTACATATGTGTGGCTATTCTGGCCGAGATAAATGCAGCCACATCAGGGTTCCAGCTGGGCTGTATTTTTGGGGATCACAACCAGACCACAGCACAGATTGAAGCCACCACAGGACTTCTGACATTATGTCAGCACACTCAGAAGACTGCCAGCTTTACTGCAGGGAAGAAGCAGTCAAGGAGTGGAGCAAATGTGGAGTTTTTGAGGGCTGTCTAAATTTCAGAAGTCCTCCTAATCCATAGTAAGTCTCTAAACATAATTCACATTCCCACACTTCTCTAAAACATTTTTCATGTTAAAGGGCCAAAACAGAGCACTGACCATTGACAGCAATCTGGTCATCTTAAACTACAAGCATCAGAGGGAGAGTTTGTCCATAAAAGGGTGCAAAATGTTTTCCAGTCATAATGTCTATATCCACCAGGTGACTATCCCATATCTCGTCATTAATAAGAAAATCTGCTGCCCTGCTGTTAGCACATTGACCCCCAAACATAAATATTTGTGATGAACCAATGATACTCCACCCAAACCCTAAACGTGGCCCACAGATCCATAAATATGCATCTTACCATGCACATGTTCCTCTGGGTGTGTCACTGCACACATGCCATCTTAGATTTTATTGTCATCATAGTTGAGGTTGTTTAACAGCCATATGTAACCTGGGAGCTCATATAACGTCTGAACTCAGTTCAATCACACAAACACCCCTGTTTCTCATATCTTAGTATTTCAAAGGCAGACAGCTTTTCATGCTTCCAGAGGTTTGGCTTCTGTAATCATACTCAAATAGATGTTTGCCAAAGGAAAAAAAAAGGAAAACAAGTTAAGAGTCCTCCAAGTATTGTTGTTTTTAGGTAGTGTTTACTTTTTTGTTTTGTTTTGTTCAGTTCCACCCTGTTCTGTTTTTTAAAGTCTTCTCTTTGATACAGATATGCAAAATTCATTGTAGGAAGTTATTATTCTGTTTTCAGTCATTATATTGTTGCTGACCACATTTACATATATGCACATACATTTAACATGAAACATGAATCCTGTTTGATGTCAAAATTGTGTGATGTGTGTGTGTGTGTGTGTGTGTGTGTGTGTGTGTGTGTGTGTGTGTGTGTGTGTGTGTGTTTGTGATTCTGTGTCTGTCATGAAGACAAGTAGAGGAGGAGTAACAAAATAGCTCTCTCCTTTGGCTTTCTCTTCTCTTATTGTTAGACGAATGCTATGCTATGCTATGTTCTACAGGGGGTCTTGAGATGATGAGACCAGAAACTAGGAAAAGAAGAGACACATCCTATCCCATCGATATGGACAGCTGTGTAGTAGAAAGTGGATGAGCGCAGAGCACAGAATAAATGTGCAGGCAATGTGTTTCTGTTGAAGTATTTGAGCTTTGACTGGAGAGAGTCAGGATAATATAGATGAGAAGAACTGCTTACAGAATGCAGGAGGTTGAAATACCAATGGAAGAGGGTTTTAATTAGCTGCCAAGAGACAAGTGCTTCAGGCAGAGGAATTAGTATGCATGAAATGTGTAGACTGGAAGAGAATAAAGGGAGAGATCACAGGAATGTTACATAAAGAGAATTGTCCTTCTCACTTTGACTTTCACCATTGCTTTGACCCCTGTACGAACCTTGAACTCACTCAGCGAAAATCACAACTAAACACTTTCTTTGCTGTCTTTTAGAGTACCCCTGCTCTGGTATGCTTGGTATGGTATCAGGCTTGATCACTGACAACCAAATCACTGCATCATCACATACTGACCGGAGCTGGGTACCTGAGAACGCTCGTCTATTGACCAGCCGCACGGGCTGGATCCTGCTTCCTCAACCACAGCCCTTCACCCATGAATGGCTGCAGGTGGATCTAGGGGATGAGAAGCTGGTGAAGGGTCTCATCATTCAAGGAGGGAAGTATCGTGAGAACAAGGTTTTCATGAAGAAGTTCAGACTTGGCCACAGCATTAATGGGTCTGACTGGAGGATGGTGATGGACACTGTTGGGAACAAGCCAAAGGTATGGGGTGTGCTTTGGAATTTGGTTGATGTTATAGCAATATTGTTTATCTTGAGTATGGAGCAGTCTAAATTAGACTGAGAGAAGTCAGCATTCGTAAGCAACAATAATGTTTCATACATAAAAAAGTACTACAGATAAAGTATTTCCCCTAGGAATGCTGGTTTAGATGTACAGAGAAGGCCAGTGAGAGCTGCAACGTGCCTTTGTAGATCTAGCATAAGACAAAAGCACACGGCAGGGCATTGTTGAAAAGACAAGAAGCAGAGCTGGAGGTAGCAGAGATGAAGATGACACGGCAGGGCATTGTTGAAAAGACAAGAAGCAGAGCTGGAGGTAGCAGAGATGAAGATGTTAAGGATCTCTTTGGGTGTGACAAGGGTGGATAGGATCAGGAATGAGTGTATCAGAGGAACAGCACACGTTAGATGTTTCAGAGTGGGCAGACTGATGGCTTGGTCATGTACAAAGAATAGGTGTTGAATAAATTGGTAGAAGGATGCTGGAGTTGGGGTTACAGGAAGACAAATGAGAAGGTTTTTGGGTGTCGTGAAAGAGGACCTGAAGTTAATAAGTTAATAAGAGCATACAGGGCATAGGATTAGAGGAAGGATTGACTGTGTAGACCCCTGAAAGGAAAAGAAGATTCTGGCAAATTATTCAAAAATATCTCCAATAGGATGTCTGTGCATCAGTGCACATAGTGATGTATTAAGTGTTAAGGCTCTGCAGAATGGTATTGTTCCTTAGTGCAAGTCAATTTCAGCAATCTTATGAATATCTTTCGACTTTTTCCTTCACTGAACAGGGACATTTCAGTCCTTTAAGTAGAATTAGAGAAACTTCAATGGAGGAATGAGAGAGTAAATATAATGGAGAATCAGAATTAGAATCAGAATTGCTTCATTCGCCAACTAATTTTCCAACTACAAGGAATTTGCTTTTGTTCACCGTGCTAAACAAACAACATGTAACAGGCATTAAATAAGTGAAAAATAAAGTGAGATCGGGGTGATCGTGGTTGATCGTGGAAGAGTACTACAGATGCAGTATTTGCGTTGAGAATGCTAATAGAAAAGTACAGAGAAGGCCAGAGGGAGTTGCATTGCATTTTTGTAGACCTAGAAAAAGCATATGACAGGGTGCCAAGAGAGGAGCTCTGGTATTGTATGAGGAAGTCTGGAGTGGCAGAGAAGTATGTTAGACTGGTGCAGGACATGTATGCTAGCTGTGAGACACTGGTACGGTGTGCTGTAGGGGTAACAGAGAAGTTCAAGGTGGAGGTGGGACTCCATCAGGGATCAGCTCTGAGCCCCTTCTTGTTCGCAATGGTGATGGATAGGCTGACAGATGAGGTTAGACAGGAATCCCCATGGACCATGATGTTTGCGGATGACATTGTGATCTGTAGTGAGAGCAGACAACAGGTAGGGGAAAATCTAGAGAGGTGGAGGTATGCTCTGGAAAGGAGAGGAATGAAAGTTAGTCGCAGCAAGACAGAATATATGTGTGTGAACGAGAGGAACTTGGATGGAACGGTGAGGCTACAGGGAATGGAGATCAAGAAGCTGGAGGATTTCAGGTACTTAGGGTCAACAGTCCAGAGCAACGGAGAGTGCGGAAAAGAGGGGAAGAGACGGGTCCAAGCAGGTTGGAATGGGTGGAGAAAAGTGTCAGGGGTACTATGTGATAGAAGACTTTCAGCCAGAATAAAAGGAAAGGTGTACAAGACAGTGGTGAGACCAGTGATGATGTATGGACTAGAAACTGTTACAATGACCAAAAGACAGCAGGCAGAACTAGAGGTTGCAGAGATGAAGATGTTGAGGTTCTCTTTGGGAGTGACCAAGATGGATAGGATCAGGAATGAATCTATCAGAGGGACGGCACATGTTCGATGTTTTGGAGAGAAGGTCAGAGAAGCCAGACTGAGATGGTTTGGTCATGTACAGAGAAGAGATAGTGAATATATTGGTAGACGGATGCTGGAATTGGAGCTGCCAGGCAAGAGGTCTCGAGGAAGACCAAAGAGAAGATTTATGGACGTAGTGAGAGAAGATATGAAGGTAGCTGGTGTGAGAGAGGAAGATACAGAGAATAGGGTTAGATGGAGAAAGTTGACTCGCTGTGGCGACCCCTAACGGGAAAAGCCGAAAGAAGAAGAAGAAGAAGAAGAGGGGTGATCGTGGTTGGTTGTGCAAAATGGCAAGCTGTGCAAAACAGTGCAGGGTAGAGCATTAGATGGGTTGGAAAAGTGTCAGTAGGGGGCCGTGGCAATATTGATGGGGGATGCTGCCGATGGGAAGAAACTGTTTTGTGTGGCGGGTATGTGGCGGGTATGTCCCTGATGGGACATGATTGTTCCAAGGAAGCGGAAGGACTCCACAGGGCCAGTTGTGGAGTCCCTCTGGATGATGGGGGAGGGTGCGGCAGGGTTCTTCCTGAAGTCCACCACTATCACCACAGTCCTCAGAGCATTTAGCTCCAAGTTTTTCTGACTGCACCAGGTCACTAGGTGGTTGATCGCCCATCTGTGGGCATACTCATCCCCACCAGAGATGAGTCCAATGACATTGTTATTGTCTGCGAACTTCAGGAGCTTAACAGACTGGTAACTGGAGGTGTAGCTGATGGTGTAGATGGAGAAGAGCAGAGGGGAAAGAACACAGCCTCGGGGGATCTGGTGCTGATGGTCCTGGAGTCAGAGAAATGTTTTCCCAGCTTCATTTACTGCCTCCCATCAGACAGGAAGTCTGTGATCCACCTGTAGGTGGAGTCTGGCACGTTTAGCTGGGACAGCTTGTCCTGTAATAGAGCTAGGATAATTGTGTTGAGGTGGGACAACACAAGGCGCTCAAATGACTTCATCACCACAGTGGTCAGGGCAACAGCTCTGTAGTCACGGAGTTCTCTGGTCTTTGGTTTTTTTGGGGAGGGGGAGGCCCTAAAGCAGGCTGGTACATGGTATGTCTATAGTGAGATGTTAAGAATAAAAGTTGGGAAGAATTCAGAGCAAGACAGGATATGTTGGAGACTTTGGATGCGTACTAGAAATACCACAAAATATGCATACACAAACTCATACACAAACAATAAATATTAGAATATGTATATATATGCAATATGAATGAATATGAATATGTAATGTATATTATTTTCCGGATACAAGCACCAAGCTGATGTAAAAGAACCAAATGTAAGTTGTGTTAAGGCAGTCAGACCTTTAGATATTGGTTAGGAGAGACAGAGAGCTGGTAGATGTGTTTTTTAAAGTTATACTAAATACTCACCCAGTGGTAAGCGGTAATATTGAAATACAAAGATGTATCATCTGATTTTGTTATTTGCATTTTATTTGCTTTTTGATTTATTTCTTGTCCCCAATTATCTTACTGTCAGATCTTCGAAGGAAACAGCAACTATGACACCCCTGAGCTGAGAACTGTGGAGCCACTGCTGACCCGCTTCATCAGAATTTACCCAGAGAGGGCCACTCCTGTTGGAATGGGATTACGACTTGAGTTCCTGGGCTGTGAGATTGATGGTAAATCCTACGCCTGTAATAACATCATAACGCATAAGTGCTTTCAACATCTTGATAATTTATTTGATGCTTAAAATTAGTACAAGACATAGCATGTCTCACACTTGCATGTGCAACAATGATGCTGACATATTTACATATGTATGATTCTAGTAGGAGGAGCGACATTTAATTCACAATGAATTACAAATGTATTGATTCCTAAGGGTATAATTGCCTGCTGGGGAAATAGTTTTGGTCAGTACTAATGGTTCCTTTTTGTTACCTAAGTTTTAGTGTAATAACAAATACAGGTTTTACGCACTGTGGTCCACAGTGGGCAGCCCAATGCTCTGTGTTCAACACAGAAGAACAATCCAAGTCCAAGCTAATCAGATACTCACAGGTAGATTAAACTATGACTTTTCGATTCCATCCATCCATTGTCTTCCACTTATTCTGGGTCAGGTTGCGTGGACAGCAGCTGAGGCAGTGATTCCCAAAGCGCTCCTCTGCCAGCAGAGAGACATATTACCCCCAACACATCCGCGGTCTTCCTCAGACCCTCTTCCCAGTTGAATAGGCCTGGAAAACCTCGCCAGGGAGCTGTCAGAATTCTGAATGCCTCCCTGGTGATGCCTCTTCTGAAACATAGACTAACTGGTAAATTGAGTTTTGCCTTTTGGCTCAGCTTCTTCTTCACCATGACGGACTGATAAACTGATCAGCCTGTCAATCTTTCGTTCCATCTCCCACCTCAGGGTGGGGGATACCTCAGGGTATATCAGGGTCTTGTACACAAGACCCTGAGATATTTGAACTCCTTTACTTGGGATAGGACTTCATCACTGACCTGAAGGAACCACTTACAGTATGATGAAGCCAACAGCATCACAACATCTACAAAAAGCAGAGACCCAATCTTGAAGTGTCTAAACTATATCCCCTTGGGGATTTCTTGGTTCCACCTAGAAATTCTATCCATAAAGGTTCTGAACAGAGTCGGTGACAAAGGGCAGCCCTCACGCTGTCCCACCCTCACTGGAAACAAACCCGCCTTACTGCTGGCAGTACAGATCAAGCTCTGACACAGAGAAACCAAATGGCCCATATCAGGGGATCAGGTATCCCCATGCCCCCCGAGTACTTGACACAGGACTAACCAAGGGGCACAGTCTAATGCCTTCTCCAGGTGTACAAAACGCTTGTAGACAGGTTCAGCAAATTTCCATGCACCCTCTAGGATCCTGCTGAGAGTACGGAGCTGGTCCGCTGTTCTACAACCAGGATGAAAATCATCCTGAAACCAACTATCTGATGGGCTCCTCCTTCTAGCACCCCAGAGTAGGCCTATCTATAGAGACTGAGGAGTGTTATCACCTGTACTTTGAGCACACCCTCCGATCCCCCTTTTATGATGAGCCCACATTACCAGATAAAGATTAGTATGAGTTGCACCAATCAGCTATCCAGCTTTTTGTATTTATCCCTTCTTGTCATGTCAGCTATCCCCCACATCCATCTACTTCTACAAGGGATGAAATGGAAGTGGCCTCGCAGGATTGTTATGGGCTTGCATCCATCACACTCCTCTAACGCTAACTTGTCTTCAGTCTGTCAAAGCTCCTCATCCACTCTTCTCTCTCACTCTTAGCCTTATTTTTCCATTTATCAGTCTCTCTCAAATCTCATATTACATAGACTCAGTAAAGGATCAGTCCTAAGTTGATTTCTATGTTTGATATCGGGGTGGGCAACCCAGTTCTAAACCTCAGTGACTTCCCATATGTTAGGGTTAAGGATAAAACACTTGTCTCGCACAGATGTCGACACACAGATTAGACTTGCACAGATGTAGACACACATATGTGCTCACACGCAA
Source organism: Fistularia commersonii (assembly GCF_037954325.1). Taxonomy (NCBI): domain Eukaryota; kingdom Metazoa; phylum Chordata; class Actinopteri; order Syngnathiformes; family Fistulariidae; genus Fistularia; species Fistularia commersonii. The sequence continues at coordinate 20,439,718 of NC_141291.1, forward strand.
ATCATATTTCATCTAGCTGAAAAAGCAAGCAAGATATCAATATCTCACTCTCTCTCTCTCTCTCTCTCTCTCTCTCTCTCTCTCTCTCTCTCTCACACACACACACGCACACACACACACACACACACACACACACACACACACACAAACAGATGCTTCAATCATACATATATAAAACCACTTGACCCTATCTAATCTATAGCTGTCTTTATCTATGCTTACTAGCTTCTTTCCTTTTTTGTCACTGTACAGCTGGGAGACTCACTCATTACTTCACCAACAAAAACATACGCAAATGTACATACACCATAAGACAGTTGTTCAGGCACAGAGTAAAGAGTAGATTTTGCACTTTGCCCACATCCAAGTGCATCCAAACCATAATGACAAGCTGCTGAGGCAGTCAACCATTGGCCCTGCCTACAGTCATCCTAAGCCCTCAGTTCCACGATGTGACTCAACTCTAAATATATCTTACATATCCGCAACTTGATATAAAGAGGAGTGTTAATAGATCACGCCAAGTAGTTTCAAAATCTGTTGCAGGAAAACCTGAATTTTCCATTTGCTATGAAAGTGGAAAATAAAAGTTTACAAATACAAAAAAACATAACTGAATTCATGAATAAAAAATCAACATATGACACCACACAAAAGTGTGTAATTCTTTTTAAGTCTCAGTACATTGAAAAATGTCAGCAAGAGACATTTGAAACCATTCATCAAATTCGACTAGAATGCTGGTATACATATTTATTGGTCTAAAAATTGAGCAACCTTCGGACACTGTGTGTTGATTTTTTTTAACCTTTGATTATTTTGTAAATGTATGTACTTTTTTTGCTTAAAAACCAATTACACTATGCACAAATTTAAACATTGGATTTTCACAATTGCCAGTATTGTTAATGACTTTCTCCTTTAATTTTTTTTATTCCATTTTAGAATAATCAGATGTCAACTTGAACATCTTCTTTTAAGTTAATGTGAAGTTGGATTTGGATGTGAGATGAACACTGGATTTTGTGCACTTGCAAAAAAATGTAATGAACATGTGATCTCTGCATTAGTCCGTCATTTCCAGATTGTAAAACAAGATATCGGCTCCATTGTTTTTTCAATATCTTAAAGGTCAAATAAGTTGTCCTTTGTCTTTTTTATTTCAGCTCCTACAAACCCTCCGATTACAACAGCACCAACCATTACCCCATCAGATGAGTGTGACGATGACCAAGCAAGCTGTCACAGTGGCACAGGTGATGACTACGATGTGACAGGTGCTGATATCGCCCTCATGAGACTGCAACTATGTACCTCCTTCCTCTTTCCCTCCATTCCCTCTTGGTCTCCCTTATTTTTGCCAGCAAAATTTGATATTGGCTTCAGTGTTCTTTGCCACTGTTCACTTTGACATACTTCCGCATCTGCCATCTAAGGTGTAGACTTTCAAGAGTCACAACTGCAGCCATGTGCACTCTGGCATACTTCAAAGTTGCAACTAGCTGTACCTGTAGCACCCTCACTCCAATACCTAAACTGACATAAGTAGATCACTATACTAGCACATTTGCAAAAATGCTCTATGAACGTGCCTATCTTTTGCATTGCATTGCTTATACTCCCCCAACCCACTTTCCATTTACTCTTCATTGCCCCCCTTTCCCTACCCACCCAGTAACTCTCTCAGCCTGTATTTCTGCCTGCTCTCATCAATCAGTAACTTAAGCATGACATTATATCAGTTATGTCTTTGAATACATACACAAAAGTCTGCACAAAGATTCAATGTAGTTTTTATGAAGCCATTCGGGACGCCCTACTAATGAGCTGTTTTGTAGCAGGTGGTACCACAATGGCGGATACCACTACTACCAAAATGGATTCCATTCGGGGTGAGAGGAAAATTTTATAATGCTCTGTTCTAGCTAGACATTTCATGATACACACATGTATGTATTAAGTCTTTTAGTAAATGGAAACAAATCTAGAGGAAACACCTAACTGCAAGCATATTATAGCTAAAAATTATTGAGCCAGCTTTGCTATCATGTATCTATCAAAGCTGGTGATAAGGCTATGACTGGGTCCTTGAGAGGCCGTGTTAGACTGTACCTTGCTAGATTAGCAGATGATTAGCACTGATTCTCTGCTGCCACCCTCTCAGCACTACCACCAATCACTGTTATGGAGCAAACTAACTAAGCTCCCACACCAACACACACAGAAGCACATGCATGCATGCATGCATATATGTGTACTCACTCACAGACACATAGACGCATGAAACACACAGTCGGCAGGAAGTTGAGGCAGGAAGATGAGGCAGGAAGTTACTAAGAGGCTGTGCCCAAGTCTAACTTTGGCTACTGGGCCATTCGAAAGACTCCAACCAGACCTCTTTTCTCTTAGACACTTCATTGATAATGTATTAGACAAGAGAGGCATATTTTTATGCATAAACACTTTCCTGCTTTTCATATAATATCTCTGCATGAGATATGTTTCGGTGATGGAGCTTGTAAGCTCCATCAGCTTGTCAGCTCCATCATGGTAGAATTTGAAAAGATAGCATCTAATTTTATATTCAACTAATGACCAGATGAGTCACGTGGTTGCTCATGTCTAAAACTTTCTGTCGCCTGTGCACATAAGAGAAAAAAGTCAAGAATGCAACTTGCATCAGAAATACATTTTCTTGTGTCTTTACTTGCTTGGGTTTAATGGATAGATGTATATTTTTCCTGCAGTTACTAGTTTAATCACATCGGCTGTATGGAATTCTTCCTTGAATTGATTGATACATTGTTAATAAAAACCACGTTTGCTGTAATTCAAAACCTTTTATCACACTGCTCTTTGCTGCACTCTAGTGCTTGTTGCTAGTTAGTATGAGTTGACGATCTATTCATTCTCTCGTCAGATGTTAAGGTCAATGTTTCTGTGCAGTCTGAAGCAGGTACAGTATGAGTAAACTACAGCCCACAGGCCTTTTCAATCCGGCCTACTGAACTGGAAAGTTAATATAATTTCTTTTACCATCCATCCATCCATCCTCTGCCACTTATCCGACGTTGGGTCGGGGGGGCAGCAGCTGGAGCAGAGAGGCCCAGACTTCCCTCTCCCCAGCCACATGGTCCAGCTCTTCTGGGGGGATCACAAGGCATTCCCAGGCCAGCCGAGAGACATAGTCTTTCCGATGTGTCCTGGGTCTTCCTCATGGTGTCCTCCCAGATGGATGCCCAGAATACCTCCTTTGGCAGGGGGGCAGAAGGCGTCCTGACCAGATGAGGTGGCTCATCTTGTAGCTGCTCCTCCACATAAACAGGAGGAGCAGCTACTCAAATCTGAGCTCCTCCCTGATGGCTGAACTTCTCACCCTATCTCTAAAAGAGAGTCCGGCCAACATGCGGAGAAAACTCATTACCGCTGCTCATAGCTGCTTGGATCTCATTCCTCATAGGTGAGGGTAGGAAAGTAGATCGACCAGTAAATTGAGAGCTTCACCTTCTGGCTCAGGTCCCTCTTCACCACGGCAGACCAGAACAGAGTCCGAGCTGTTCCACGACCAGGATGAAAACCACACTGCTCCTCCTGGATCCGAGGTTCAACGACCCGGCGGGCCCTCCTCTCCAGCACTGCCGATTAGGGAAGCTGAGGAGTGCGATCCCCCTGTAGTTGCAAACCAAGTAGTTGGACTGGCAGACCAAGATGGTGATCACCCTTCACCAACCTGGTCTGCCAGTCCAGTGGCAATGTCCCCAACGTCCATCCAATGCTGCACAAGCATGTCAGCGGGACAGCCCTACAACATCCAGAGCCTTGAGGAACCTCATCCACTCCCGGGCCCCACCCCCCAGAGCTTTTTGTCTGCTTCAGTAACTTCAGCCTTGGAAATAGGTGTGTCTGTACCTGAGTACCCCGGCTCTGCTTCCACATTTGATGGTGTTTCAACGGGATTTAGGAGGTCTCGAAAGTATTCCTTCCACCGATCTACAACATCTCGAGTTGAGGTCAGCGGTGCCTTGCTCCCACTGTACATGGTGTTGACGGCATACTGCTTCCCCTTCCTGAGCCACAAGATGGCAGACCAGAATCTCTTTGGTGCCTTCTGAAAGTTGCTCTCATGGACTTGCCAAGCTCTTACCACCACAAAGTTTTTGCTTCGGCAATCACCACAGCTGCATGCCGCTTGGCCTGCCAGTGCCTGTCCACTACCTCCCGAGCCCCACAGGCAAGAAATGCCCAATAGGACTCCTTCAGTTTGATGGCATCCCTCACAGCTGGAGTCTACCAGCAGGTTCGATGGTTGCCATCCTGAGAGGTGCCAACCGCCTTACAGCTGCTGCTCTAGTCTGACACTTCGACAATGGAAGCACAGAACATCTGAGCCAGCTCCTTCTTCACCCGAGTGTCCAGAACATGCGGTCACAAATCCAATGGCATGGCCAAATGGTCAATCAAAGAACTGTGGCCTAATGTGTGTTGGTACCAAGTGCAAATATAGACACCATTATGCCTGGACATGGTTTTTGTTATGGACAATCCGTAATGTGCACAGAAGTCCAATAAGAAAACACCACTCGGATTCAGATCTGGGGGACCGTTCCTCCCAATCACACCCTTCTAAGTTGCACTGTCATTGCCCACGTGAGCATTGAAGTCTCTTCGTACAAGAGAGTCCCTGGTAAGAGTGCTCTCTAGCAGCCCCTCTAGGAATCCCTAGGAAATGAACCGCTGTCGGGTGCATAGCCGCAAATAGCTCCCCCCCCATCTGAAGGCAGAGGGAGGCTACCCTGTCGTCCACTGGGTTGAAACCCAATATGCAGGTTGGGGGGGTAATCAATATGCCCACACCTTCCCAGTGCCTCTCAAGGGGTGCAACTCCAGAGTCCAGCCCCTCTCAAGAGGCTTGGTTCCAGACCCCACACTGTGCGTCGACGTGATTCCGACTATATATAGTTGGAATCTCTCGGCCTCTTGCGCCAGTTCAGGCTGCTTCCCCACCAGAGGTGACATTCTGTCCTGAGAGCCAGCTTCTGCAGCTGAGGGTCAGACTGCCAGGGTCCCCCACTTTGGCCACCGCCCAGCTCACACTGCACCTGACTCCCTTGGGCCTTCCTATGGGTGGTGAGCCCAGGGGAAGAGTCCATGTCCTCCCTTCGCACTGTGCCTAGCCTGGCCCCATGGGAGCAGTCCCAGCCACCAGGCGCTCTCCGTCGAGCCCCGCCCCTAGGCCTGGCTCCGGTTCAATTCTGGGTTCAAAAAACTGGGTTCAATTCTGTTACTCTTCATGAGCTGAGCTGTGCTTTGTATCGTCCCTCACCCAGGACCTGTTTGCCTTAGATGATCCTTCTAGGCGCATAAAGCCCTCGACAACACAGCTCCAAGAATCACTGGAACGCGCAAACCCCTCCACCACAATAAGGTGGTAGCTCAAGGAGAGGATTCATTTTACCAATCTCCTTTAATGCCTGTGATCCCCCAAAGATGGCACAGTCTTCATACACATTGACCTTTGTGTGGCAAATCACTCTGTCACTTTTTCACTTTGCCCTCTGAAGCCTTCTGTAAAAAAGAGCGGATCGAGGAAAAGAAAAGTAGACACAATGTTTTGTGGTTTCCAAAGAATGCAGTATCAGCCGGCACTTTGCCACAAAGCATGCTAACTATAATAGAGAGCAGTCAAGCAAGAACGGGCGGCTGCTAATTTGCAGACTTAGCAAAAAAGTTTTCACAACCAACCCAGATTCAATAGTCAAGTACCAAGGCAAGTTTTATGCTGGCATTCAAATTAGCAATTACCCAAGTTTCCGAACATCCGGGCTGCTGATGTTGTTTGGTTCAACATATATAAGCAGACATTCAGCGTCATGAACACCAACAAAGCCCGTCACAGATCCAAGTTAACTTTGACACTGGCCAAAAAGGGAGATCAACAACACTGTTCCCATTCAAAGCAAACATGAGTTTCTCTACCATGTAATGAAATAAATGTGTTTGGAAAATAATTTGTACAATGAGCCTTGCATATTCATGCTTTGCTAAAAGGCCAAATCTTTTTGTGGAATGGCTTTTACATGTACTCTATTCTTGCTGTCATTTGTATTAGTTCACACAAACACTCCATCCATCTGTTGCCTCTCCAACCCCTTTGACAAATTTTAGAACCCATCTATGGTTCTAAATTCCCCTCTATGGGAATATTGATAAAGTGTGTTCTTGCCTCTACCTGATTATGACTTCTTTTAAACATTTTTGCAGCTTTTCTGTGGTTTTCCTGTGATTTTGGCTCGGCCAATGACCCATCCTTCTGCAGCTGGACATCAGAAGACACTGGCTCCAGATGGCAGATTCAGTCTAGTGGTACTCCCACTCTCAACATTGGACCCAGTTTGGATCATACAGGTGGGACCCTCATGCAGCATTTGTAGAGGGTCAGAGTTCATATCAATATTTTGGCACCTAGCAGTAATATATATTTATCTACAGGTGGCTCAGGTAACTTCATCTACACCTTAGCGACGGGCCCTCATGAGACAGAAGTTGCTCGGCTGGTCAGTCCTGTTGTCAGCTCCCCCGACCTTCACCTTTGCATGTCCTTTTGGTACCACATGTTTGGTTCACATATCGGCACATTGCATATCAAACAACGCAAACAGACTGTTGACGGACCAGCTGACATCTTACTATGGACTGTCAGTGGTCACCAAGGTAACCGCTGGAGGGAAGGTCGAGTACTTGTACCACGCACAAACATACCATATCAGGTAATGCAATATACTTCTGAATTTTATTTACCCGGTAATAGTTTCAATTTCATGCCTTCACTATGCCTACACCATTCATGTTTTTAAAGATGAAGAGTCAATGGGTATTTCATTTCAAGGTGGTGATTGAAGGGCTGGTGGAGAGAAAGAACTGGGGAGATATTGCAGTGGATGATATCAAGATTCTCGATGTAGATAGCACCGCAGACTGCAAAGGTAAAGCTCGGAAAATTCCACAGTATTCTGATGGGTAGTGAGGATATTTCAGATGGATGAATGTGTTTGGGAGTGTAAAGTAATTTGTATGGCTTCTCTCATTTTTTAACACAAATTTCCATTTATGTAGCTAACCAAAACTTACGGGGTCACAGTAGTTTGGCAGGGTATTCTGGCAGATGCTAACATCTACTATAAGAGGGGAGCAAAGTCTTTTTGTGTTTGTGCAGCAAAAGGTCCAATTGGTTTCAAACTCATAACTGCATTTTAATGCAAGTTGGGTTTCATTGAATTTTTAACTCAAAGTTGTTGAGTTGTTCAAAAAATGCCAATACTTCAGGTTTCATTATCATTCCATGGTTGGAATGTTATGACACCATTTGATAAGCACTGCACTAATCAATGCAAAATGAAAAACTATGTTATTGCTCGCTTTAATTTGGAATACACATAAAATGTATTTTTTAACAGATCCAGATGTGCCCACTGAGCCAGTGCTACCAGAGGATGCAATAAGTGAAATTAGTAAGCACTTGATTTTTTAAGATTGTTGCAAACATTTATTCTACTCCCGCTATAACTGACTTTCCTCCTCTTTTTCTGCCTCTGGTGTATAGTTGAAGATATTACAGAATACCCAGATATTGTGGAGACCAACCAGATCAGTGGAGCAGGCAATATGCTGAAGACGCTTGACCCCATTCTCATTACTATCATTGCAATGTCTGCCCTGGGGGTCTTCCTGGGAGCCATTTGTGGTGTGGTCCTTTACTGTGCCTGCTCACATGGAGGCATGTCAGAAAGGAACCTATCCGCCCTAGAGAACTATAACTTTGAACTGGTGGATGGTGTCAAGCTGAAGAAAGACAAGCTCAATGTACAGAGCTCATACTCAGAAGCATGAGGTTAGACTGGGTGCCTTCATGTGACTATGTGACGTGCAAAGCTTCCAGAGCGAGCACAGACAGGCTGTAGCCAAATCCTCACCACAAGCAGGTGGACTTTGCAGACTGCCTTCACCCTAAACTCTCTGGAGGAGGGGCAGGTTCAGGAACTAATGGGAGGTTTGGACTGATCCACGCTTTTCTCAGGAGCTGCAGTAAAAAGAACCTACAAGTAGGATACACTGTGTACAAAATAAGAACGGGAAATATGTACAGATAATTTAGATATTTTTTAAATTTTATTTTTATTTTCATTCATTTCTACAATCTGATGCTGGTGTTGAGACCAATCTATTAATAAAGTATCTATCATTTTTGGGAAAGAAACAATTTGTATTATCAGTTCATGAAGCCTATTGTCAATTTTCGAGTTTAAAGAGAAGTATCAAATATCCAAATGAACCATACCTGGCAAAACTGTTGTTTTTTCTTCAAGCTATGGCATACAGGGTATGCTCATTACATTATAAACTAAAAAATGTACCTTTTTAATTTTTACCCCATCCCTCTAAAGAGAGCTTCCCAACAATAGTGATAATGGTTCTGTCAGTGCCTTTAATACATCTTGGTGGGTTGCCTCTGTTGATCTGGGTGTTTTTAATGTACCTGGCTTGAGTTATGACGGCAGGAAATACAGTCACATTATTAAGTTATAAACACCATTAAAATGGAATCTTATCCGTCACAGCACTTTCGTTTCTAATTATTATTATTATTTGTGGCCAAAAAATACATTGTAAATACATTTTAGTATATTTATGGTCCTTTTTTAAGAAAGTAAAAAGGAAATGATAAATCAGGATCCCTTCTTTCATAGGTTGTTTGTGTATAAATACAATCCTCTGAACGTTTTGTGGATGTGCAGTGTGTATATTTTAGTTTGATTGATAGTTTGAGCAGTGTCAATGTGCATTAATGCCATGTGTCATCAAAACACCCATTTCATGAAAACCACCAAAGGATGAGTGAGTTAAAGGCAAGAAAACATAAAAAGTAACATTTAAAGTATCGGTACTTTCATAAATCACCTCTGATTTCTTTGGAGTTTGACTGGTTTGAAGAATATGTTCTTAAGGCTAATGACCTTGCCATTTTAATTTAATTTAATGGAAGTAGTAAACTAATAATATTACTCCAGCCAACATGCCAAAAATATGACTGTCTTTTTGCCACCTTCAAATATCACTGTGGATTGTTGACTGAAGAAATGCTTTCTTGACAATTTAGCTCAAAGGCACTTTGTTTGTGCTTCTCTCCTGATAGATTTAAAAGGAAGGATCACACATTAACTGGTGAATGGTGCTAAAATTACTTTAGCCAGACACATGTGTCATGATAAACCCAGTTTGTATTGTTCACATGCTGTATTGTAGCCTATGGACCCTTGGGCTGCTGAGTTTTTTTTCTGTCACATGTAGTAGCCATAACATTGTGATGTCAGAGCTGATGTCATTTGGATGGGACACTGATAGACCATGGGACCGTGTCTGTGGTAGACTGTGGGACCATTTCTCTGGCTTTACCAAAGGATGGTCTCCACTTTCTTGCTTGTTGGGGTTCTCAGCAAAAAAGCATGTATTATTAGCTGTCAGCACTCACAAAAGAACTGGATACTTGATTTGCCCTGGGAAAGTAATTTCATACTCTTTTTGAGTATGATAGAACCACAAATGTCACTATGATGTGAACTATTTAGAATCTACTCCACATCATCACACCAAGCTAAGCTACAAGGGCAAAGTGAACTCTTTGAGATGCACAGTTTCAGGATATAAGAAAACACAGAACTCTGTGGGTTTTACACTATAATCAATCAAAAACATGATTCAGGAAGGATAGGATATTTTACATCCATGTGAGTTGTGTGTTGTGCTGTTGTGAACCCAATCTAAGCTTGATTCCTCAACTTCTACTGAATTACTCTTGGCTTTTGGCTTAAAGGAAGTACTATAGCTTCAGCAATGTCTGCTAAACTAAAGGAAATGGATACTGTAGCGTGGACTCTAAAAGAAACAATGTTGCACTGACAAATATATTTTAGAGGTTTATGTGTTTGTAGCATTAATTTGCAAAAAAAAAAAAAAATCAAAAAATACAAAATACAGAAGTTCATTTATTTCATGTTTTATACTATTTCAGATTGTGTGATATAATTCTGAAATGTAAATATTGGATGTTTTCATTTTTTTAATTCATAATTGCAAAATAGATTTTCCAAAATTAACATTCCTATCCCCTCCCTTGCATTGCCTATTAACACCCCATTTTTGTACTGTCATTCAAAATTTGTGCAGATTTTTTATTTTACAGAAACAAGAAAAGAAAGACTTTTATTTTCAATACTACTTCTGTAATTTGCTGTTGTGGGGGGAAATTAATAAACAGCAAGGCCTTAAAAAGCATTTGTGATCTAGAATACTATAATTTGAAGTGTATTTGTCTATATTCAAACAGTTTTGTAAAACATCAAAGCAGTACCATGGAAAGCTTATCATTATGTCATTACTGTGGAACAGTGATATTAACAAATCCAATTATGCACATTGAAGTTAGTAGGAACTTTGAATATTGGGATGATGACAGAAAATGCTAGATTGGTGGTTAAGGTGATGCAGAGAAGGAAGATGGATAAACTATCCATTATCCAGGAGACAAAGTGGAAAGGTATCAAGACTAGAAGCTTAAGAGTGGGTTTTTAGTTGTTCAATCATGGTATTTATAGGAAGAGAAATGGAGTAGGAGTTATCTTGGAGGACTTTGTTTGGAATGTTCTGCAAGTGCAAAGAGTGTTGAATAGACTGATGAGTCTGAAGCTAGAAATTGAAGGTCTGATACTTTATATTGTTAGTGGCTATGCTCCTCATATGGGATGTGAGTTAATAGAGAAGGGATGATATTGGGATGAGTTAGATGAAGTCATGCAGAATATCCTCCAAGTTGACATTGTGATAATAGGTGCAGACTTCAATGGGCATGCCGATGAAGGATATAAAGATGATGAAGAAGGGATCGGCAGGTCTAGCATCCAGTATGGAAACACAGAGGGACAGATGGTGACCTTGCAAAAATTATGGAAATGGCTGTAGTTAATACTTTCTTCTATAAAAGGCAGGGGCATGGGATCATTTATAAGGGTCAAGGTAGGAGCGCAAAGGTAGACTACATTATGTAGAGACAAGATGTGGTTAGACTGAAATCTCCATGGACCATGATTTTGCAGTTGACATTGTCATCTGTAGAGATAGCAGGTAGCTGTTGGAGGTATGCCCTGGAAAGGAGAGGAATGAAGATTAGTACCAATGAGACTGGATACATGTGAGGAAGTTACAAGGACTCAAGTGGAACTGTGAGATTACAGGTGAAGGAGTGGAGTGGAGATGAAGAAGCTGGACGATTTTAAGTGGTTATATTCATTAGTCCAGAGCAATGGAGACTGAGGTGACGAAACTTGTTCAAGCCGGTTGGAGTAGGTGGAAAAGGTATCAGTGGTAATGTGTGATAATAGAGTAGTAGCCAGAATGAGAGGAAAGGGGCATAGGACAGTTGTGAGACCAGCACTGCTGTTTGGTTTAGAGACAGTGGCATTAACAAAAAAACAGAAGGCGGAGCTCGGGGTAGCAGATACGAAAATGATGAGGTTCTCATTGGGAGTGGCGAGGATGGATAGGATGAGTTTTGGAGATAAAGTTAGACAGACCAGGCTGAGATGGTTTGGACATGTACAGAGGAGGGATAGTGCATATATTGGGAAAATAGTGCTGAGTTTGGCACTACCAAGGAGGAGGCCTAAAGGAAAACCGAAGACTTGAAGTGAGTAAGTTTGAGATGAAGAAGAAAATGAGGTCCAATGGAGCAAGTGGATTCACGTTGGCAACCACTCAAGGGAGCAGCATACAGAAAAAGAACAGTGATGTCAATAAAAACAATCTCCAGCCTTTTTCTAAGTTAACACTTTCCAAAGATTCCAGTTAAAGCTGTTTAGACATGCTTGTAATCAGTGTGGTTCCTGTACATGAAGTCTTAATTTTTTGGATACATAACTATTTTTAAAGTGAAAAGATTAAACATTACCATATGTTTAATATTTATGCTTATTTGTCCCTTTTATATCTGTTTTTGCAGTTTAACTATAACTACACAATTACAGACTTCACTGAAGTCTTAATGGCTGGATGGTCTACCTCCAATAGTGGTAACTAGCACTGAATATGCTGCAAGGTAAGGTAGTTAGTGAGACACGAGTGAGACACTAACATGCAAAGTGGTTTTCACATTTGCTCTCATTATGTGAAATGAAGCTTAATTTTCTTTTGTTTTCCACTGTTTTTTTTTTCTTTTTCTGTTTTTGGTTTTGTTTCATTTTTGACTTTTCAAGGGGGATGTGGTCAAATTTTTAAATGTTACAATGTTTTTTTGACACAATTGCAAGATACTGTACATGGAGAGTTATATCATTGTAGTTTAAATGAAAAAAAAATCATACTAAGCATGAATATACTGTATTTGCACATTTGAGCACTTTACACATTCTTCAGTACCATAACAAGAATGTGATACAATCATATGGAGCTGTACTCTTCACATACTGTACAACAGCATAAGGTTTATACCAACGAAATCCCATCTGATAAAAGACTCAATACAAACTATGAAGTCTCATCACCTATTCTCACATATTCTATTTTGGGGAATGCTGGAAGTGAATTGTCATTAAAAAAAAAAAAACATGTTTCTCATAAAAACTCCAGACTGATATCTGGAGACCTTTCCTGTCATTCTGGAAGAGACCTCTGGTACCCCTCAATATAACTCAAGACATACATGCTTAGTGGACATTTTTGAGTAGGGTGAGCTCACAAGGAAACTATATGTTTTTTCAAATTTTGGAATGTATTCAGCTATTTGTGATTATTATTATTTCTTTTCACTCTTGTGTTCTTTGTATGTCTGTGTGAGCATAGTAATTCACAGGTTGAAAGAATGAGTCAAAATGTTTTCCTGCTACTTGAGAGGGCTTCATTTCATTTACAAATCTGACCAATTAATTTATAGTGAGATTTATTGCACGTCTCTTCATTTCCAGTTTTGAAACAATTAAACCCCTATTTAAGAATCCCATTATGTAAAAGATGTTTTTTGTGTATTCTAAAGAATCTCAAGGTATCACAGCATGAAGGACCCTGGTTCGATTCCAACAAGAGGGCCTTTTTGTGTGGAGTTAGCATGTTCTCCCGGTGTCTGCAGGGGTTTCCTCCGGGTTCTCCGATTTTCTCCCACAGTCCAAAAACATCCAGCTGATTAACAGGCAAAAATGCGAAAATTTCCCCGAAAGAGTGAGTGTGTAAATGGTTATTTGTCTATATACAGTATGTGGCCCTGCGACTGAGTGTCAATGACAGCTAGGATAGGCTCCAGCATCTCCCGCGACCCTGAGTGTAGGATAAATGGAAGAAGATGCATGGATGGTGAATAATTGATGATGAAATATCTCAATATCACATCGTATACAAGGCAACTTGTGTTTTTAGGTTGTCAGCAGGCACAGACTGATGATGTGACGTGTGAAACGCCTTAACTACCTGAAAGTGTGAAATTGGTGATACAAGAACGCTGTCAATGACCGTTCGCCGAGTTGAGACTTTGGCATCGCGATGAATCTCGGTTTTATTCTGAAATGTTAACCGGAAACAGTTGTCTTTTCTAACACAGTCTGCAACCGATGTCTAACTGCGCGTTTGTGCTGACGCTTTCTCCCATTCTTCGGCTTTCCTCTCATCCAGACCGCGGGGAATGAGACCTAAATCGACGTCAGTTGGATAATTCTTTCTTTCGGACCTTTTTCAGAAAATGTACAACGTGTACTAACGTCTTCTCCTTTGAGGGAACTTAAGAATGGAATAAATATCGGGCAAAATTTGCGGGTCCTATTTTTTCCACTGGAGAAAGTTGCTTGTTTGCCTGTAGCACTGTTCACGTTGCTGTCGGAGGAACACCAAAGGATCTCAAGGAAAGGAATTGACAGCACGTCGTCAAGGTAAAACCAGTCCTCAAACCGATTATTTGTGATGATACTTGTTAAATCAATTTATATTGCACGTAATAGTGTTAAATTGGATTTAATGGTTTAGCTGTGATCAGATGTCAATTCCGTTGACTTCTGAGTTGCGTAGAAAACTAATGGTGATATCATGCCGTATAACGTAGTTTGAGTTTTTAAGCTTTTTGCTTCTTCGTTGTCTTTGAAAATATGTTTTGGTACACGGGTTGTGTTTGAATGTGTATTGGGCAATGTCAAGAAAGGTCACGTAAATGACTTTCCCGTTACAGAGTACTTTACAAACCAACAAGTATTTTACATCGGCTCGTGGATCCCTCATCGACAATTACTGATTCCGTGTGTTACAAGCTACCCCACACGGTTCACTGAAATAAGTTCAACTTCTAACTCACTTTGTAAATCACTGTAATTCGCTTCTGTGAATGCAGGAATAATTTCGGATTCTTTCTCAATAAGGTAAAGATGCTGTCTTTCTGTCACCTTGAGTGCAAAATTTTGTGGCTTACTTGTAGATGTTTTATACCTAGCATCACAACGATTTCAGCCTCCCTGCGTCGTGCTTTTCATTTATGATTGACAAGTATAACTTTTACAAATTCCTGCCTGTTAAGGAAAGGGGGCCCTAATTAATTGGCAATTTTCTGCTGTATTTGGCATTATAATGGAAATTGATACAAAGTCAGGGGATATGAGGGGATGTCAGAAGGAAATGTGGAAAACATAGCGCCTGGAGGAGGGACAGTTGCTGGAGTTTAATTTAGGAGGAGGGTAAATAGAGGGCACTGGGGGTTGGAGCCAGTAGCCACCAGCTGAAAGGGTGTGATCTCAGGACCCAATGTGGCAGCTGCTATTACAGGGGCCAGGCTCCCAACTGATTAAGAGGCCTCTTACCTCACACAGAGAGGCCCAAGCTTTTATTGTAACACATGAAAAATCTTACTTTTTGACATGAAAACATGTCCTCTTTAGTTGTGAGTAATACATGTGCTCCATGCCTATGATCCTTAAGAGTTTCTTGGGTACAGAGGAGATTAATGTGTGAAACTCTCTTCTGTGACACATGCATTGCAACAGCATGTCAGGCATAGAAGCGCACACACACACACACACACACACACACACACACACACACACACACACACACAATCCCATGTTGAAGATCACAGAAGGGAGGGCAAAGAAAATGCTTGGACAAAGAAAATGTATTCTGTATTCTGAAGCGTCTCAAGCCATATGAAAATTTGAATCTTGAAAAATATGTGTATTTCTGAGAGTCAATAGCTCTCCCTCCTTACCTTCTTTCTTCTCTTCCATAGGTTAATCTGTTTTTGCAGCTAGATTGTGGGCTGTGTCTATTTTTGGTGTTTGGTATGCAACCACTAAAGCTTAGTTTAGACACTTTTAGCCTTTACCCCTAAAGCAAACCTTTTACTACATACAGTATTAAGTAGGAGTCCAGTTTCTGCCCTTTATTTTGTCAGTGGGTGCCTGCTTTCTAAAAACAGCCTCTGAACTGCCATGACGAGTGTTATAATTATACTGGCCCCCTGCATGGTTATTTCTCCTGAGTAATCTGCAGAACATGTTATGGCTGTAGCCAGTAGCAGCAAAAGAATTTTATTATTTTCTAAGAGAAAATGCTTTGTCACATGAAAAAACAACTAAACTACTTCTGATTGTGTGTGATGAAATTCCTATATATTTTTCTTAAACTGATAATAATATCAAACAATGTACAGCATGACTGTTGGTAGTGTTTGCATCAAAACTCAAACATTGACCTTGACATTGTTAAGAGTGTGTATTTTTGCAGCCATTTTTGAGATACAAAAAAACAGAAATAAGCGTCAAGATTGTGATTTGAGATGGGAAGTCTGGGTGAGTTCCATAAAACATTCAGTCAAATAAATGAAGTTGGGAATGTTGAGAATTCAGCTTTTAAACATTGTTGTCCTAGCTTTTTCTGAATCTGCCTGACCCCTCAAGGTCGGAAAATCTGAACACATTGATGGGAAATCTCTGATTTCCCTCACAATGGATGTCGGAAATCATCACCTTACTATGTCAAAATATCACTTCTCATAATGACCATTGAAAGCTTGGCTTTACATTTCATATGTGAACAAAAAGAGGCACTTTTCAGAAAAAAAACAAAACAAAACAATTCATTATTTTCAAAAAAAAACAATGCCTACTCTTTTTTCAACTTGTCTCTCATGGAATGCCAAACAACCTAGAGGTGATTTATCACAAAATAGTTCCAGTCGGAAGAAAGACAAAGGTGTATAACAGGGGTCCCCAAACTTTTTCCTGTGAGGGCCAAATAACTTTTCTCTTCTCTGGCAGGGGGCTGGGCCAGTTCGTAACAAAAAGTGTGACGATTGCAGAGGTGTCTAAACATAAACATTTATTGTTTCCCAGAAAGCCACACATAACCAAAAATTAACCCTTTCTGGAATCTTGATAGGAAAAAAAACAATAATATTAATGAAATAAATAACACTTTTAGTGAAATAAATAATAACCAAATAGCCCTTTTCAAGTTTTTCACAGAAAAAAAAAACAAGGAACTTAACTTTTTTATAGACACAACTGTTTGCAGCTCTCTCATATCAAATTCACTGTGAAAACCAGAAAGCAAGCAGGCTATGAAACCGAACTGATACCAACACCTACCGACACAACACATTTCACTACCAGTATGGTTATAGAACTTCGCAGCACAGTCCTTGCTGGTGAATTAGACCGTGGACTTGTAGCGGGGCAGTAAGACCCCGTTCTTCCATGTCCCGGTTCACGAGCCGGATTACACTGAGAGACGCACCCACCATACTAGGAGCTCAGTTAGTTGTGATGCTAACAAGCTTCGATCAGTCCAGGTTCAGCTCTTCCATATTATGGCATACTTTGCCAAAAATATTCTCCCCCGTTGTAGTCCCTTTGAGACTTTGGACAGCTGCCAGATCCTCGCTCATTTCAAAGTTTGCGCTAAGTCCACCTATAAAAATTAGCAGCTGCGCTGTGTCTTGCACATCCGTACTCTCAGCCAGTGCTAATGAAAAAAAAAGTCAAATGCTTTCGTCCCCTACTGCAGCTGGGCATATACATAACCCCCAATTTCTTCAATGCGTCTTGTGATTGTAGTCGCAGACAGACTCATGACATTAAAGACATCTTCCTTCTCGGGACACACCTCCTCCGGGACAGCATTCAAACATTTCTTGACAAATTCTCCATTCTCCATGAAAGGTTTACTGCTGCTTGCTATCAGTTGAGTAACCCGAAAGCTCGCTCGAACAGAGGACTGGTTCAGCTGAGCTTGGCATACAAATGTACTCTGCTGAGCTGACAGTCCACTTTTTAGCTTTGAGAGTTTGTCTGCTCGCATTTGGCCTCGCAAGCTATCATACTTGTCTCTGTGACGGGATTCATAGTGTCGCGCAGATTGTATTCTTTGAATACAGCCAATGTCTCTTGACAGATGAGACAAACAGCCTTTTTTTTTAATCGTACAAAAAAATAATCATTTGTCCTCTGTAGGTTAAATACCCTGCATTCTGAATCTATTTTTCTCTTATCTATATCTTTTTGCCGTTATTCGGTGTTATTTGACAAGGGTGTGTCCAGGATTTTTTTTTGAGGGAGGGGTTTCAGATAAGGCACAGACTGAAGAAGGGTGGAATAGAACAGTGTTTCCCATCCTTTTTTGAGCCACGGCACATATTTTACATTAGAAAATCACACGGCACACCACCAAATAAATATGTCAAAAACATATTTTAACGAGTTACAATGAAACCGTAGTCTTAGTTTGCTTAGTGTGAAATCTAATATATCAAATATCTGTAGATTTGTCAAGTTGCAATGCAAATTCCCCACTGATGTGCAACTTTTCCAGAGCACTTTTTTGCAATGTCCGAAGACATGTCATCAATTTGTCTGAAAATGGTATTATTTGAGAGAACTCGGGCTATTTCTTTATCAACGCCAGAGCTGAGCATTTCTTCTACAATGATTTAGCCGGCAAGTAGTATTAATGTTTTGCTAAGTTGTGTGGCTGTTTGGATTTAGAGATAAGTTCAGCAACTTTGTAGCAAGCTTTCACTGCTTTCTCACTCGTCTTGGTAGTTTTCATCAATGCTGCCTGTTTGTTTATGCAGGTACAAGTACTGTAATTTCCGGACGATAAGCCGCAACTTTTTTCACGTAAACAACGATGCGGCTAATATATGGACTTTGGGTGGTGGACGCTAACGAGCTTCACGCCGCTAAAACGTTTATCCTCGTCACATGGGAACGATGAAATGACCGGGAAATTTTGAGTCTGTTCAATTCTGACTCCGAAGAAGATGACTTTGATGGTTTTAGTGCGCAGGAGGAAGTCCGAGATAGCGACTGGCTAGCCGGTGCGGCTTATATTGAGGTGCGCTCAGTAGTCCGGAAATTACAGTACTTTTTATTTTAAAAATGTATCACGCAAAGCGTCACTAATCACTCTGATACACAGATGCACACGTTAATTCATTACTTGTTGCCATCGAATGGGCATGCTGCCCACATAGACAAAGGAAGATACATTATTTGCATTGGATAAATAATTTTCGGACCAATCAGTTGAAAGTGGGCATTTTTCCACGGCACACCTGATGATCTCTCACGGCAAACTAATGTGCCGCGGCACAGTGGTTGGGAAACACTGGAATAGAATGTTATGTCCTATGCATGTACAAGACACGACTACGTGAAAAAAAAAAATCATAATGCATCTCTGGTATTGTTCAGGGGCCGGGAAAATCTGGAGGCGGGCCATATCTGGCCCTGGGCCGTTGTTTGGGGATCACTGGTGTATAAAATGGCGGAGAGGTTAGTGCGTCGGCCTCAAGGCACAAAGGGCCGTAGTTTGATTCCGACATGGGACCTTGCTGTGCGGAGTTTGCATGTTCTCTGCGTGGGTTTGTGAATGGTTGTCTGTCTTTATATATATATGGTCCTGCGATTGACTAGTACGTATGAGAAGGTGATGATTGTCTGTATATAACTGTGGTCCTGCAGCTGACTGGTGGTCCAGGTTGTACCCCACCTTTTACCCAATGCGGCGGGATAGGCTCCAGCATCCCCTGCGACCCTGAGAAGGATAAGTGGTAGATATTTGATGAAGCGATATATATAAAAGACGTTTGATATGAAATGTGATTGTGGAATGATTATAGATATTCTAAGTGCTTAACTGCTTGTTTTATTTGACTCTCAGTGACATACAGTCTTGCTATGAAGAGCTTCTTTGGCTTTTTGGATGGAGCAATACAAAAACTACTGACATTATGTACTATCCAAGATTGTTGTTTTTTTTTTAACACTGATGGCAGGGTTTAGGCTACATAATATTACACACTTGAGTCATCAGAACCACTGCTTCTTTTGTCGGTTGATGCAATTAATTACAAAAATCAGTAGTCTAATTCTATTATGATGAACAAACTTTGGCTGTGGTGTATATTGTGCAGGGAGACCTTATGCAACATTTTAATCTTTTGTCACTCCCAACCACATTGTACATACTAAGCTTGCCAAAACCTTGTAGAGCAATTATTGAAAGCAATGTAGGAAAATTTAAAAATACTGCACTGCAATGACCCTGTCTGTCACCTTCATACTCATCTGTAGTTGTTTTTTTAAGGTCAGAATAAACTACAGTGCTAAAATGCAGGCAAAATTACTGTGTACAATTTTGTCACCTATGCCAAATACTTGTTCAGGGCTGCTCAGAAAACTTATCCCTCAGATAGGAATTTATTTTTCCCCTGAATATAATACCAGTATCAAATGTAATTTGGGTGTTCAGTCAGTTGGAAAATGAATGTGCCAGTGAGATTCATACACCAACTTTCTCTGGTGAAGGCACACCCACTGGCACACCCGATCCCACAATTAAAATGTTTTGTATTGGTGTTGGTGTTGCCTAAATCTGCTTACATAGACGCACCATAACCAGTGAACAAAATGCATTGAGAAAAAAAAAATCCTGTTGTACTCATAACTGAGTAAAGCCATCTTCTGTTGGGTCTTGATCCTTTTGCAGTTGAGGGTATAATAGCATAAGAGAGGCAGGTATAAAATAAATGACCATAATAGATTTTGCTGAAAGTTACTGAAGAAGAAGAAGACCATTCTGAGGGAGTCTAATTTCTTGCCTCTCCTACTCCATCTTACAGAATTTTTGCTGAATTCAGGAAGGTATGTGATTTCAAACGTCCCTTTGCACAACTCTTTTGAACATTAAGACAGCATCAGAAATATTTATCTGAAGTATTTTTACACTGAAGTGCTGTGCGAGTACAAATTGTGATTCCACTGAAACATTAAAAAATTGATTTTCTCTCTACAGGTTCTGACATAGACTTGAAAAAGGCTTAGTCCACAGCCCCTTTATTGTTTTAATTGGATATGCTGCAATCAGAATTTATCCCAGTCATCATTCATGGCAAGACACAAAATACTTGACACACGTCGCAATGTCTTCTCCACTTCTACATGTAACTCACCTGTAAAGATGTTGCTATCAGTAGATGTGGTTGTGGCTGCGTGCAAACCTTCTCCTGTAACAAACACAAAAATGTTTTCACGGTTTATTCCCTTGCACTGTCCAGGTTTGTTATGTAGGATATCGGTTTGGACAGTGTGGCCATAAATATACCTCAGGGTATACTTTTGAGCATGAATGCAAATAGTACATATATCACAGTATAACAACAGTGGTGTCTCAAACTGAAAAGACAAAGAAAAAAAAAAAATTAAATCAAATGCAATTACCAAATTAATATACAACAAAGAAATCAGTATTCTACAAATCCCGAGACACTTTTGCAAAATATTTCTGTTGTAAAGTGTCAGAAAACTCTACCATAACAGTTGCAAGTATTTGATATGGCAGACAATAGACATTTCCTTTTTTTGACACCTAGTCAGTTTATTCTCTGGTAGCTTTGATTCATTCATGGCCCAATTGTATAAGAATAATAAGAATAAGAACAACTTTATTTATCCCGAAGGAAATTGTTGTGCCAGAGTTTCAAGTAAAACATAACAATAATAGATAATAGTAGGAAGGAGGGAGAATAAGAAATACAAATAAAATATAAAGTGTCAAAGTTAAAGCTATAAAGTGTTTTAAGGTCTTGAGTGCAAATATTTGAAGATTCCCTGCAGCTGGAGGAAGAGGAATTAAAAAGTCTGATAGCCTCAGGTAGGAGAGACCTCCTGTGGCGTTCAGTGGAGCATCTTGGTGGTATCAATCTACGACTGTAAGAGCTCTGACAGGATGTCAGTGTGGCATGCAGGGGTGATGGACGTTGGCCATGATGCTGAGGAGCTTCCTCAGCATCCTCCTCTCTGACGATGAGATGATGAGATGAGATGAGAATAACTTTATTTATCCCGAAGGAAATTGTTGTGTCAGAGTTTCAAGTAAAAAACATAACAGTAATAGATAATAGTAGAAAGGAGGAAGAATAAGAATACAATGAAATATGAATTTTCTTAACTGTCAACTGTAACTACAAAGATTGAAGATTCCCTGCGGCTGAGGGAAGAGGAATTAAAAAGTCTGATAGCCTCAGGTAGGAAAGACCTCCTGTGGCGTTCAGTGGAGCTCCTTGGTAGTATCAGTCTACGACTGAAAGAGCTCCAACAGGACATCAACGTGGCATGCAGGGGGTGATGGATGTTGTCCATGATGCTGAGGAGCTTCCTCATCATCCTCCTCTCTGAAACCTGCACAACAGACTCCAGCTCTACTCCCAGGACAGATCCAGCTCTCCTGATGAGCTTGTTGAGTCTGTTGGTGTCCGCTGTCTTGAGCCTGCTGCCCCAGCACACAACAGCGTAGAAGATGGCGCTGGACACCACCGAGTGGTAAAACATCTGCAGCATGGTCCTGCAGACGTTGAAAGATCTGAGGCTCCTGAGGAAGAACAGACGGCTCTGACCCTTCTTGATGATGGCATTGGTGTTAAATGTCCAGTCCAGTTTATTGTCCAAGTGGACACCCAGGTATTTATAGGTGTCCACAATGTCCACTTCAGTACCCCTGATGGTGACCGGATTCAGGTGGGTCCTTTGTTTCCTGAAATCCACCACCAGCTCCTTTGTCTTAGACACATTGAGCTGCAGGTGGTTCAGTCCACACCACTCCACAATCCTGTCCACCACACTCCTGTACTCCTCCTCCTTGCCTCCGTTGATGCAGCCCACGATGGCAGAGTCATCTGAGAATTTCTGCAGGTGGCGGGACTGCGAGGAGAACCTGAAGTCTGAGGTGTAGAGCATGAACAGGAAGGGAGACAGGACCGTCCCCTGTGGCGCCCCCGTGCTGCTCACAATGGTGTCCGACGTGATGTTCCCTAGCCTCACGTACTGCGGCCAACCTGTGAGGTAGTTGTTGATCCAGGCCGTGAGTGGAGCATCCACCTGCATGTCCAGAAGCTTGTCCAGAAGACACCTGCACAACAGACTCCAGCTCCATTCCCAGAACAGACCCAGCTCTCCTGATGAACTTGTTGAGTCTGTTGGTGTCAGCTGTCTTGAGCCTGCTGCCCCAGCACACAACAGCGTAGAAGATGACGCTGGACACCACCGAGTGGTAAAACATCTGCAGCATGGTCCTGCAGACGTTGAAAGATCTGAGGCTCCTGAGGAAGAACAGGCGGCTCTGACCCTTCTTAAAGATGGCATTGCAGTTCAAAGTCCAGTCCAGTTTATTGTTGGCTTTATGCTGAAAAGCAGCTCTCTTGCAAGGGGACTTAATTTTGATTTTAGCAAGCTCTCTTTGAGGTTGTTTGGCTGTTCACCCTCATGAAATATCGATTCATCCATCCTTCCATTAATCCATTCATTTTTTACGGCCATAGGGCTATAGCCAGAACAGACAGGCCAAGACTTCCCTCTCCCTGGCAGGGGAGGCCTTTTCTGGGTTGTAACTGGCCCATCCATATACCATGGCCTTGGTATTGAAGGTGTTGATTTTCAACCCAGCCACTTCACATCTGACTGTGAACCAATCCAGTGAGAGTTGGAGATCACCCAGTGAAGCCAACAGGACCATCCATCCACCCATCCATCAGTCACACCCTTGCAGGTCTCACTGTTGTTCCTAATGTGAACATTTAAGTCTCCCAGTAGAACGAGGTAGTCCCCAGTAAGAGTGCTTTCTAGCAATCCCTCTAGGGACTCCAAAAAGGGTGAGTGGTCTGAGCTGCTGTTTGGTCCATAGGCACAAACAAGTCAGAATATGTAGGCACAAACAAGTCAAAATACGTACCCAGAATACGCAGATGTCATCTGCAAACATGACATCTTGATGACATCTCTCGAGTTCCTTCAAAATCAAGACAGTCCTCCATAGTTTGTCCTCCACTGCTGACTGCAAAAGCTGAAGGAGACAATTAAGAAAGGTCTGTTTTAAGTGGGTTTCATATGTGTAGAGTGTGTCTCCCAGGTGGTCAGGTACACTCGGTCAACTGTGCTGACCAACTCTAACAGTCAGATTTTGAGCTAAAAAGTCAGCCACTGATTTGCCCCTCTACTGTCTGCATCCCCTAATCTTAGCTGTTCCCATAGGGAAACCACGTTCTCTTGTCTGTTTTGGAAGCAATCCTTTGCTGTTCCAATCCCATCTTCTGACCATAACATTGACTATGGGGCCCTTCTGAGCGTCCCAATGGCCTTACTTCCTCACCTGGCCATTGTAAAGTCTCAACAATAGATTGCGATTGTCAGTATCAAACCAGGATCCTTTGTGCTTTGAGGCCATAGTGCTAACCACTGCGACACTGTGCCACCCCAATTCAGTTCCTGGTTTTAGAAATGTAACTATTTCCTCTGATTGCACTTTTAGACCATTTCAGAATCAGAATCTCAGCATCTCACCAGATCTTTTTTAGGGTTCCAAGGGCTCCTTGCTAAAACCGTCTGAAACCACTGCTGGGTTGGTCCTCTGGTCTCTCAAGAGGTGGAGGTAAAGGTGGAGGAACTCCCTGATGGTCAGTCACCTTGGTCCCACGGTCCTGATGATCTTGTAAGGAGTCCTCTCAGTTAGTGGTCCCCAACCTTTTTATTACCGCGGACCAGTCAACGCTTGACAATTTTACCGCGGACGGGGGGGGTAGGGTGTGCACGCGGTACACGTAGTTTGTTTATATTGCGACTAGAATAATAAAAGTTTATTTCCCCTTTGAAAAGAAACTTTCCGTCTGACATCTGTTTCTTACTCATTTTGCTAGCTTCTGGGTTACATTTTTGGCACTCAAGTGACCAAGATGTAACCGAGAGATTCCAGTCGTTTTTCAGAATCAAAGATTTTTTTTATTTCTTGTGTGGCCCAGTACCAATTGTTCCATGGACCGGTACTGGCGGTCGGGGACCACTGCTGTTATTGACAACATGATTTATTATGGAGCTCCTCCTTGAGAGTGAAATCAAGATTCTTAGAAAAGATTTTGTCTCTCTGGGTTTATTAAATACAGAGGCACCATGTGTTTACAGAGTGAGAGCAGCAAAGGAACGAGTGAGGAATACCATTACAAAGGGATTTTTTGGAATTTATTTCCAGGCTTTTCATGACGCAAGCAATGTGAAGACTGAGTATTGACACCCCGAAATCCTCAGTAACTCCTAATCCTTAGTTGATTAGCAAAAGTTATTACACAAACATTTGACATATTTAATACATACCAATATTCATAGGTAAAGAAATAGTTAAGGCAGGCTAACAGATTATTGATGGGTGGCAATGTCTTGCCATTCTTACGCTTTTCACCTCCAAAATTCAGTAATTATTGTCATTCAATCCGTCAGATTTGTATGTATTTATTTTGAAAGCTGTAAAAGCTTAAATAATGTGAAAAGAATGGCTAGCGACGAGCCAGATTGTCTGGTTAATGGCACCAGCTTGTCTTTCCTTATCACTGTCCTGGAAGCAAAGAAAAGCTAGATTAAAAATATGGACATGTGTTTCATTAGTATTATTTTTCACAGAGGCCATCTTTAACAGGACCACTTGTACCACATGGACCACATGGATGCAATTATTCATAAGATTCCCCATCATGCAAAGTCTGATTGATTGCTTTTGTCTTTTATGAGAGGACCTTCTGGATGGTGGTAAAGGGAAGGGGTAGACAGAGACACAGATGGACGTTGTTTCTTTTCATTTCCTCTGTTGGTGTCAGGAAGCTTGTATATCTGAGTGCAGTAATGTCTGCCTCTCTGTGCTATTTGAAGTGTCTTTGAAGTTAAGGGGACTTGACATATAGTTGAGGTTGTGAACGGCACACTTGTCTAGGTCCACGAGGGAGGAGGGGAGGAAAGAGTCTTTGTGAGGTGAAATACAATCTAAGATATTTGCTCGATATAGTGCCTCAATACATCTTTTTCTCATGGCTTGATGAAATATGAACTATAGTCCTGCAACTCCTAACGGAGTTTAGCCATGCTTATATTAAACACTCTTACAGAGAGGAGTGTCTATTTCAACTGAGGCAAGGCAAATCTATAAGATCCTTTCTTTTGGATTCAAGGCAGCCCTTTTTCCTCTGAGTTGGGAACTGTTCACCACCGTTTCCTGTTTTTCCCTCATTTCCATTTCTACTGTCATCTGTCGAGAACAGTGATTCCAAGTCATGAAACCCTGAGTTTTTGGTACAAATAATCCTGCCCACTGAGAGTTTTTTAATGCTACAGTACTGCTGTGTCCCCTGATACCTCCCAGACTTCACTGGTCATTAGTCGTTTCAGTGTAAAATTAAGCAGTTCTAAGCATGTATTTAGGCACAATTTTAAAAGGTGAAACACACTTATTTGTGGTTCTTTATGGCTGAACGGTGCATGGTTTGTTTGTGTTTAATTTTAGAGGTTTCACAATGGAATCCAGGGATAAGCAGGTCAACAAAGGACCTACAAAACACTGCTTAACCTGATAAGGTTTTCACTTATAAGTTGATTCGGGCAAAAACTATTAGTACTTGAAACAAAGCTTGAGAGGGGAACCTAAAAACCCATAACATTGTGGGGCACATCTGCACCATCCCACCAAAAATGACAATACATTTTACATATTTCTTATGTTAAAAAAAAATCTCATTCTCATAGCCATAACTGTCAGTCTTCACACACAATCCAGTCAAAGCCATTTTAACAGGATTTTTTTTTCCTGAAAACAAAGAGGAGAATTTTTCAGTTTGCACTTGCATTATAATTCCATATTTTTTACAGCACATATAAAATGTCCATACCACTGTACTTGACAGTTAGTTGTTTCTGCTCCCCACAAGTATTTTCTTACTGCACAATAGCTTGTTAATCTTGCTTTTTTCTGAAAATGTATGAATGCAATAAAATTTTATATCTTGTTCTTTTTTGTGGAGAACTGATTCTCGTATTGTGTTTACTCTGATCAAATTAACTTTTAGAAGTTAAAGAAAAGTAGATTAATCCATGTAACTTTTGCAATGAAACATGCCCATTCTTTGTATTACTTTGTGGAAATCTCATCTTGAGTATGGTAAAAATATTATTTAATGCTTAATGTTTTTTTTTTTTTAAACTATTGTTGGGTAGTACAAGACAGCTGATGATTAGATCAGTCACGTGGAAATGCAGCATGTCACTCTCTCTGATAACCGTGTGTGTGTGTGTGTGTGTGTGTGTGTGTGTGTGTGTGTGTGTGTGTGTGTGTGTGTGTGTGTGTGTGTGTGTATCAATCATAAATTGTCAGATGTCAAAATATTGTATCGGTCCTAAGCATTAGTAAGAATTTCAGATTGTGGCTTACATTTCACCAAAGTGCAGTAAGATTGTTGCAGCATGCTATCCTTGAAGTCAGAGAGCATTCAGTTACTGTGGAATGCCTGAGAAGCTTTGCCTTATGTCAGCTCTGCCTTATGTCAGCTCACAGTGTCAGCTCTGCCTTATCTCATTCACAAAGTTTGAAGTTCTCCAGTGATGTTAAGGTCATGAAGGAACCATCTACTCCTCATATCAAGCAAACAGAAGTGTACACACACAGTTAGACAGACAGACTGAGAGAGCTTTTCCTGCACATGAGATCAGGGGGATGCTGGAGCCTATCCCAGCTATCAGTGGGCGAGAGGCGGGGTCCACCCGGGCCCGGTCGCCAGTCAATCACAGGGCACATTTTTTCTTTTAAAATTATATTAATAGAGAAACTGGTAATAAATAAAACATATGCTGATTGCCTTCAATTATTTATGCCCTGGAACTTTTGCTGCTAAAAGTGGTAACTTTCAAAAGGGACTGTCGCAAGCAGGGGTGTCCAACTCAAGGCCGAGTCAGGCCCATGAATGGGTCTAATCCAGCTCACAAAGCAAAAAGATACAAGGTTTCAGGGGTGAATTGCACAATAAGAACATTCACAGTTGTTAATATGTCATGATTTTAGCTGTCCGACCCACTTGAGAATAGATTTTCCTCCATGTGGCCCCTGACCTAGAATGAGTTTGAATGTCATGACTCTGTTACTCTAGAGTCAAGAGTAACAGGGTCTTGACATTAAAAAAAGTTGAATGTAGTTTTTAGTTTACTTATGATTAAAAATTGCTGCCCAGCTCATTGTGATTTAGAAAAACTGCTTTTCAAAGCACACCAGCATTCATTCATTATCTACTGCTTATCCTACACTTAGGGTCTCAGGAGCCTGTCCCAGCTGTCATTTGGCAAATGGCAGGGACCAGTTGCCAGTCAATTGCAGGGCGAAAAAAAAATCACTTTCTCATTACAAAATAGGCCAATTTTCCTAATTAGTTTTTTTTTTTTTTTTTGGACTGTGTGAGGAGAACCCCTACATTTGGAGTTGTTGTAGGAGAAACCCATGTGGAAACAGATAGAACACATACTCCTGACATAAAAGCCCCCCTGTGGGAATTGAACCAGGGTCCTTCATGCTATGAAAGTGATAAAAACTGCCCCACCATGCCACCTTCTCTCCAGCATTTCTTCTGAAAATTGGACGTGCTAAGTCAATAACATAATCAACATCACTGGAAACTCAACGTAAGAAAGATTAATGAGAGAAATTGAACCACTGGCTTCATGGAAAACTTTTTTCTAAACCAGGCTCTTTCAGAGCCTAGAGCCATGCAGAGAGATTTTCACTGCGGCAAAGGAAATTTAAATAATACTTGATGCACGACAGATACTATCTGGGAACAGTCTCTTGTGTTTAACCATCAGGAAACTACCAAATTTGATCAGTAACTAAAAATATTCGATCGATTCCCATCCCTACCAGTCTTTTTAGGGCAAAATAATTTACAAGCCTTTCATTCACTCCATTGTATTGATGATAGAGTTGCTTAGCAAGATTAAATGTTGTCCTTATCTTGTGTGGAAACAGAATGGTTCGTACAAAAGTACAACAGCAATCTGCACACACGCTGTCTTCAGTCTCTTTCTTCATAAACACTAAAATGCACACACACACTCACTCACTCACTCTAAACTTAACATTTGACACACTCAACGTCAGCTTCCAGTGGCGCAGTATAGCGGAATTTAGCCACTATAAATAGACAGCAAATGCCACTGATGTATAATCCTAATAAAGTAAAACCAGGTTTGTCACTTTACCCAGGTTAAGCCGTAATTGGGACCTCAGGCATTGTAAGCAATATCAGCTACCATGAAACTATTCTGAGAAGCAACTTTCATAAGTTTGGAATTTAATGTTTGGTAGGTTTTAGCTTTTACATTCCACATGCTAATCATATCTGGCAATTTTTTCCTTAATAACTTGAGGCAGGAGATGCTATCTTTCAGTCAGAAAATACACATATTCACAGACACATACGAGCTCTCCAAAGCTGGGCACTGATTCTCTCATAGAACCCCTGATTCTTTGCTTTACCAGGGAAAAAGAAAGGGTTGGTAGCCTACCACGCTCTGGAATTGAGTCAGGCCAGTTATGGTTTGGGTGCAAGAGTATTCCACCCAGGGGAGTAATTGGACCCATTCATGTTGTTTGGTACGCTAGAAGGTGTGCAGGAAGAGGCTGATTTCCTGGACTTTGTGCCCTGTCTAGCCACTTGATTGTGGATGATATCCGGACATCAGGCTGACTGTCACTTTTCAATGCTTGAAAAAGTCCTTCTAGAACCTGGAGACAAACTGTGGTCCTCTGTTAGCAACTGTGTCCTCAGGTAGGTCATGATTTCTTTAGCTTAGAATGTTTCACCTCCCATCCAAAGGGTATTTTCAATTTTGAAGAACTGAAGAAACCACAATTAAAGAAGTTGCCATTATTATAATTGGCATCAAATAATGTACATTCATACATAGCACTCGGCCCAGTTTGATCTAAGATACAATTTAATATAGTTTTTGTGTATCAGAGGGGGTCCCTGCTCCATTTTTCCCTCAGCATGGGGGTTCTGAAATTTTATTAAAGATAAATAGTTCCCAATTTTAATTTGAAACATTTTCAACACTTTCCTTTTAACCATTCATTTGCATTATAAAGTACTGCTCTCTTTGTATTACATTGAAATAAACTAAAATTGGAGTTAGTTGGAATTCTGATTTCCCCAACCTATAAATGTGAATATAAAAGAAATATAAAGAGTGAGCATCCGGAGAACTGGAGTATTTTTCACGAATATTCTTAAATGTATATTTATTCAAATTCCGTTGCACTCTGTGTAACAAAAATAAAAGTCTTGAATCCTTAATATGTGTTTTAACTGTCTGATTTTGTTAGGAAAAAAAACTTATAATGTCACAATGACTATCTTGATTGATCAACCCAGCATCAGTGCAAGTTCAGGAAACTTTTGAATGTAGCTCTAAAAGCAAAATCTGGGTGTAGACATTTTTTAGCATTACAAAATCATTTTTTTACATTTTAATAGTTATGAATAAGTTTGTGGTTATTCATTGTCACCAGAGGGCAAAATCCTAATTATATTTCTGAGAGTGCAAGCAGCAGGCTGCAATTTTAAGTATCCATTGAAATAATTTGACAACTTTCCTTAAGATAAGAACTCATTCCTGATTACTAAATGATACAGTTAAATATATAAAACACAACTGTAACAAAGAATATGTAAACACTGATTATGATACATATTAGCTGTGTGATGTTTTGAGAAAACAATTTGCTGAAGACTTCTTTTTTTTTGCAAAGAAGCTTTCAGCAAAGCTGAAATAAATCTATAACCAACATGCAACCGTGGCTATATGTCCAAATCACCAGGCCTTTAACTTAAGTCATAAGTTTTGACTTAAGAACAAGAGGAGATACATGGGATCTCACACATGGGATCAATACGTCTCTGGAGCTGATGCGAAACAGGGTGATGAAAAACCAGGGTTGCTGCCCAAACGATGGGAAAGAGTTTCACAGGTTTTCATGTAATCACATTTCCCATTAATATGTGTTTTAAAGAGGCCCTTGAATATGTCCTATCCGGTGACCAAATAGAACCAATCATAACTTATACTTAAAGTTGAATTTATTATCACTAATCATTGACCCATGGAGAGATGTTATCTCAGGGACATCTTCACTACATTGGATTGAAACACAGGGTGTAGAGACTGCATCAAAAATATGATGTGCATAATGTGCTGAACACTGTAATTTGTATTTGTTTGTAATAATTTGTTAAACAATAAAAGGTTACAGTGAGATTTGAAAATATATATAATATAGGTATTGAAGCTGAAAAAAATATCAGAGATATCTACTGGGACCCTCATCTCCTTTGGGATGTTACTTTCATGTGTCATGTATTTTGATGAAATTTAGGAAAAATATACAGTAAATAAAGTGTTAAGGTAAACTATAATAAAGACATTTTAATTTGTGTATTTGATGTGCTGACTCAATAATCAGATGCAAGCTAATTTATTCTTAAACATGTATTCCTATCATTATTTTACTATGCAGGCATTATTCATTTTACTTTCAAGGTAAAATGGCATTTTCACATGAAATCAATATAATCACAAAACTTTTGAAAATATACAAGACTCAAAAAGGCAGCACAGTGGTTAGCAACTCCACCTCACAGCAAGATTCCTTCAGGGGTCTTTTCGGTTTGGTGTTTGCATGTTTTCTGTGTGTCTGCATGGGTTTAATTTCCAAAAACATGCTGCAGGTTAAGTTGGAGACCTAAATTGGCCAGAAATGTGAATAAGAGAATAAATGATTGTCTCTGGTGCCCTGCAATCAGCTGGTCCAGCAAACGGTTTGGGTGTACCCTGCCTCTTGCCCATATTCAGCTGGGCTAGGCCCCAGTAGCCCAGGGACCCTGAGTATGGTGTAGACACTCAAAAATCACCCATTATACATGATAGGGCACATATGTCAAAGTCAAGTCACCCTGGGATGAAATTGATTATTATTAGAACTGGCCTGCAGGCTGCAGCCTCCAGCTGGTGTTTTGAACGCACCAATACTACATTCCCCACGATGCAGCGGTAGCCCGCAAACTCACTGCAGCGCAGCAAGCTTGCTTCCGCTTCATTATTCATCAGCAGTCAGAGCAGATGTCAAATTTAATCTATCCCCTCCCCAAAAATGGCTAAATGAAAGATAGACGCTGAGAATAGGGGGTTTCAAGGCAGGTGGGAGGCAGAGTACATGTTCATGGAGGTAAGAAGGCAAACCTGTGTGTCTTGTGTGTGGAGAAAGTTTGGCTGCAGATGCGGATAGAAAACTTGAGCCACTTTCCCAGCTGCCAGACCATGAAAGAGAAGCTCTCTACTGCTTTGTTCCCAAGTGCACAGTTTGCCGATAAAATCAACATACTTGCCGCCGACTTCCGACGCCAATTTGCTGACTTTGAAGCCCAAAAAAGCAGGTTTGCACTGCTCGGCAATCCTTTTGCAGTTGACATGGAAAGCACACCACCAAACCTACAAATGGGATTGATTGAGCGTTAGTACAATGACATACTGAAGGAAAAATATGATAGAGTTGTTCAATAGGCTATGTTCAGTCAGTTCAATATTTTTTAATAAACACTGAACTAGTCCGGCCCTCGGCTTGTAACAAATTTGTTTTTTTGGCCCTCTGTGTATTTAACTTTGACATCCCTGAGATAGGGTAACCACAAAAAACCTCAATCCATGACGATAACAATAGACAAGAGGTGTATACAAATATCACCAGATTAGTAGACACAGTTAACACCAATTCTCAAAACTATGCCTGCCTACTTGATATGACATTAGCTCTCAGTGACGTTAGACAGTAAGAATATATAATCTTTTTTTTCCTTTTGGCTCCCTCCATAAATCATCTCTTTGGTCATCCCCCAACGCTCATGCCTGGCATTTGCAACTGCAGCGTCCCTCTACCGATATATACACTATCACGACCAAATACATGACCAAACCATCTCAGACTGCCTTCTCTGACTGTATCTCCCAAAGGGCAAACATAAAATATCATGTATATAATGAATTTTGAAAAAAAAAAAAACCTATTGTTTAAATCTATCAAAGCAAAGCATAATGATGTGTCTTAAACATCATCCCCTATTAGACTGAGTTGTCAGTTGAACCCATACCCTTAAGCTCCTCAGAACATTCTTGTTCTGGAATCTCTATTTTCCGGTATTTACACAAACACAATGCCGATTAAAGTCCAAGACAAAATTTCAATTACTGTATTGAAATCAGCAATATTTTGATATTGTCTGCTTTCAGATGGACCTTAAGCTGCTCTTGATATTCACCTTGATAGGGGTCTTCTGTGCCGCCCAGAAAGGTAAGACTTCTCTGGCAGTTCTAACAATACCACACAAGGCTGTTCTACACAAGCTTTAACATTTGATTTTATAACCTCTGTAATGCCTTCTTAATTATGACTTCTCTCATATATGAGAGGTAACTTCTTGGACTTCACTATGCCATGAAACTCCACTTTGTCCAGAATCACAGAGTGGAGAGGATAATGGAAAAGACTATTTCCATCTCTGTCTCTAATTACTAATACCACAGCATTCCAGATGACCTGATGTATAAACACGGGGGGCTTAAAAAGCTGCTTATTTTGCAGTAACTGTGCTGTGTACTCTGACTCCTCTGCTCTGTCTTTGTTTCCCCTCTAGAGGGGAATGAATGCATCAATGCCAATGCCAAATACTGTGGGGAGTGTATCCAGGCTGGGGCCGAATGTGGCTGGTGTACAGATCCAGTACGTAAAAAAATTGAAACCATCAGCTGTATTAGAATAGAGTTTTTCATCCATGCACTCTGTCTTTAAACCTCGTTGATTAAAACAGCGATGTACACAAAAGGATCACTCTACTATATAGTTATTGTAGTTTATCATTTCACTTAATATATAATCATAAATAAAACTGTTAACATACTCATAATTTTGTAAATCACAAAATTCAACAGTCTCCTGTAGTATATCATTTCACTTAATATATAATCATAAATAAAACTGCTAACATCCTCATAATTTTGTAAATTACAAAATTCAACAGCCTCCTGAATTCTACGTTAATTTCAATGCTCTGGGTTAAAACTCTTATATTGAACATTTAGCCCGATGCTTTTGCACATCAGATATTTCTCATAAACTTTTTCTGACCTCTTTTCAGCTCCATCCCTAATATTTTTTTGTGGGAAATTAATATGTATCCTGCTCTTTCCAGGACTTTCTGAAACAGGGCGAGACTGTTTCGACCAGATGTGATGAGCTGCAGTCTCTAAAGAGCAGAGGCTGTAGAAAGGAAATGATTGAGAACCCACTTGGGGAACAAAGGATCCTCGAAGACAAAATGGTGACAAATCGCAGAAAGGGAGCAGAGAAACTAAAACCCGAGGATATCACACAGATCCAGCCCCAGAAACTCAGTCTGATTCTTAGATCTGGTAATGGCTGTTTGTTGGTTTTCTATGGGGCGCAGAATTACCAATCAGAACACTTTTTATTCCAAATATGGCATCATGTTATCAAGTTTATTATGGTCCAAATGTGTGCAATGTGTTTTGATGTATAGAAGCATCATGACCTCATATTTTCATGCAACAATCAGAAATGTTCATAGTAATCATTTTTGATAGTCACAGATAAAATATCTTTGATTGTTTTGCTGTTTTATTTTTAGCTGAACAGCTTAATTGCAGCTCTTCTTAATGTTCCCATTTAAAGGCATAGAGATACAATTTAAGTGTGGTTTTCACCAGTGCACAATGTAATTAAAAAATGTCTTTACAATCATTAAATCAACAGCCCCATAATACATTTGTACCTTGTTTCTTGAACCTCGATCCAAGTACATTTTCAGAGCACAACTTTTCTCTGAAAAAATATGATTTAGCTTTGTATCTTTAACATCTCTGTAGATTTTAAACTCACTAACATATGCTATTTCTGTAGGTGAGTCTCAGACTTTCAACTTGAAGTTTAAACGAGCAGAGGATTATCCAATTGACCTGTACTACCTGATGGACCTGTCCTACTCTATGAAAGATGATTTGGAGAATGTTAAGAACCTTGGAACCAGTTTGATGCTGGAAATGTCAAAGATCACATCTGATTTCAGGATAGGTAAGAATGCGCATTCTTTGTGACAATAACTTGCGCGAAAAACATTTTCAGAAAAATTATACTGGCTACATTTTCAGAAAAATTATACTGGCTATCTTATATTATGCAAGTGACAAATGTAAATTAGGAATGGTTACATTTATTTTTTTGGTCGTTCTGTATTAATTTCAACTCTGGCAAACATCCTGAAGTTTTGATAAAGAGAAATTTGCAATAAAACTTTTCAATTTTTCAGTTGTTCAAACTAATTTATTACTGTACAAGGTCTTAATTAAGTTGTTCTTGCAAGAGCAAATTACAGGCGCACATGAGTGTTCATTCACCTCTTAATTTTTTTTAGGTAGTTTCTTTACATCATTTCTAACCAAGCTGAAAAGAAACTGGATCATGCCATTTGTGTGTGTGTGTGTGTGTGTGTGTTTTTTTTTTTTGTTTTGTTTTTTCCAGGCTTTGGTTCCTTTGTGGAAAAAACAGTCATGCCATACATCAGTACAACCCCTGCCAAACTAGTTAATCCCTGCCAAGGTGATCAGAACTGCACAAGCCCCTTCAGCTACAAGAACGTCCTCAAACTGACCAGTGATGGCAAGAAATTTAACGCCTTGGTGAGCCAGCAGCACATTTCTGGAAACTTGGACTCCCCAGAGGGAGGCTTCGATGCCATCATGCAAGTGGCTGTATGTGGGGTAAGCAGAATATAAAAAAAATAAAATATAACCCAATAGATTAATGATGAACTCCTATCATTATGGCACTTCAATTTAGTGAAGCAACACCCATAAAATTTTCACTGGCACAAAATCTGATGAAGGTGTGGCTGTGGTTAGCACTTCTGCCTTACAAAAAGAAAGTCCTGGGTTTTATTCTGACTGGGGCCTTTTTGTATTGACTTTGCATGCTCTCCCCATGTCTGCATGGGCTCTCTCTAGATTCTCCAGCATCTTCAGAAACATGCATTAGGTTAAATTGTTTAGTCCTTTGAGCTGGAAAGTGGATGAACTGTATGTCTCTTAATGTGGCTCTGTGATCAACTGGCGAACGATCACTGGCAAGTTTCCTGGGTACATCATGGGATCAAGTGGCCAAGATGTTAGCAAGGAGACTTCATGCTTTCACAAGTTCTTTTTAAGTGCCCTAGCTTGTCATAAACGATACTCCCATATTTTTATTAGACATGTATTATATAAAGCGCCATATATTATATTATATATTAGATATATTCTACAAGCAAACAAGTCTTCGTAATACTATGCTTTTTTTCACATACTTCAGGATCACATTGGCTGGAGGAATGTGACTCGTTTACTTGTTTTCTCCACTGATGCTGGTTTCCATTTTGCCGGGGATGGCAAGCTTGGAGGTATTGTACTGCCTAATGATGGAAAATGTCATTTAGAGAACAACGTTTACACGATGAGCCACTACTATGTAAGTTCAGTATCAGAAATGTTCTTTAGTGTTTCTTTCAGCAGACGTTTCTTCTTATATCAACAAGGAATGTATCTTGTTTTCAAGGACTATCCCTCCATTGCTCACCTGGTTCAGAAGCTGAGTGATAACAACATTCAAACCATATTTGCAGTTACCCAAGAGTTCCAGCCTGTTTATCAAGTTAGTTATTTTTTTCTGTCTGCACAGTTTTTTCATCATCCACTGGTGAAATGGTCATGTAAATATTAAATGTGTAACATGAATATTAATCTTTTAATATAAGGAGGCATTGTGGCGCAGGAGTTACCGAATGTTCCTGATTCAATTCCTGGCTCCTCCTAGTGTGTTGAATTGTTGTTGGCAAGACACTGAATCCCGTACTGCTTCCCTGGCGATAGTGGACAGCAGCCTACTGCTCATGGTTCATCCATGATGGGTTAATTGCAGAGAATGAATTTTCCCATGGAGATTAATAGATAAATTATTTTTCTTATTATGTCCCAGAAAATTGATCCTATCACCATTTCAGTAAAAATTACATTTGAAATAAAATTGAATTATAACACCTTATCTGCACTGTGATATAAAAATTCATAATATGGACGTACATACTTATGGATATAGGGGATGCCTTTCTGTGCGGAGTTTGCATGTTCTCCTTGTGTTATGTGGGTTTCTCCAGGTTCTCCTCTTCACTTGTCCCTTTAGGAGCTGAAAAACCTGATTCCAAAGTCAGCTGTAGGCACACTGTCCGATAACTCCAGCAATGTAATCAACCTTATTATAGATGCTTACAATGTAAGTACGCCTGTTTTATAATCCTTTGGTTGTCATCTATTAAAGTAACCGTTTTCTGTGCTTTGAGTTGAACAGACAAAGCTATTCTGTTTGTTTGTTTGTTTTTCTTGTCATGCCCTTGCTAGGTATTTGTGTTTTTTGCTTTCTTATAAAAGCTCCAAGATAAGATTTCAGTGCAGTGGAGAAAAGGCAATACAGTTTTATTTCCTCATTCTTTGCAGTCTCTTTCATCTGAAGTGATTCTGGAGAACAGCAAGCTGCCCGAAGGAGTGACCATCTCATATACCTCTCACTGTAAGAATGGAGTGATTTCTGAGGGTGAAAATGGAAGGAAGTGCTCCAATATCTCCATTGGAGATGAGGTTAGTGTGAGAGAATCATTGAATTAGCTGCTTGCACAAAAAATGAGAAGTCTAGATAGTAGGTAACATTATTTGCCATACACCAAGATGCAGGAAATAACTGTGGATGCCTGTTTTTTTGGCAAATTACAAATTTGACAAATCACCAAAAGGTTTTCACAGTCACAGATTAAAAACAGAAAGTCAGAAGAAAATTTTAGGAGTTGTACTAGAGTTGCTGCACGCTCCTGTCATGTCGTTTGTTAGTATAAGTTTGTAATCTGAGCTGTTTTCGATCAGTCTTTTCATAGTCTTGGGCTCATGACAATATCAAATGTGTTTGATATTATCGCAAGTCTTTCAGTCATTACGATGACATCATGCAATCAAGAACCAATAGATGAGCTCTAACAAAACCAGCAGCAGGAAACCGGGTGGTCAAACAATCACCACAGCATTATTGGCAGCAGAAATTATATTCAATGGCACTATGGATGAACGGGAATGGCAAAGCAC
Source organism: Fistularia commersonii (assembly GCF_037954325.1). Taxonomy (NCBI): domain Eukaryota; kingdom Metazoa; phylum Chordata; class Actinopteri; order Syngnathiformes; family Fistulariidae; genus Fistularia; species Fistularia commersonii. The sequence goes on from NC_141291.1 coordinate 20,477,370, forward strand.
ATCCCGATCAATAGAAACTGTTCAGGAGGAGGAGCAGATGGTGGAGCTGTGATCAGAACAGCCCAACTTGTACAATGCCCACATTCCACTTCGGCCTCTCCTCTTGCTGATATTAGCTTTTTTTGCACAAACCACTGCATACAATAGGGCTGCTGTAGCCAAAAGCTGCTTCTCTTCCATTTAAGTGTAAGTTTTATACTAAGAGCCATTGTATGGTGGGACAAAATTGATGACAGAATCTAGTTCTAGTCTTGTAAATAATTACCCTGTAAGATTCTCAGTCTTTATAAAATCTCAGTCTGAGACTAAGCTGCGACTGAAAACTCTAGAAACTTGTCTTTTTAGTTGTGAGCAGGTGTGAGATCATAGTTTTCCACAAGTCTTTTCCATTACTTCAAAGTTTTCTGGTTTATGAGTGGCATTAGCAATTCCCTCAATCCCTGTTTCCCCCTTTGACTTTTATTCTTAGGTCACATTTACCATCAGTGTGACTTCTAAGGGCTGTCCCAGGCAAGGCAAGTCGGAGACCATTAAGATAAAGCCCCTAGGCTTTACAGAGGAGGTGGAGATTAAACTCAACTTCATTTGTGAGTGTGAATGCCACAAGGAGGGTGTCAAGAACAGTGACCTCTGCCACTTTGGTCATGGGACTTACGAGTGCGGAGCCTGCAAGTAAGTCTAAACTTCCCACAAGGTTTGATATGTAAATACAGGTTGTCCTCACTTAACAAGGGAGTTACATTCCAAATGGTCTGTCGTTAAGCGAAACACCATTTCTATCGTACTACCATACAGTATATGCATCAGCCATTTGTACTGTGCTTTTATACTATTTTTTTCCTTCAATGTTTATATTTGCAAGAATCTTCTTCTTCTTTCGGCTTTTCCCTTCAAGGGTCGCCACAGCGAATCAACTTTCTCCATCTAACCATATTCTCCATATCCTCCTCTCTCATCTTAACTACCTTCATATCCTCTCTCACTACGTCCATAAATCTTCTCTTTGGTCTTCCTCGAGACCTCTTGCCTGGCAGCTCCAATTCCAGCATCCGTCTACTAATATATTCTCTATCCCTCCTCTGCACATGTCCGAACCATCTCAGTCTGGCTTCTAAACACGAGTCATCCTAAAAACCACTATCCTATGCTGTTTGGCTACTCTCTCACCTACAACTACTTTGCAGTCACCGATTTCTTTCAGGTTACCTCATTAAAAAGATGTAGTCTACCTGCATCCTCCTACCTCTGCCCTTATAAGTTACCCTATGTTCCATTTTCTTCTGGAAAAGGGTGTTCACTACAGCCATTTCCGTCCTTTAGCAAAATCTACCACCATCTGTCCCTCTGCATTCCTGTCCTGTTTTTCCCAAATCTGCCCATCACTTCTTCATCCCCTCTATTGCCCTCACCAACATGTTCATTGAAGTTTGCACCAATTACCACTCTCTCATTTCTGGGAATATTCTGCATCACTTCATCTAACTCATTCCAGAACTTCTTCTCTTCAGATTCACATCCCACCCGCAGGGCATAGCCACTAACAACATTGAGCATCACTCCTTCAATTTCCAGTGTCAGACTCATAACTCTATCTGACATTCTTTTCACCTCCAGGACGTTCCTAACAAACTCCTCCTTCAAGATAACTCTTACTCCATTTCTCTTCTTGTCAGTACCATAATAGTACAACTTAAAGCCTGCTCCTAAGCTTCTGGCCTTACTACCTTTCCACTGGTCTCCTGGACACACAGTATATCCACCTTCCTTCTCTGCATCATGTCAACCAACTCTCTACCTTTTCCTGTCATAGTCCTGATATTCAGAGTCCCTACTCTCAGTCCCAGGCTCTTTCCTTTCCTCCTCTCTCTCTCTGCTTCCGAACACGCACTCCTCCTCTTCTTCTTGTTCTTGTTCTATGACCCACAGTAAGCTTGGAGAGACACGGGCCAGTGCCACCCCGAGGCTGCATTTTTATATTTGCAAGAATATAGACAAATTATAAGCACGAGTAAGCCCATACAGTACATACTCACTCACAACTCCGCTGCCAGTGCATTCCGTGCATATTTTATTATCATCGCAAAGCCCGACGTAACTCCAAGTCATTGTTAATAGAGTACGTCGTTAAGTCAGGACCACCTGTAAAGCTTACTCTCTAGTCACATTCCATGTTTACTTTCCCCTCTATTTCTCTCTCTGTCTCAGGTGTAATGAAGGACGTGTGGGCAGGAAGTGTGAATGCAGTAGCAATGATGTAGCAACAGAAGACATGGACCGAACGTGTCGTAAAGACAATGGCACTGACATCTGCAGCAACAGTGGAAACTGTGTGTGTGGCACATGTGAGTGCAAGACGAGAGACAGTCCTGAGGAGAGATACAGTGGCCAATACTGCGAGTGTGACAACTTCAACTGTGACCGCTCTGCAAACAAACTTTGTGGAGGTGAGTTTTACAGTTACACTGAAAAGCTAGTATGATGCACTGATTACAAGTGACATTCTCTATTTTTCCCCACAGGGCATGGACGCTGTGAATGCAGGGTTTGTGTCTGTGACCCAATGTGGACAGGGAGTGCCTGTGACTGCTCTCTGGATACAAGTACATGTCTGGCCAGCAACAAGCAGATTTGCAATGGAAGAGGAAAATGTGAATGTGGCACTTGCAAGTGTACTGATCATAAATTCCAGGGCCCCACCTGTGAAACATGTCCCACCTGCCCAGGAGTATGCACTGAACACAAGTGAGTTCTAAACTTGCAGTTATTACTTTGTTGATATGTATTAGGTTTATTTAAGCTTGACTTTTTATTTTTAGTATATGCATAAGTGTTGCATATTCCTGAGTCTGGGTGTAGTGACAGAACAGATATTTTGATGTTTGTGTATATCACCTGGAGATAGTGCTCAGTTTGGAGATAGTGCTCGGTTAATGGTGTAGGATTGCTCAGTCAAAATATCAGCAGTCAAAATAAACTGTGGTCAAGGTCATTAATACCAACTCAGTTGGCTCTGTCTCATCAGACTAATGAATAAAATTAGCTAATGTGATATTAGAGGGACATTTTTGAAACCAAGAAGCAAATTATTTTCAGAGAGTATTACATATCTTGATATCCAGTATGGGATATTAGGCAGTGCCTTGGGGTAAATATTTTGAATTTTATATAAGTGCAGTTTCCTCTTGTGAAGTGGGTTAAATATAAAGCATTTAATCCAATACCATCCTTAAGTATTTCAAGTATGTGAAAAGATATTTTGCGTTTACATTTTACATATATTTGCAAGAATCTTCTTCTTCTTTCTGCTTTTCCCTTCAAGGGTTGCCACAGTGAATCAACTTTCTCCATTTAACCCTATTCTCCGTATTCTCCTCTTTCACACCAACTACCTTCATATCCTCTCTCACTACGTCCATAAATCTTCTCTTTGGTCTTCCTTGAGACCTCTTGCCTGGCAGCTCCAATTCCAGCATCCGTCTACCAATATATTCTCTATCCGTCCTCTGCACATGTCCGAACCATCTCAGTCTGGCTTCTCTGACCTTCTCTCCAAAAACTCTAACATGTGCTGTTCCTCTGATAGACTCATTCCTGATCCTATCCATCCTGGTCACTCCCAAAGATAACCTCAACATCTTCATCTCTGCAACCTCTAGTTCTGCCTGCTGCTGTCTTTTGGTCATTGTAACAGTTTCTAGGCCATACAGCATCGCTGGCCTCACCACTGTCTTATACACCTTTCCTTTTATTCTGGCCGATAGTCTTCTATCACATAGTACCCCTGACACTTTTCTCCACTCATTCCAACCTGCTTGGACCCATCTTGTCACCTTTTTTCCAAACTCTCCGTTGCTCTGGACTGTTGACCCCAGGTACCTGAAATTCTCCAGCTTCTTGATCTCCACTCCCTGTAGCCTCCCCGTTCCACCCAAGTTCCTCTCATTCACACACATATATTCTGTCTTGCTGCGACTAACTTTCATTCCTCTCCTTTCCTTTTTGCAAAATCTACCACCATCTGTCCCTCTGCATTCCTATCCTGTATCCCAAATCTGCCCATCACTTCGTCATCCCCTCTATTGCCTATTCAAATTCACATCCCACCTCCGGGGCATTGCCACTAACAACATTGAGCATCACACCTTCAATTTCCAGTTTCAGACTCATAAGTCTATCTGACATTCTTTTCACCTCCAGAACATTCCTAGCAAACTCCTCCTTCAAGATAACTCCTACTCCATTTCTCTTCTTGTTGGTACCATAATAATACAACTTAAAGCCTGCTCCTAAGCTTCTAGCCTTACTACCTTTCCACCTGGTCTCCTGGACACACAGTACATCCACCTTCCGTCTCTGCATCATGTCGACCACTTCTCTACCTCTTCCTGTCATAGTCCCGATATTCAAAGTGCCTACTCTCAGTCCCAGGCTCTTTCCTTTTCTGTCACTGCTTCCGAACAGGCCTTCCTCCTCTCCTTCTTTGACTTACAGTAGCCCAGTTTCCATTGGTTTCCTGTAGGTCATCAGAACCAATGGCGGTCTGTGTTAACCCGGTCCTCAACCAATCCGGTATGATCTGGTTATTATGGTCAATTCACATGTGTGGTTTTGGCAAAAGTTTTACGGCAGATGCCCTTCCTGACGCAACCCTCTGCATTTACCCTGGCTTGGGCCGGCACAGGGAGACACTGCTCCGTGCCCCCCCAACGCAGGCTTGGAGAGACACGGGCCAGTGCTGCCCTGAGGCTGCATTCTGGATTTTGATAAATGGAAGTTGAAAAGACAGTGTGGAATGATAATGCAAAGTGTTAATTGTCATGTGTACAGTGTGGAAACATGTTTTCCTGTACAATGAAAATCTTGCTTTGCTTTCCACAATGCAACTAGATAAGTAGAGATAAATAGATAGTAAACATACTGTTGTAAACAGATGTAAACAGTGCAAGGAAATGTAAACCGTATACAGAAATGTAAATAGTATGAGCAAGATGTGCAAGTTAAAGATGAGTGCAGCTTTGAATGTGCAACTCATAAAGTGTAGGTTGTATGCGGACAGTTTAGTCACACACGAACAGATAATTACAGCACAGGCTGTACTGGATGTACAGTGCAGGATTGTCCTTAGTAGAACATGATTATTATTAGTTGTTCAGGAGTTTCAACACAATTTCAAATAAAATTTGAATAGTTAACTTTTGTTGAACTGTCACATATTAGTCTTTCATTATATACTGCTCAAGAAAATAAAGGGAACACTAAAATAGGGATCTGAATGAAAGAAATATTATTAAATACATTGTTCAACAGATCTCCATCACAGATATTTCATAAATCTACAGTATTTCTCCATATGGACAAATACAACCAAATTTGCAAAGCCAAATGGCTTCCTTATTTCTTTGCATTCATTCTGTATTGCATTCTTTATATATAACAAACCTCACTGCTCATCTCCATCCCCTTCAGAGAGTGTGTTCAATGCCGGGCATTTGGCACTGGTGAGAAAAAGGACACGTGTGAACAACTCTGCAGTTACTTCACTTTGATTAAAGTAAAGGACAGGGATAAGTTGCCACAGCCCAACGACGCCTCCTACCCAGTGATGCACTGCAAAGAGAGGGACCCCAATGACTGCTGGTTCTATTACACCTATGCTGTCAATAATAGAACAGAGAGGGAGGTACATGTTGTTGACACTTTGGGTAAGTAATCATGATCACGGATTGCTATAGTTAATTACAGAGACCATGCTACCGGTGATAAAACAATATCACATTCAATCATGAGAACCATTTTATTGAGTTTGCATTGTTATATTGTATTCTAGACTGCCCTACTGGCCCTGACATCATCCCCATTGTGGCAGGCGTGGTTGCAGGAATTGTTCTGATTGGCATGGCGCTTTTGCTTATCTGGAAGCTGCTGATGATCATCCATGATAGAAGAGAGTTTGCAAAGTTTGAGAAGGAGAAAATGAATGCCAAATGGGATACGGTGAGTGCAGAAGATAAATATTAAGTCATTTTTTACTTATCTCCACATTGAATTGATTTACATTTAGAAGGCAGATTACTTTTTCTTTAAATTCTAACTTTTGACTCAGACTTGACTCAGGCAACCTTCTGATCTTCTTGGCAACAGTAAGATTTACTGAACTGTTTATTAGTCCACGAAATCCAATTCTCACTCTCATCACAGCTCAAAAACTGTCTCATTGTGTTGCATGTGAATGTCACTCAAAATTATAGGAAAAATGTTGGTGACCATGTGGACTTTTTGGAAATTTATGCACTCCCAGCATAGCTAGACATTTTTTTCGGAGGAGTGTCTGCAGCTCATCACTCATCAAAATGCGAGCGGAACATAGATTTATGTACTGCTATCTGCCACCATCTAGTGGTTGAAGGACTTGATGAGGCAGCTATGCCAGTAAGTCTTTCAATAAATGTTATGGAGGAAAGAAGACCTTAATAGTAACATTCAGTAATTCATACAGCACATCAGCAAAATTCAACCACTGCGTTTAACCCATCAAGCATGAGCTGGGAGCAGAGGGGAGCTATTGAGCAGCGTCAGGGGAGCAGTTAGGTGTTTAGTGTCTTGGTCAACAACACTTTGGGGATGGAACTAGGACTGTTCCAAGGACCATTTTAACCCCCATTTTAACCCCGAGATGCACGCCATGTTGTCTTTGCATTTACCATATAGTAGAGCAGGGATGTCAAAGTTAAATACACAGAGGGCCAAAAAAACAAATTTGTAACAAGCCAACGGCCGGACTTGTTCAATGTTTATTAAAACATATTGAACTGACTGAATATAGCCTATTGAACAAAGACCTAAATGCATAAATGAAATTGCATGCATTATTAACTGAGAATGCAATATTGTGCTGCTCTATGACCATATCAATTACTGCTTTCAAATAGTAAAATGAGAAAATAAAAATAAATAAATCAAATGAGTTGTATTCTTTCTATCCGCAATTTTTCTCGAGTCCATTAATGGAAAAATAAATATAAATAAATAAAACACAATAAAATATAATACAAAAATCTATGGTATACAGACAAAAAATACTTTCTTCAAAGGAAAATCTCATGTCTTGTAGAAACAATTGTAAAAATTTAACTGAATTAAAAACTAAAATTACGTTCATGCTCTGTGATGCTCACTTGTCTGAGGCTGAGCCTGATACTTGGTGGTGTCTCATCTTTTGTACAAGTTCATCAATGTTCAAGGTCAAGCTCTGTCTGAGGAAATCCTCAGGATTGAGTGAAGGTGCTTATCACTATGGCAGCTACTGTGTGATGTTTTGCTTAGCTTCATCAAAGAGAACAGTTGTTCACACAGGTATGTGCTCCCAAACATCGAGAGCATCTGAGCAGCTTGGATGCGCAGCTGGGGCATTGTGTCGGGGATGAAACATGCAAACTCAGCAGTACCTACTCTCTTATATTTTTCCTTCAGTATGTCATTGCACTGGAGCTCAATCAATTCCATTTGTAGGTTTGGTGGTGCGCTTTCCACGTCAACTGCAAAAGGATTACCAAGCAGTGCAAACCTGCTTTTTTGGGCTTCAAAGTCGGCAAATTGACGTCGGAAGTCGGCAGCAAGTATGTTGATTTTATCGGCAAACTGTGCACTTGGGAACACAGCGGTAGAGAGCTTCTCTTTCATGGTCTGGCAGCTGGGAAAGTGGCTTAAGTTTTCTATCCGCATCTGCAGCCAAACTTTCTCCACACAAAAGACACACAGGTTTGCCTTTTACCTTCGTGAACATGTACTCTGCCTCCCACCTGCCTTGAAACCCCCTGTTCTCAGCGTCCACCTTTCGTTTAGCCATTTTTGGGGAGGAGATGAAATTTGACATCTGCTCTGACTGCTGATGAAGAATGAACCCAAAGCCCGTTCGCTGCGCTGCAGTGAGTTCGCGGGCTACTGTTGCATCGTTGGGGAATGTAGTGGGTTCAAAACACCAGTGGGCGGCTGCGGCCTGCAGGTTGGTTCTAATAATGAGATGAGATGAGATGAGAACAATTTTATTAATCCCGAAGGAAATTGTTGTGCCAGAGTTTCAAGTAAAAAACATACCAGTAATAGATAATAGTAGAATAGAATAAGTAGTAGAATAGTAGAATAATAATAATAATAATAATAGTAGAATAATAATCAATTTCATCCCAGGGGCCAGAGATAATTCGTTTGACTTTGACATATGTGTAGTAGAGGGTCATTTGTGACTTTTTTAAAGAGAATTTACTCTATTCACTCTTACAGATTTAAACATTTTAGAAAATGGATTGTGTGGTGGGGTTAAAAAGGATTTTATAGTTTTTTGTTTTTGCTTTTTGTTTTATCTTGGGTTAAATTGCATTTATTCCATAGATATCCAATCCAACAACCTCCCGCTGATCAAACTCTTGAAATTGAAATAAATTGTAATATACCTACTGGTCTGGACCAATGGTTTGCATTCATGCTCAAATTTACCCTAGAGCTTGAATAGCTGTAAGAGATGATAAATTCCTCACTGTTTACACACTATGACACTTTCAGATATCACCAGCATTTGTGTTGACCAGTATGAGTAAGATAAATAGTATATGGGAATCAAAATTCAAATTAAAATGCATTAACAGAATGAAAATTTGTTGTCAGAATGTGGCAGCATATTTTGACTCATAAATAAAATGAGTAATCCAAAGAGTAAATCCAAACTGCATTTTCCTGTCCAGCAAAAAAGGTATCAAAATCAATTTGGATTTGCAATTCCTAGCAGCACAAAAGAGTGAAGTCAGCGACCGATCTTCTTCAGCAGCTTGTTAGGGCACTAGAATATGCCACACTACTGGTTGATTGGATTTATTGCAATTGGATTTGATCCGGTGTCTCTGCATTGATCCGGTGTCTGAGCAATTAAAACCAAGCATACTTAGAATAATGTAAGACACCATACATAAACATATGTGACAGATATGCTCCACCTGAATTTGATTGTAACCTTTATTGGTGGTCTATCCATTATGGTAAGTTATGTGTATTTTTGAATTAGATCTGTAAAAAAAGGTTTTGTCACTGGATCTGAAGTTGCATAAACATTTCCATTTCGTCCTACTCTTTTAACAACCTGTTGAGTTCCAGCAAAATTTTTATCTGAGGTTTATATCATCATTCAAGAATCATTCTTTCTAACATCTGCCACATTAACCCATTTTCTTTTTCCTACTCAGCTAGTATATGTCCACACTTCTGAATTCTATTCTGTCCTCACTCTGTACTTGTAGCAAGAAAACCCCATTTACAAGAGTCCTATCAATCAGTTCCAGAACCCAAACTATGGACGTAAAGCTGGTGTCCTCTAAGTTTGTATTTATTTTAATTTCTCTTTCCTGCATGAACTACTTTCATATGCACTCATCCTGTCTGAGGTTTCAGCTTTTTATCCACTTTCGTAAGTAGACTATTTGCCAGCTTTTATTCTATAATAAAGCATTGGATCTACAATAATTAGTTCCCTAGTCAGAATTAGAATGCATGAGTGTGCTGTGATGAACTGCTCACGGTACTAAAGACTCAATTTCCACTGTCAAAACATTAATTCAGGTAGGTTTCTGGTTTCTTGGTTTTTCTGTGTCCAACCTAAAGGAGTAAAAACGCAAAGTAGGAATGTTAGACTGCAGTGCTAATGAGGATCAAAGTAAATATACTATCAATTATAATACAACTGTGTGAATGTAACCAGGTGTTCTGCATGGTAATGAAAATTTACAAAACTATTAGCCATGACTGAGCATTGTAAAATTATTTTTTTATCATCTCTTTCCAGGGTGAAAATCCCATCTACAAAAGTGCTGTCACAACTGTGGTCAATCCAAAATACGAAGGCAAATGATGGCTCAGTTTTTCAGTGGACTTGGCTATGAAGTATTTGCAACTGCAGTATTTACCGTATGTTTTGTTCTGAGGAATATTTATGTTGCTTTCTTTTATTAATACATACACCATTTGGCCACTGCTTCTGTATTTCAACTCACTCACATATGCTTTTGTTGTATTTTAAATGTACAAAATGTGTATATATGTTAAAGTTACATATTTGCCAAAGTTAAAATAAAGGTGTTTCCTTTCCTTTCAATGTGAACACCATGGACATATCCAAGAGTTTTCGTAAACCTCTTTCAATTTCTTTGAATCTTATTTTTACCGTATCTTTCAGCTCATATTCTTGTCTCTTTGCACTGACGTCTTGTATGCTCCAGTCCAGGACCTGGGGGTTTTGAAACATGTTGGCTGTAGCAGTACATTATATCACACTGTATTTTGAAGAGATCAGCAATAAGATTAAAGAATAGTTAGAAGAGCACTGGTGTTCATAATAGATAATGTCTTAGGGAATTGTTGTAATGTAGTTCTGAACTGCAGCAACGGCTTTAAAAGTTTTTAAATTTCATTTTTGAAGAAGGTAAATAGCAAACAATATCTGGATTTTTTTATTTATATTGCTGATGTACTGTTACTAAGGGATTATATACCACTTGTTAAATTATGAAGAATGCAAACCGTCAAATGATTTCTATACTCATAATGCTTATTTCAGTCATTTTATATGATGTTGTATTTGCTCACAACAGTGACTATAATTCTTTCGGAGGTCCTGTGTTCTTGTTCAGCAACCAAAAATATGTTCCAGTTTGCTTGTTAAATTAAGTATTGTTTCAGTGGATTTGACAAGAGTTTTGATGTGATAACTCATCTCTGAAGAATTCTCAGAAGTGCCTCTAATGTACCACACACACAGGTCTTTACAGTATTGTCCTCAAAGTGCCTTTCATTTTAAGAGAGTTATCCTGAGTTATTTATTCAATAAAGGAAAGAACATAAAATAATTTTGTCTCAGTGTGACTAAAAAAATTTAGCCCATCAAAATGTTCTGAGGGTATTAAGTTTGTGTTATATTGAACTTACAAGCAATGTTGTCTTTTGGAATTTATAAGGGTAATGAAATTCAATCATCACTCAATAGCACGTTTGCACCCAAACCTTTTTTTAAAGAGTGTTGTGCTGTTGTGAAATCAAGACAAAATTATATTAAAATCAGCAAGCATGTAAAATGCTTGGATATGGAAGCCAAAAAGTAAATACTTGGGTATGTAAAAGAGGCCTGGAGTGTGTTTTCATACACATCCGCTTTCATAAATAATACATCTTGAATATGTTTAGAGTCTTCTTTCTGCTTTTCCCTTCAGGGGTTGCCACAGTGAATCAACTTTCTCCATTTAACCCTATTCTCCGTATTCTCCTCTTTCACACCAACTACCTTCATTTCATCCCTCACTACATCCATAAATCTATTCTTTGGTCTTCCTCGAGACCTCTTACCTGGCAGCTCCAATTCCAGCATCCGTCTACCAATATGTTCACTATCCCTCCTCTGTACATGACCGAACCATCTCAGTCTGGCTTCTCTGACCTTCTCTCCAAAACATCTAACATGTGCTGTTCCTCTGATAGACTCATTCCTGATCCTGTCCATCCTGGTCACTCCCAAAGAGAACCTCAACATCCTCATCTCTGCAACCTCTAGTTCTGCCTGCTGTCTTTTGGTCATTGTAACAGTTTCTAGTCCATACTGCATTGCTGGTCTCACCACTGTCTTGTGCACCTTTCCTTTCATTCTGGCCGATAGTCTTCTATCACATTGTACCCCTGACACTTTTCTCCACCCATTCCAACCTGTTTGGGCCCGTCTATTCACCTCTTTTCCACACTCTCCGTTGCTCTAGACTGTTGACCACAAGCACCTGAAATCCTTCAACTTCTTGATCTCCACTCCCTGTAGCCTCACCGCTCCACCCGAGTTCCTCTCATTCAGACACATATATTCTGTCTTGCTGCGACTAACTTTCATTCCTCTCCTTTCCAGAGCATACCTCCACCTCTCTAGATTTTCCTCTACCTGTTTTCTGCTCTCACTTTCGATCACAATGTCATCCCCAAACATCATGGCCCATGGGGATTCTTGCAAACAAGAAGGGGCTCAGAGCTGATCCCTGACGGAGTCCCACCTCCACCTTGAACTTTTCTGTTACCCCTACAGCACACCTTCGTGCATGCTCACTCTTTCTAGATAGACAGCTCACATCTTTCTTTCAATATGCTAAATTTTGCCAAAGAAAATGTCATAATTTTCTGTGCCTGCCTTCAATGTTCACTTTGAAGTAAAAAGGTCAACAACAACAATTTTGTCCTGCTGCAAAATCCAGTGTGACATCTTACCTTGTATAATGAGGCAACTCGATGGTCTGGCCACATGTCACAGGTTCACACTGTAATTTGATTGCCAATAAGGCTGCACTGACACTAGATATGAAAATTACAGCAATACAAAACATACCTGAGTCTTTCATCTAGTATACATTTTTTTCTTTATATGATGAATTGATTCCAAGAATTGTATAAGACTGTAAAAAGTGTGACAACAAGCCTTGGTCTATCCTACTCAACACTCAAGACCCAATGCTGCACAGTAGTACATGTCTGTTTACAAAATCTCTTGTGGGGAGGATTATTATTTACAGCTTCCACAAACAATGTGCACAATCCTGCATCACTTGGATAATTGCATTAATACTAAAAATGAAAATGATATTGATGGGCATAGGGAAGGATAAAGTAGTGTCCAAAAGGCAACTTGTGTCCTCTTGGTGATCTTGCATCTGTCTCTAATGGCAATGAAATTTAGCCCTGACACAAACTCCTATTGTAACAGTAGTATCAACATGTAACTTATCAATGGCATGATGTAAATGTCAGAACAGGATACATTTGTAAAGAGACACATCCAAAAAAAGCAAGTCCATTAAAAGTATGCATCAGCCAACCACAGTATGTTACTTTGCTGGTCATAAGAAGGGTTCAGTTAGTATGATAGTCACAAGGGTCTTTCTGTCAATTTAGAAATAAAGAACATGCCTACATAACTTCATTCATTCATTCATTTATATTCACTCATTGTTCATAACACAGACAGTAGCAGTGGAGCTGGAGCCATTCCTTGCTGACACTGAGTGAAGGTCAGGGTCTAGTTATCAGTCACACACAGGGCCACATGCATATAGATTATGTCAATCTAAAATATAATCCAACAGCTGAATTGATTGATTGTGCTGTCATGAGTAGCAAACAAACTGGTATGCAAACATATTTAGTTGCATTTTAAGTATACGACTGACCTCATATTCAATAAGTGGAGAAAGCCTCTTAAGATGGCAAGTTAGTTAGCTGCAAGTAGTGGGTTATGGCAAGCAGTGTGGAATTCAAGTCCACGTGTCCTCAACTTGCTGGCGGTCCAAGCAGTGTGTTGTAATAATTGTTTTTCACAACTATTTTTTTCTGAAGAAAGTATCACAGGTGGAGCAGAAAAAATTCTAAACCTTAAGTGGTGCTGTGACACAGATTTGGATTAATTGTGTGATAAAAGTAGAGTTTAGAGTGTGCTTAGTAAGAAGTTAAAGTGTCCGCTACCTTTGATTGCATTTGTAAATTGCAACAATGAGTTGGAGCCTTTTTTTCTCTCTCTTGTGACTGTAGAAACAGTTGACATTGCCCATCAGTGCTGCCACAATAATCATCATACTAAGGCAACACTTTAGGTCAGGTGAAAAAAGAACTTAGAATTGTGGTTTCAAGGGAAGTGTTCCAATCTGCTGTTCAAGTCTCAACTTGAGTGAGAGATTCTCTATAACTGAAAACCAATTTGGATTTAGAACACTTCAAGAATGATCATATCACGTCAAATTAAATCGGAACGTTGACAAGTAAATGGTAAATAGTCCCCCATCATATAGCGCTTTAATCGGTGTGTTGAACACAAAACCAATCATTAAAACCGTTTTAAGTATACATTGGAAATAACGATTGGCGTTTCCTAATCGTTTTTCCCATTTTACCTTAACTCTAATTCCCATGTTTTTATACACATTCATATCTTTAAAATAAACCTCCGTATGAACAGGAAGTACTATAACAATCTAGCAACCTCCTATTTACTCTGAGGTCACTTACACTGCTTATTGTCATGGCTTCGATCAAACCGGAAATAGGAGCAAGTCACACCGGATATGGTTGGAGTGAGTGTTTATTACAAAACGCTGTCAAACTATGTAGCTGCGATCAGTACACAACAACGCCTGTTAGATAGAAACTTTGAGTTCAAGCAGACCTTTATGTCCATTTAAAAAACGAAAGCTACCGTCGTGGGAAAGAATGGAAGAAGACATCCTAACGACGTTAAAAATATTAATAATAGGAGAAAGTGGTGTTGGAAAGTCCAGGTAAGCTAAGAAAAATGTGACTCATTGCTAGCGGGATGTAGGTAGCCTAGCACCAGAGCCACATGATTCTGCAGGTTATGTTGTTTTAAAGTAATTTTCATCTTCGTAATTCCCTTGATAACGATGACTAGTGTACACATTCAAATATCTCATGACGTTCGGGTTCTAGGAAAGCGTTTTAACGTTAGCTCGCATCGGCTGTAGGTGTCATGGTCGTTGCTATCTCACAGTGAACATCATTCAACCGTATTTCCATTTGTGTGTGTATCGGGTCAAGAAAGGTAAAATTATTTTGCCAATGAGGCTTACAATATTGATAAAGATATCGTCGAATACGGTTGCTTAGCTTACGCTGTTCCCTCGTCACCCGAATAAGACAAATCAATTGTTCTATAGGCAAATTGCTCATGCCTAATTCTTTATGGCACTGATGTAGCTTTACAGTATAGTTTGCTGAGTCATGGTACAGGTTGAATGAGTTGTTTTTTTTACAAGCCGACTGCCGACACCTTCAACCCATAGTGGCCCAATTCCCATTGGTATCCCATAGGTAATTGGCACGAATCCGGTATAGAGTATTAGGTTTGATTCGCATGTTTGGTTTTGGCAAAAGTTGTATACTGGATGCCCCTCCTGACGCAGACTTCTGCATTTATCTGAGCTTGGGACCGGCTCAGAGACAGTGCCCCCCCCCTCCGAATACCGTATTTTTCGGATTGTACGTCGCTTCGGAGTATAACTCTCACCAGCCAAAATGCATAATAAAGAATGAAAATAACATATATAAGTTGCACTGGGGTATAAGCCGCATTTTTTGGGTGAAATATATTTGATAAAATCCAACACCAAGAATAGGCATTTCATCTTGAAAGAGAATTTAAAATAAAAATAGAATAGAGAACAACAGGCTGAATAAGTGTAGCCCAGTGTTTCCCAACCTTTTTTGAGTCACGGCACATATTTTACTTAAGAAAAATCACAACACACCACCAAATAAAGATGTCAAATACATTTTTAACGAGTTAGAATGAAACCGTAGTCTCAATTAACTTAGTGTGAAATCTAATATATCTGATATTTGTAGATTCCTCAAGTCGCAATGCAAATGTCCCACTGATGTGAAACTTTTCCAGAAGACTTTTTTGCAATGTCCGAAGACATATCATCAATATGTCTGAAAATGGTATTATTTGAGAGAACTCGGGCTATTTCTTTATCAACGCCAGAGCTGAGCATTTCTTCTACAATGATTTAGCCGGCAAGTAGTATTAATGGTATGCTACGATGTGTTGCTGTTTGGATTTAGAGATAAGTTCAGCAACTCTGTTGCAAGCTTTCACTGCTTTCTCACTCCTCTTGGTAGTTTTCAACAATGCTGCCTGTTTGTTTACGCAGATACAAGTACCGTAATTTCCTGACGATAAGCCGTGACTTTTTTCACGTAAACAGCGATGCGGCTAATATATGGACTTTGGGTGGGGAACGCTAACGAGTTTTCACGCCGCTAAAACGTTTATCCTCGTCACATGGGACCGATGAAATGACCGGGAAATTCTGAGTCCGTTCAATTCCGACACCGGAGAGGACGACTTTGACGGTTTTAGTGCGCAGTAGGAAGTCCGAGAGAGCGACCGGCTAGCCCAGGGGTCGGGAACCTATGGCTCGCGAGCCAGATGTGGCTCTTTAGATGACTGCCCCTGGCTCTTTGAAAATTTCTTAACAGAAAAATTAATCAATAATTTTACTAATAATGTTACTTTAGTAAAAAAAAAAATACAGGAAAAGCCATCACAATGAAAAAAAAAAATCCACACACATTTTAATCTTAAGATATTTTCACCTGCAACTTTTCGCCCTGGCACGCAACAACGAGCCAATCCTTTCTGTACTCTGGTGTGCGGGACGGTCCGATACCCTAAAAGTCTAATTTTATTGGATCATTTACAACAGCCTGCATACATCACTTTGAGGCCAAGAAGTAATATTCCCTCATTTTTGGTTAGCTTGTTTATGCAGAGTGAACCATTCTAACCAAGAAGATGACGAAAAGAAAAAATAATGAGGATTACCGTATGTTTCAGCAGGAATGGACAGAAGAAATCGCCTTTGTGGAGAGAGCGGGTTGTGCAGTGTGTCTTTTATGCAATGATAAAATTTAATCTATGAAACGTTCAAATATAAAGCAACACTTTGACACACGCCATGCCACATTTGCAGAGAAATATCCAGCGGGAGATGACAGAAAGAGGTCCTGTCAAGAACTAGTGTCCAGAGTGCAGGCTAGTCAGCAGCAGCTCCGTGTCTGGGCCAAACAAGGTGATTACAATTTGGCTAGCTTTGCTGGTTCTTTAACAATTGTGAGAAGCGGGAAGCCGTTTGCAGATGGCGAATACGCCAAATCATTCTTGCTTGATGTGGCCAACAAGCTTTTTGACGACTTTAAGGATAAAGACAAGATAATCAAACGGATAAAAGATATACCTTTCTCAGCAAGAACTGTACATGATCGTACCATTATGATGTCAAATCAAGTGGAGAAACAACAGGTGAATGACATAAATGCAGCAAAGTATTTTTCAAAGTATGTTGTTCAAAATAAATTCAGTCTTATTGTACTCTAAAATTGTTGGTCTTTCTCTTCCATTTAGCTGTTTTTGGTATTAAAATATACATATGGCTCTCTTAGGATCACATTTTAAAATATGTGGGTTTTTTGTCTCTCTCAGTCAAAAAGGTTCCCGACCCCTGGTCTAGCCGGTGCGGCTTATATTGAGGTGGGCTCAATAGTCCGTAAATTACAGTACTTTTTCTTTTAAAAATGTATTATGCAAAGCGTCACTAATCATTCTGATACACAGATGCACAGGTTAATTCACTACCTGTTGCCATTGAATGGGCATGCTGCCCACATAGACATAGGATATACGCTTATTTGCGTTGGATAAATAATTTTCGGACCAATCAGTTGAAAGTGGGCATTTTTCCACGGCACACCTGATGATCTCTAATGGCACACTAATGTGCCGCGGCACAGTGGTTGGGAAACACTGGTATAGTCTACATTGTGTGACGCATAAACAACGAACTGAGAACGTGCCTGGTAGGCTATGTTAACATAAAAGATTACGGTAAGAGTCATTCAAATAACTGTAGCATGTAGAACATGCTACAACCATATATACATGTACGTCCTATATATATATATATATATATATATATATATATATACTATACGTGTGTGTGTGTATTCTTTGTCACGGTACTATCCCTTTTTTCTGGCCTTACTTGTAGTCTGACTGTATTGGCAGTGACTTAACACACCCTAAGTGATTGCCAAGTTCCACTACTGCTGCAGATTCGCATATATTTTAAGAAACCTGATGAGTTTCTGACTAGATTTGCTGTGTGCTGTGTGTCAGTAAATTAATTAGGACGAGGGCAGTGTTTCCAGAAAAAGAAAATTTGTGGATTCAGAAAGGAAATTTGACAATAAACAGAAACATTGACCAGTTTAAAATGTCATTACCTCAAACTTCTTGAGCAATCATTAGGCAGATACATCAACTTGACTAATTTCTGAATAGCATACATGTCTTTGATTTATTAGACTCATTCAAACCATTTAACTCACTGGATAGGTTTCTGCCTGGCAAGGAATATATAGGTTTCCTTTTTCCTGAACAAATGAGATATACAGAGAACATCTAACTTGCCTCCAAGTATCAGTCATCAGCTTAATCCACCTTAAGACGCAAGCCATCAGTGCTGCAACACTGTCCTGTTGGCATGTGAGGAATAAGAATTGTGCTGGTGTCAGGGAAACAACTGAGGTTGAGGGTACTTAAAGCATTAGCACTCAGACATTCTGTAGTTGAGAACCCGGTCCCCCACCCCCATGTAAAACTGTCATGTAGAGTTTGTGTAACACATACAGTACATGTAGAAGACATAGTGATTAATGGAAGAGGTTGTTAAATAGAATTGTGATCGCCATTCACCTCAGAACCCCTATTATGTCAACAATATAATAGAAACCTGACTCACACCAACCATTGATTCATTTAAGTAGAATTAATTTACTAAAACAAGCTATACTGCTGTATATATTTGTGATAATGAGTCTCTAAGCTTATTCAAGTTCTTCATTCTGTCAACAGTCTCCTCCTAAGATTCACAGACGACACATTTGATCCAGAGCAAGCAGCTACAATTGGTGAGTAACCTGTCAGAGGTCATAGAGGAAATCCCTTTATTTCGCCACATTTATCCCTGTATACATGATACAACCTCAGCAAATATTTCCTCTGCATTTAACCCCATCGTGGAGGACTCATGAGCACCATGCAACCACCAAGGAGCACCTGGGGAGCAGTTATGCTCTCAGTGTCTTGGTCAACAACACTTCAACAGGCTTGGAAGAGTGGAACCAGGAACCTCCACTTCCAAGACGACTGCTCTTACCAGCTGAGCTACATTACCCATAGATATAGAAAAATTCTGAGTTAGGAGTTAAACAGAAATATGACTGTAAAACATCTTAGTCAAAAGCTGGTAGAAACTGCAAGATATTTGCTTGTATAATCAGTGTGACACTGTTAGCTACCACAGTCAGTATAACCAGCTTTGATATCATTTTACCAGAGAAAATTTGCCAGTTATAAGGAAAAAAACTGAGACTCAATAAAGAAAATTATTTATTTTATCATATTTAGTTATGCATACAGAAATTCGAAATTCGATAAGTGGTCGAAATTCAACCACCGCGTTTACCTTCTCATGGATAAACAATGAACAGTAGGCAGCTGCCAGCAATCCCACGAGCAGCTAATTCAGTTAGTTCACTGACACTTGTTCAGTGACTTCCTCAACAACATTTCAACAGGCTGGGGGAACACAGGAATAAAACCAGGAATGTTCAGTTCCGAGATTATTGCTCCACCCCCCGAGCCAAACTGCCCCTTAAGATAAAATGAAAACATAGGATTAGATGCACATTACATAATGTCATAAATAGTTGTACATTATTGCATACAGCACAAATAAATGCAATTCAGTGTAAACAAAGAATAAAATATTGAATAATAAATACAATATGAACTATTTAATCTGAGGCCTCACTTGACTTTGACAGGATATCTGTTAAAACAAACATATGAATAGTTACTGAGAAACACTGAAGCCATAAACAAATACGTTTTTCAAGGTAAAGTCATGACCGATAAGTTTATATTAATATCAAACCTCCTTTGTTGGGGAAAAAAAATGCCATCAGATTTAAACAAAGCTACTTTTCAGTTGTTGAGAATCAGAATTATAAATATTTTATTGATCCTGGAGGAAATTGAGTGGTCTCATGCTCCATACAGAAAATAAATAAATAAATAACTAGATAAATAAATAGGAAGAGATAAGCAGGGATAAATAGATATATAAAATATTCTTCATTATTCAAGAGTACTTATCCTGCCTGCCTGTAGTATTTGCACACTTGTTTTTTTCATTGCAGAGTTGACTTTAAAAAAAAAAAATCCATTCACTTATTTTGACAATAAAGATTGTTTAAAAAGGTGCTCTGATACACTGCTACCCTTTTCTTTCATGTTAATACAAACTAACATCTCTTATTTTTGCTTGCTCTGTTACTTCTTGGTTAAATATTACATGAGGTGAAGTACAATATTAGGTGCAGACTGCAGCTCCTGTTTTAAACTTGAAAGCTACACGCCAAGCAGCGCTGTTTATGCTATACCAGCTCACTTTGTTGCTCATCTGTACCAACGGTTTTTTAAGAGAAGTAAAATTAAAATACTGTTCATGTCACTGTTTGTCATCCTCACTGTCGTCTTGTAGCTATGCAAGTAGCTATACATTAATTCCTGGATGGAGGCAGCACAAAAACTACCTGGCTGCATTTGGCAATAGGGATCCTGTAATCAACACTGTAGCTGCTGTAGATTAAAAGAAGGCACATTGATTTCAGCCTTTCTGCCTCAGTTTTTCAACTATCAATGTTTTAAATGAGATGTGTAAATGGTTTTGTAAAAACACCATATTGCAAGAAGAACTGTATGTTTTCTCAAAGGAAAAGTCAAAGTTTGTTCAAAATGTAATTTTGAAACTGATCAAGATTTGCTGGAATGTTTTCAGTAAACTTTTGTTCTCAACATTTTGTAATAATCATATATGCAAGTGTGCGGTACATCTAGTGTATGACATATCTTTAACTTTTCTGCTGCTCTCTCTTTGCCTCCTTTATTTTGGCTATGATCTTTACTCCTTTCTCTGGCTCCACATTACCGTGGTAAATCTGTCAGTGTATACTAAAACTCAGACCTGTATTTCATCCAGACACTGCACAAGGTTGTGGAGGAGATTTACTTGTTGGGGGAAGAGGGGCGGCATTATTGTTTTCATGTAATTGTCTGATTTCTCTGGGACCTGGCAGGAATTGACGTGACTTTCTGAGCCATTTGTTTCCCTCTTTTTTTGTCATTAAGACTTTTATTGCTTCAGTTAACGCCATTATACTTAATCCCAATGTCCCAATGAAGTCGATATGTGTAGACGGTCAGAATAGTTTAAATAAAAGGGAAGGGCATAACAGCAGTCAGTATAGCAGGGGTTAACACAGGCATTGTGTGATATGGATATTTTAGACAGTTTGTCACTGATTATTGTAGTCCATTACTGTACATCACTAATATTTTTGGCAGTGACTGGCTAAATCTGTAAGAGTCATCATATCAGAGACTGCAGTAAGCAATCAGCTCAGGTTTCTTTTTGGCTGTTTTTTTCTTCTCTAGGTGTTGACTTCAAAGTGAAGACCATCAGTGTGGATGGTAACAAGGCAAAGTTGGCAATATGGGTAAGTGCACTATATCATAATTATAGGTTACAAAAATCTAATAAATTAAATGTCTTCGCCCTCTCCTCAAGTTTCCCAAAATGTCTACCTGATGTCCACAAGGTGGTGCTGAAATAATAATGTATGCCAACAAACAGCTGCTTTTGTGAGACAGTCTGGTTCATCTGCTCTTGTTTTCCATCTGTACACTGAATGTTCATTTTCTATAGTCATGCTGAGCAGCTTGTATTTTACAGGACACAGCTGGACAGGAACGCTTCCGAACCCTGACGCCTAGTTACTACCGTGGTGCTCAGGGCGTCATCCTAGGTAAGATGAGCTCCCCTGGTGTTTTTGTAATTTTGTGAAAATTCTTGTGTGCTTGTTTGTTTGCTTGTGTGTCCTCACAGTCGAGGTTGGACATGGTTTTACAGACAGGGATGTTTGTTTCAGTCTGAGAGAATCACACTTTGGTCCCCTTACTTAAAATTTTATCAACCCCCCTGTCTCACTCAAAGTATACACAAACATGCAAACACATACACACACACACACACACACACACTTGTCCAACACTATATGAAACATTTTAACACATTGCCTGGGTTTAGCAGTGGTCCTTTCAGTGTCCAATGTGTTTTACTTGATTTACTTTTCTTTATTTATAATTCATTATCAAATTCTTGTGTGTGAGAATTTTATGATTTTATGTATCAAAGCAATACAGCATTGATTATACTGACAGAAAACAATTTTTACATATTTTTTAACAATTTGGTAAAATCTCCATTTGAGCCCACAGTGAAGTTAATGAAAGATAGTCGTGTATTTGACTTTTGTGTCTATACTAATTAGCTAGAATTAAGGATTTTGCATTCACCTTCTGTGCAACAGTGTATGATGTCACACGAAGAGAAACTTTTATCAAGCTTGACAACTGGCTGAATGAGCTGGAGACGTACTGTACAAGGAATGACCTTATGAAAATGCTTGTTGGAAACAAAATCGATAAGGTAAGTATGTTTTACCCTGTGTGGAAAATGCTTATCAATCAGATTAGCAAGTCTCTTTGGTCAGAAACCAGGACCATGTTAAGGTTTTGAGAGACTAAGCCTAACCCTAAACTTCAGCATATGATATTTGATATCCATTTCATTTTATGGATAAATACCCAAATGACTATTGCAAGAAGAGTCAATCCTACTTTTAGATGCAAAAGTAAAGAGCTGAATGAGCATGGAATGCCACCACTTGAATTTCTTTTGGCATCTTATCCTGGTATCACCAGGATACCGGGATCCATCAATCAGGATAAAGCACTTAACTATGTAGTGTATTAAGAACTCACTGTATCCTGCTTGTTGTCTGTTAAAACTACGTTTCCTCTCTACCCTGTACAACCACAGAAAATTACAGATCCACACAGGAGACTGCAAATAAGCAATTACTTCTACTTTTGTCTTAGGAAAACCACGAGCTAGACAGAGCTGAAGGGCTTAAGTTTGCAAGAAAACATTCCATGCTTTTTATAGGTAAGTTAGGAGGATACCCCGCTTTCAAAGACCTTTGGCATGAGTTACAATAGACTAATATGAGGAGAGAACCTGCTTCAGAAATGACTTTCATATTGAAAAGGAATGTTTGCAACGGTTCTAGTAATGAAGTAGACTTCCTCTTTCTTCCTTTCCCCCTGTACTTTTGTTTTACTGCACCATCTTTAATTAATTGCCCAATACCATCTGGTTAAATGGATTTCTTTAACTCTTAATGATAATTTGTAGTTCTAAAAGTGTCAGTGAAACATTATAATTATTCTATTTAGTCTTGGCTAATAAGATGTAGAGGAAGGTGTGTTGCTTTAAACAAGTGGTTCATGTGTCTCGGTAAAGAAATGGTATGCAATAGACATCTTTTACCTGCATTTGTTCAGCTAGTTTCCTCTGCATTTATTTTTTTGCTCTTGCTTCTGACTCTGTCTTTCCAGAGGCAAGTGCTAAGACCAGGGATGGGGTTCAGTGTGCATTCGAAGAGCTGGTAGAGAAGATTATTCAGACTCCTGGATTATGGCAGAGTGAGACCCATGGCCGAGGAGTGCAGCTCACAGATGAAGATGCCGGGGGTCAAACCTGCGGGGGCTACTGCAACCTACTCTAGGTGACATCAACAGACATTTTCAAATACACAAGCACGACCAACGAAGTGAACTCCAACATAAGCAGATGACTCCTTGTGTGATGTGTTGAGTGGAGGTACCTGACTCTTCCCCTGTACCAAGCTGTGTGATTTGATCCTACACACTCACATCGTTCGCAACCTTTCTGATACAATTTTGCGCTTTACATACAAAGCCTCCTCAACATTGTGACTTTGGTTGAGATTTGTCTCATCTTTTTCTGCAGTTGCAGTATCCTGGTCAAAGTTACCTGTTTTCATTGACTCAGCACTCACAAGAGCATAAATACCAGAAGTGTGAAACAAAGTTTGTAGATGTGAAATATGGAAATGAGAATTTCAAGTTTAACCTAGGTTTATGTCTTATATGCAGCTTTCAGTGCAGCAATTTGCCTTTGCAAGCACATCTGTATCAGTGCAGCGCCAAATTTTATGTTTGTGTTACATCACAATCATTCACTGGTAGGTTAAATTTGAGGATAGTTGGTTGTTTTTCCCTCTACTCTGGCTCTTGTTTGGTTCTCCTGTTATCCTTCTATAGCACCTCAGAGCTGTGTGCTGCTTACGGAGAAAATAATCAAACTGAGATGCCTAATTTTCTTGGTCAGCACTCCTTTAAAGGCTCAGATTATGTATCTCTCCCATGCAACAGCATCATTTGTTCACAATATATAATAGAATTACAATTTCTTTGGTAAGGTTTTAAATACTTTTCTTGACTTTGATATCAAAACTTTTTAGGGGTGTACGATATGGGAAATATCTGCAGTTACCTTTCCATTAAATTCCAAGTAAATGTATTTCGTACCTCAATGGCATTTCTTCAGTCAGACTAATAATACCAGTAATGTCACTTGCCTGGATATAATCCTTTATATAGACTAATTTAAGGACAAATCAAAAGTGTTCCATAATGATCTGGGCTGTTGCATTGGTCAATGGCATTGGGATGCAAGCACTAATTTGGGCAAATCAAAGACGTGTGCTTCTATTTCTGGTTGTATCTGCAAACTAATTATAATTGTACTCTGTTCATGACCTTCATTATTTTTTATAGTATTTGAGTGCTGAGGGATGTAGTTACTTTCAGTTTGTGATAGGAACTATAAAATTGAGATTTTTAACTACTTATAACTGCATGGTAAACGACTATATTTGTGTATTTTCAGTAAAAGACCCTGATGGAATTATTTACTGTAATCACAGAGTTAACAGGACTGAGAATAAAAATGCATATAGTATACCAGTGGGTACATTTATTT
Source organism: Fistularia commersonii (assembly GCF_037954325.1). Classification (NCBI taxonomy): domain Eukaryota; kingdom Metazoa; phylum Chordata; class Actinopteri; order Syngnathiformes; family Fistulariidae; genus Fistularia; species Fistularia commersonii. The sequence goes on from NC_141291.1 coordinate 20,501,984, forward strand.
GAAAGTTTGATTTTACGCATTCACCTCATTTAGCTGTCATTTGAAATACATGAATTGTGTTCATACATGTATAAATTACAAATCCTAATAACTTGTAAAGCTGGATGTAAAATTTAAACCTTTGTTTTGCTTTGTGTAAAAATGACCCTTGTAATATAAATGTCTTTTCTAAGTGAAAATGTTGCTGTTATTGCAGTCAGTGAGTAATGTATTTTATTGTGATTGAAAAACACTGGTTTCATCGTTGTCGATGTTGGAAATGTCTCTGATAGGTGAAGGGTTTTTCACTTTGCCTTCTTTCACATTCCAGTGTCAACAGTATCGAGACTTTTTTTAAACAGAGTTGAAACAACTCTAGGACCCCAGACATGTGATCAATCTAAATCCTTTTGGCAGCTTTCTCAGGAAATGCTACTGCTGTCATAACTCTACCAGTAACTACATGTAACTAATGTGTATAACTCCTAGGCAATAAAGTAAGGCTTGGGGCTGGCAATGAAAGAGAAGATTTTCACTTGAAGCATGTTTTTCATCTCCTGCCTCCTGTCTCAGCCAAGAATACATCATTATTTTAATTTTATGTCATCAACAACATTCTGAGCTGTATTGCTGCATTTTCTGTCTTTCTGCATTTGAAAACCATCAGCTACTCATATGAGCAAACTTTTTTTTTCTCAAAAAGAAGACACACACACACACACACTCACACGTCTGAAAAATATTTATATATATATGTGTGTGTGTGTGTGTGTCTGTGTGAGTTTACAGAGAAGGTCGAGTCACTGTGGCAACCCCTGAAGGGGGTTCTGCATTACTTTATCTAACTCATTCAAGAACTAACTCAAATTCCCATCCTGCCTGTGCGGCATAGCCACTAACAACATTGAGCATCACACCTTCAATTTCCAGTTTCAGACTCATAAGTTTATCTGACATTCTTTTCACCTACAGAACATTCCTCACAAACTCCTCCTTCAAGATAACCCCTACTCCATTTCTCTTCTTTTCAGTACCATGACAGTACAGCTTCAAGTCTGCCCCTAAGCTTCTAGCCTTCCTACCTTTCCGCCTGGTCTCCTGGACACACAGTACATCCACTTCTCTGCATCATGTCGAACAACTCTCCCTTTCTTGTCATAGTCCGAATATTCAAAGTCCCTACTCCCAGTCCCAGGCTCTTGCCTTTCCTCTTCTCTGCTTCCGAACACACCTTCCGCCTCTCCTTCTTTGACCTACAGAAGCCCAGTTCCCATTGGCTCCCTGTAAATTATTGGTACCAATTGTTGTTGATAAACCAGGCCTTGACCAATCTGGTATGATCTGGTTATTATGGTTGAAACCCCCCCCCCAAAAAGCTCAGGGAAACATCGCCGAGTAGAAGTGTATGTACATACATGTATATGTACATACATATACAAACACACTGCATACAAAAATACAAAAAATTTGTTGCTGAACAGCTGATTGATCAACTCAACAATGGAAACATGTTACATCCTATGCAATTTGGCTTCAAATCAAACCATTCCACTGACACAGCATGCTGCTATTTCCTCGAGGTGAGTCTTGAAAAAGGAGAGGTGGTCGGGGCTGTCTTTCTGGATCTTCGTAAGGCATTTGAAACTGTAAACCAGTGTTTCCCAACCACTGTGCCGCGGCACATTAGTGTGCCATGAGAGATCATCAGGTGTGCCGTGGAAAAATGCCCACTTTCACCTGATTGGTCCGAAAAATATTTATCCAACACAAATAATGTGTCTTCCTATGTCTGTTGGCAGCGTGCCCATTCGATGGCAACGGGTAGTGAATTAACCTGTGCATCTGTATCAGAGTGATAAGTGACGCTTTGCGTGATACATTTTTAAAATGAAAAGTACCGGTGTATCTGCGTAAACAAACAGGCAGCATTGTTGAAAACAACAAAGAGGAGTGAGAAAGCAGTGAACGCTTGCTACAAAGTTGCTGAACTTATCTCTAAATTCAAACAGCCACACATCGTAGCAAAACATTAGTACTACCTGCCAGCTAAATCATTGTAGAAGAAATGCTCAGCTCTGGCGTTGATAAAGAAATAGCCCGAGTTCTCTCAAATAATACAATTTTCAGACATATTGATGACATGTCTTTTGACATTGCGAAAAAGTGTTCTGGAAAAGTTGCACATCAGTGGGAAATTTGCATTGCAACTTGAGGAATCTACAGATATTAGATATATTAGATTTCATACTAAGTTAATTGAGACTACGGTTTCATTCTAACTCATTAAAAAATGTTTTTGACATATTTATTTGGTGGTGTGCCGTGTGATTTTTCTAATGTAAAATATGTGCCGTGGCTCAAAAAGGTTGAGAAACACTGCTGTAAACCACTCTGTGCTTTTGACCCAAATGCACAATTTTCATTTATCAGCAAATACTATAAATTGGTTTACCTAGCGAATCGCTACCAATGCATCAAAATAAAAAATAAAACCTCATCGTTTACAGCCTGTACAACAGGCGTGCCCCAAGCGTCCATACTCTTCGGTCTATACATTAATGACCTGCCCTCCATCTGCAACAATGTAGAAATCTCAATGTATGCTGATGATATGGTCCTTTAGGCGCACGGTTCTGATTCTAATTCTGTTGCTGCCAAACTATCCATCACAATGGTAAATGCACTAGAGTGGCTCAGCAACACTTGGCTTGCAAGTGTTGTTGAGCAAAATGTATTTGTCACAATGTATTTCTCAAACAAAAAAACTCAAAATATCTCCCCAAATATTCACATGAATAATCGTATGATTTAAAACGCTGAAGAGGTCAAATATCTAGGTGTCATATTGGACCCTTCACTTAGTTTTAAAAATCACATTAAAAAGACCTGTTACTAGAAGGACTAAGGAGGGATCCTTCGGGGACTACAGAGGGATCATTTGATCCCCCTGCCATGGAATGTGGTCTGTCCAGTATGCTAATAATGTGGCAGCTTCCTGCTGGGAGTTGAATGCAGTTTGTCAGAGGAGCAACACTGGGGGGAGGTCACAGGCCTTACACAATGTTTCATGTTTCTGTACAAAAGCCTTCAGCATCTGCTAATATTTCACCAGGTCTTACATCAGTGGATAAGGGGCACATTTTTATGTTAATGTGTTTTATTTGTGATAAGTTTTATTGTTTAAGTTATGTTAAAAAAGGTGCAATGACATTTTTACTTACTTCACAGAACCATATGAAAAGATCCAGAAAAACTGTTTGGAAGGGAGTTGACTCTTTCAAAAAATTATTGAGAAGTGTTTGAATTAACCATCTGTCTATCTTTGCTTCTTTGCTGAAGCAGGAATGAACGCTGTCATGGTGGCAAGCTTTACTGGCTTTTCCATTGAGAATATTCCTCAGCACTATTCTTTGAAAAGTAAGGTAAACTTTTTTTCTGGCAAAATGCTCCTTTCTTAGTCTTACCTCACAATACACAATTTGATATAGAAATGTATGTATTGAAAAGATATGTCTGCTTCAAAAAGTGGGACACTTGGATTGAAATGTCCACCATGAAGTCGCAACCATTTCATAACCAACTTCATGTGGTGAGTGTCCATCACTCAAAATGATGATTGTTCAGCTTCTCCTCTCTTCTTTCATCACTTCACTAAAAAGTGAACGCTTGTTTGTCCTTTTGTTACTGTCAGCAAGTTATTCAACTTGCTTTTCTTGGCTTCCACCAGTTAATCATAAAAGTGATACAGCCAGTCAGCTCTCCCTCTAAGCCCCCAAGGGTCCTATCAGTGCTTACTTGTAAATATCCAATACCACATTTACCTGGCTAAAGTAGATGATCATGTTTACCCCATAACTATAGACAAAAGTTACTTGGTTTTGATTCGGAAACACAAAAGGAGAATGAACTTCTGCAGACTGTTATTTTTTTCATGGCATCCTGGAATAATAGTTTTATCTCGATCATATGCATTGGTACACTGTGTGACGTGTAACAAGTATTTTATATTTTACAGTCTGGTGACGTACATTTTCACCCTACAAATCTCTTTTAGCAGATAATATCAATTGTAATCATTCATACATGTCTGTATATAATTATTGTATGTACATGGAATTTATATTGAAAAAAAGAAAACCTTGAAGAAACTCAGCGTTTGTGGTGTACTGAGACCAAAAGCTACTGTTTGTTCAAGATAGAAGAGCGAAATGAAATCTTCACATGCCTCACACTTGCTAACCAGATGTCTTTGCATGTAGACATTCCTTTATGCTTCCAAGCTTGCAGTAAATGTGTGCTTGTGAGAACGTGTGCCAGTGTTAGCTGGAGGGTGTTGTGGTAGCTATCGTAGTGGGGTTGCTATTTTGTCTATAGCTATCCACCCTTTGTTGCTTCGACTGTGTCGAGTAGTCTCCCCTTCATTGTTTTAATTTACCTTTGCTAACACTTTACCCACAATGGGCTTATTGTGATACGTTGACTCCTGCCCTGCCCTCCTGTGGCTGTTAACACAGCAGTGTGTGATTGCACTTCTGTACTTGTGTTTCCTCACAGATCCAACCTCAGCTTCCTTTTTCATTGGGGTTCAAATGAGTTTCTAGATTAATTTTGGAGGCTGAAGACTTGATCTGAGCCTCTCATCAGGCAGAAGTGGTCCTATCAAATATCAATATTCAGCATAACACAAATCAGACAGTAGCACATTTGTATATGTAAGTAAGATGCTACCATCCTTTGCCACAACGTGGAGACTGTGGATTACCTCATGATCCAGGGATTAAGCGGATTAAGGGGAAACAATAGATAAGATTCTCTTGCCTGATCTATTTTCCCCTAGATATACATCTGGAAAATGTTTTTCCTGCTGCTTGTATGATTTATGTATCTAAAAGTTTAGCTGTTTACGAAAACATGTTCAGGATAGAATTATATAATCAATATGGGCTGAAAGTGCAGACTATCAGATGTAATTTGCAAGTATTCACATCCAAATTGGCACAAGGGTTTATGAATTAAACCTCTAATACGTAGCCGCCTCTTTTTCAAGAGACCAAAAGTAATTGGAAAATTGACTCAGAAGGCTGCAAAAAAAGCTGCATGGGCTCCTTCCTCTGTAACCTGTCATCATTTAAGCAGTTAAAAGATATGGAGTTGTTCTAGGTGTGGTGTTTGCATTTGGAAGCTGTAGCTGTGAACACACAATATGCGGCCAAAGGAGCTCTCAATGGAGATGAAACAGACCTGAGGCTGAAAAAAAAGAAGAAACCCATCAGAGAGATGGCAGAGATGTTAGGAGAAAACAGTGAGAATGCAGTCATTAGGCAGACATTTTTATCCAAAGCGACTTACAGTGGAGATGCCGGGGATTGAATCAGGCCTTCATACATACGAAGCATGCGCTCTACCACTGAACTACACATTTAGGAGTGGCCAATTCAACAAGTTGGTATATTCTGGGAAAAAAAGAGTGCAGTGGTGAGCTTGGGAACTCATCAAAGCCTGGATGTCTACACAACAGTGGTGGATGATTCCAGAATCCTTTCAATGGTGAAGAAAAAAACCCTTCACAACATCCACTCAAGTGGAGAACACTAACTAGGAAGTAGGTGTATCAGTGTGGTGTATCAGATACCTCAGAGGAGCACTGGCCGTGTCTGCCTGAGCCAGCCTCGGGAGGGGAACGGGCCAGTGTTTCCCTGAGCCGATCCCAAGCCCTGATAAATGCAGAGAGTTGCGTCAGGAAAGGCACCTCGCATACAACTTTTGCCAAAACCAAATATGCGAATCAAACCGAGTAATCAGACACTACCAGATCGGTCAAGGCCCGTGTTAACAACAACCGTGATTGGTACCAATGATCTACAGGGTACCAATGGAAACTGGGCTACTGTAGGTCAAAGAGGGAGAAGAGGATGGTGTGTTCAGAATATATAAAGTTGTTAGTAAAGAAGGAGTGGGACACTGAGAGGACTGAAGAGAACAGACAGGAGTACAGGGAGATACCGTGTAAGGTAAAGATAGAGGTAGCAACGGCAAAACAAGGGTGTTTGATGAGTTGTATGCTCAGTTGGACAGTAAGGAGGGAGAGAATGATCTATACAGATCTATAAAAGGTCTCCCTGACCACCCAGAGCCTTTCTCAATTCCTCCCTGAAAACCCCTTTTCAGCTTCCACCACTTTGTCCTCTGCTCTGCCTTTGTCCTCTTGATCTTCCTTGTCACCAAAGTCATCTTACAAACTACCATCCTATGCTGTCTGGCTACACTCTCACCTACAACTACTTTGCAGTTACTGATCTCTTTCAGGTTACCTCGTCTATATAAGATGTAGTTTACCTGCGTGGTCCTACATCCGCTCTTGTAAGTTCCTATGTTTCCGTCTTTTCTGGAAAAAAGTGTTCACTACAGCCATTTACATCCTTTATGCAACTTAGAGCCTGCTCCTAAGCTTCTAGCCTTACTACCTTTCCACCTGGTCTCCTGGACACACAGTATATCCACCTTCCTTCTCTGCATCATGTCAACCAACTCTCTACCTTTTACTGCCATAGTGCCATTAGTCAAAGTCCCTACTCTCAGTCTCAGACTCTTGCCTTTCCTCTTCTCTTTCTGCTTCCAAACACACCTTTCTTCTCTCTTTCTTTGTCCTACAGTAGCCCAGTTTCCATTGGTACCCTGTAGGTTATCGATACCAATGGCTGTCATTGTTAACCCAGGCCTTGACCAATCTGATATGATCTGGTTATTATGATTGATTCGCCTGTTTGGCAAAAGTTTTATGCTGGATATCCTCCCTGAACAGCCCTCTGCATTTATCCAGGCTTGGGACCGGCTCAGGTAGATACTGACCTGTGCCCCTGCAAGGCTGAAAAATCAAAGCTGACTTCATGGTACTGATCCTTTCAGGTGCAGAAAATACATCTGTGATGTCCGGTTCTTAAGTCTTTTTATGTCACTTTCTTATCCTATCTACAATGTGCTTAAGATCATGCAATGATGTCCTTGGTCCTTAGGAACATTCAGCTTGCTTTACGATGTCCGGAATGCTATTCTTATCTGACACGGAATCATCTTGCCACCTCCAAAGGCATTTAATTGAGTTGCCCTTGATGTTAGGGATCACCTCCTCCTTGAACATGTACCTCGACCCATCCCGTTGTTTTTCCCTTTTGGATCACCCGTTTCCTCGGTTCCCTCATAATAATGCATTTTGTCACTCTTAGTCCATTCCCATAGTACATAGAGTAAGAAGATAGAGTGAGTGTCTGTTATAGCTGGAAGTCAAAATGCCACAGGTTCCATTTTTGCTAACACATAAGCCATTAAAGCAGAGAAAGAAAAGCAAAACTTGACATCTGTAAGCTGACAATCACCCTAATGAGACTCTCAATACCTCCATCACTAATGTCTGTAAGAGCAGGCTCCTATGTGGCAGTGTGGGCTCATCAATTTCATATTCATGATAGCACTAAAACTTTGCCACAGGTTGTGATTCAGCTATGTTTATTTCCCAGCCTTTGAAACTACCTGTCAGACAGCAATGTGTGACAAGAGCAGACAGCAAGCCAGTCTGGTTTGTGTCTGTGCTTGGATTCGTATTTTATAGTGGGCTCCTGTAATGTGTGTGATCTGCAACGGCATACATTTAAAAATATATGGTTAATGTTTTCAAAATAGGTCTGGAAACAGGTAGCCCTGCTTTATGCTGGCGGAGCTTTCACAAAGATACTGGACCCACCACTCAGTCCATTTCACACATATCTCCTCACAAGCAGAAGAACAAGCAACTAAATCCTGCAGAGTCCATTGGCAATACAGCTTTGCGTTCCCAAGCACAAAGTGTTAACATAAGGACCTTCCAATTCCCCTCTAGTGCATCTTTTGCTGCCAAACCACATTCCTCCAGCAGCTGCCATTTCTTACATCTGCTACACTGACGTGGTTTCACTTGTCTGTTCTGAGGAATTTTTTAGCTTTTCTGTGATGAAATATTACACAAAAAAAGCCCAACTCTTCTCAATGTCTTATTTGTAATCCCTTGGCTGTCGTTCTGTTATGAGAGGGTGCGGCTTCTGTTTTACTCTGCAACTGCTCCAGCTGCTACAACTTCACAGAGTAGAAATACAATACAGATCTAACACAGCGAATTGATGTGGACATTGGCTCTGACACACAGATATTAAACTTTTCACTAAAGTTGAAATTTATTCAATTTTTATGGATGTAGGTTTATTGTCTGTCAGTGAACCGCATTGTACACGGAAGGATTCTCAAACATAATAATTTTGAAAAAGAGTTAAGACTGCAACTGTTGGTCAATAAAATTAGAATCCTAGGAAAGCAAACCAGGACAGAAGAGCTGAGAGTAAACATCATGTGGTGGACACTACTTCATAGGTTTACTGTCAATGTTGAATTTTCCCTCCACCAATTTCAAATTTATGTTTTCGGAAGTTTTTTTTTTTTTTGAAAAGTGCTCTTATTCAATGAAAAGAAAGAACTTCAAAAATGTTGGCTTCGCTGCTGAAATTTTACTTAATGACAGGAGGGATTGTGTTTATTCCATAGTATTACACACTATTACCATACTGAGAAACAACAAATGTGCACAACAGAGAAAAGTATAGTTTGCCTTTCTGGAAAAAAAAAAATCAAAATAAAGTCACAGAAAATTCTTTCCTAATTTGAACACTTTGCTGCAAGATTTGATCAGGAACCAGTACTGTAAATGCAAAATTCTAACAGCATATCTGACTGTGTAAGATGGAGAGTGATGGACTCTTATGCCATCTAAACAATTCTTATATTTATAGTGTTCACAGCTGCATCTGACCAAATTTTGAAAAATTGTTTGAAATATGTGTAATGCATTTGGATGGAGGCAGAACTATTGGTCATCGAGAATCTTTATTTCTTTATTGACCGTGTCAAACTCCAAGCCTTTACATGACTGACTATCTGGCATAGTCTACTCTAATCAAGCAGAACTTTCCAGCCTGGCTCCCTTTTTACAAATAACGTGGATAAAAAGGATTCAGAGAAATTGTTAGCACTGGACATGTACAATGACGACATTTGCTACACCTTAATTGTCCTTTAAAAGTGACTTTTTAAGGATTGGTTTGTCAATTTGTGAAATTGTATGAAAATCAACTTTTTTAACAGAATGGATACTGCAGATCAAATCATCCGGATAATTTGATTAAATGGTTGTCACAACTGATGGCATAAGATATACTTATAGTTCTCACCTTGACATATAAAAGCAAATCAGAGAAATGGTATTTACAGTCACTTAACTTCCTCAGACCTGAACATCAGGTTTTTTTTTGTTAATTCTTTAATACCTCTTTTCTATCTAGGACCCATGGCTGCTAAATTTCGCAAATGTTTTAAGAACAAATGGTCTAACGTGTAAGAGGTGTTTGCAATTTGCAGTTGCAGTTTCTTTTTGTTTCAACTTCCCCAAATAATTTCCAATGCGAAACATTTTGTACAAATTTGCTTTATCAGAAAGTTCTTAATTGTATGCATCGCATTCACTCACTTATTCATTGGCTGTACTGTGTATCGTGCAGTCAGGGTCGCAGGGGAGCTGGAGTGTATCCAAGCTGTCATCGGATGCAGGGTACACCTTGGACAATTTTTTAGTTGATCATAATATGGAGACATTAACAGCCTAATTTACAAATCTTGTCAATTTAGGGACTCTGATTAACCTTCTGCATGTTTTGGCATTTGTTGAGTCCTTTTCTGAAGTAGTGGCTCTCCTGTGTTGGGCTATCTGCTTATGCAGAGGTTGTTTTGTCTTCCCAATGCAGATGACAGCACAATCATTGCAGGTGACAGCAATCACCATATTCCCGTTTTTATGCATTTTATGCCAGGGTGCTCTGCGCTTGAGGAGCACCAATCTTTGTCTCAGGGTATTGTGGGGTTTGAAGTGCTTCTGTGTTTCTCCAAAATACCAACAACTTCTTCCCTTTGGTGGTCTCTGTTTTGGCAGAGGCCCAATTCGGGCTGAAACAAGATTTAAGGGCTTTCCTAATACGTTGGACCTCAGTTTTTCTTCCTTTGATGGGGTTGATGGGATGTTTTTTGCTTAAAGAGTTATTATTACCTCTAGATTGGGTTCAAGGGGGTGATGTGAGTCAAAGAGCAAATATTTGTCAATGTGGAGAAGAGCACATTGAAAATTATGCATTTTCTGTTTTGAAAAAGATACAGAAAAACTTATTAATGTTTTTGTCTCTTCCATTTTTGCAATTCTCTTTTTGTTGGACTGTCCAAACAAGCTGTCCAAGACTCTCATTCAGAATGCTGCTGTATGTGTTCCTATAAGAACTAGTACAAGGAATCATATCTCTTAAGTACTATCTTCTCTGCACTGGCTCCCCTTACATTTCAGAGTAGAATTTAAAATCTTACTTACACAGCCCTAAGTGGCCAGGTGCCGCCATATCTGAAAGAACTCTAACCTGTCAGGCCTCTGAGCTCCCAGGGCGCAGGGCTACTTGTGATCCCTAGGGTCTATAAAAAGCAGATCAGGGGCCAGAGCATTCAGTTATGAAGCACCTCTTTCAGTGAGAAAGCTTGCAGTATGATACCTAAAGCTAGCCCCTAGGTATCCTACCATTGGGTTACTCTGCTGAAGGATATTCCATGAGGCCCTTTTCCCAATACCCCAACTCTTCCTATCCTGTTTGCTCTTCTGTCCCTTCATTAATACATGATTGTAACCTAATGTGTTCCAGATGGCGATAATTATTTCATTATTTCTCTTACAAAGAAATCTAACTAAGGAGAAGTCAGATTATTTATTTATTTATTTATTTATTTGTTTGTTTGTTTGTTTGTCATCTATATCATTATTTAAGAAATAACTAGATATGTGACCCAAGGTTCCATTTTGTTCAATCCAATCTGATTTTATTTTCTATTTTATATAAATGATGTGGGAAAGTTGTGCAAGTAATTGGGCATTTGTATGGAGATGATACAATCATCCATACTTCTGCTCCATTTGCACCACAGCCGATACAAGAGGTTCAGGCTGCATTCCTGTCACCAAAAAGAGTCTTGAAGGATATATAATTAGTTTTAAAATCCCCAGGAAATAAAGTTTATGATCTTATCTAAAGCCTGCATGCAAAACTTTGACTATCTGTATATATTACATATGGTGGTTCCCTGATTGATAGGGTGTCCTTGCACAAGTATCCAGGACTCTGGATAGCTGAAAAGCTTTCATTTAATGTACATATCAATAATCTAGAAAATCAGTAATCAAGAAACTATTCAATCAAGATTGGCTTCTTAGATATAAATCTTGCATCACTTTCTCTGCAAAGAAGAAACTAGTGGCAGCTACCTTTCTATATGTAAAATATATTTGTGATATCCTTTGCACGCATACAGCTTCCTCCATATTGTGTAGCCTTGTTATATATACATGCTTATCTCCATTTTTGGGGGCAGCATGGCTCAGGGGGCTAGGGCAGTAATGTTGGAACCAAACATTCCGGGTAATTTCCTGTATTCCTCCAGCATGTCAAAGTGTCGTTAGGGAAGAAACTGAACCCCTACCTGCTTCTGTGGCGCTGCTCGTGCAGCTGCTTACTACTTAAGATTCATCCATAGCAGATTAAATGCAGTGGTCTAATTTCACTGAAAATACAGCACATGCAACATATGTAGAACTGAATGTAACAATAAAGTGCTTTCTTCTTCCTATTTAATTTCAAATACTAAATGTCTCACTTACCCTTGCACTTTATAGGATCAAGTTGGCTGGACATCCACTCGCAAACAACACTGGTGCATGTTTATCTATAAAGCTCTGCTGGTTGAACTTCCAGAATAGCTCAGTCCACCTCTCTTTGTCACCTTGCTTAAATCACAGAAATGTGTTTCCAAATATGACTTTAAGAGGATCATAAAGAATGTTGTGAAGGAGAAATTGTTTCGCTTGAGAGTTCACTGTGCTTGAATGCTGTTTTATTGTTAAGTTCTGTGTCATGTGCACATGTTTATGTAATTATTCTTCATTTGTGTATCATGTTTGTGTTTTGTGTAATTTTTACATGGCTGCTATTTTGGCCAGGTCTCTCTTGCAAAGGAGATTTTGGAATTCCTTGATAAAGTTAGGGTTAAATTTTTTTATTTAACCATGATTATATCATGTCACCAGAACGTGGCAGCTTTTAGCAATACTGTTGTTATTAGTATGAGATCATGAGTGCCTGTCCCTCCCAACCCTCATACTAAGCCTGTCTCTACCACACTGTTGCTTTCTATCCCTATCCTTCTCTCTAACTCTCTCTCTTTCCATCCCCGCTCTTTCATTCTACCTCAACTTTCTACCCCAACAGTCCAAGGTCAGAGACAGAGTACCGCCCATATTGCAGCTCAGATCTGTCCTGTGTTTCTGTCATGGTACCGTCTGCACACATGGCTGTGGTTGTCATCGGATGCACAGCCCAGTTGTGAGGGGACGCACGGCTGCCGTCTATTAATGTCAAACATTGAGGCCTTAACCCTCATATTATGTTAAGGGTCAATTTGACCCATTGGGTCAATGGGTGAAATGGGTCAAATTGACCCTTAACATAATATGAGGGTTAAAAGCCTTTGCCTCAGCCTCACTTCTGGCTGGGTTGTGGACACACAGTTGCTTTCATTCCCGTTGGGGCACTCTGACTGGCTGTCTGGACCAAAAATCTATGCTTGACTAAAAATGCAAATAAAACCTATTTTCACACCTGATCGGTAAATGCTCAGGTCAACAGACACCTCCGCTGGTGCTGATAATCTGTAGAGTACCAGTGGAGCAACTGTGGGTTGAAGAAGGAGAGGAAGTTGGCGTGTCTAAGTAGAGAGAAAAGAGCGTAAGCAAGAGTCTATGAATGGCAGGATCTTTGAATGTTGGAACAATTAAAAGAAAAGTGAGTTTGTTGATGCAGATGAGAAAGGAAGGTGTGCTTATCTATGTGCGTGAGTGCGCGCGCGTGTGTGTGTGTGTGTGTGTGTGTGTGTGTGTGTGTGTGTGTGTGTGTGTGTGTGTGTGTGTGTGTGTGTGTGTGTGTGTGTGTGTGTGTGTGTGTGTGTGTGTGTAAGCAATATACCTCAGAATAACTAAAACTGTAATCGGCTGAGTCATACAATTTGGCCACTGAAACATGACACACATGGCAGAAGCAGAGAATAAGAAACTGCTGGAATGTTATTACACAAGCAATGCTCGTGAGAGGAGGGCATGGGAAACAAAGATGATGGCAAAACAACTCACTACTAAGTGATCTTATATCCACAAGAACAAGCTGCAGTTAGAGATTTATGGGGTACAATGCTCCTTAAAGGGGAAACAGGACGATCAGTCACTGAGGGGATGTCAACTTCTTCACTTGAACGTGTAGCTCAGTGGGAGAGCATGTATGAGGTCCTTGGTTCGATCCCCGGCATCTCCACTGGAAGTTGCTTTGGATAAAAGCCTCTGCCAAATGACTGTGTTCTATTAATCCCAGAACAATGCCCCTAAAAGTAAGACCCTGAACATGAGGAGAATCCAAGATGAACCTGATGATGCGAACATTGCCCTCAAAACTGTCTCCCCGGAAATCATCACTGACATCAGTCAGCCGATGTATGCAACAGTGACAGTTTTTCTAGCCGTGCTAGGCTACAAGATGAACAGTTAAAGGAGCAGGGGGAGACCTCCATGGAAGAGTAGACTGGAGAATAAGACCTTGTCAACGTGTAGACAGCTTAGCTTGCTAAGTGAACTACAGAAAAGTGTTGAGTTCGGGAAGTTTGGGCCAGCCAGATAAAGCAAGATTTCTATAGATGAAGCTCTGGAGACTCCCAAGCAGAGGCTCACAGCCCTGGCCATCCCCCTAGAAGGATACAGCAGAGCTGGATGACATCAGTGCCATCTATGATCCACATCAAGTGGCTAAAGAAGCTCACCATACTTCATGAGCGACTTGTTGCACATGTGGACCAGCTGCAAAGATCGAAGATCCACCCAGAGAGGGTGACCCAAGGTTGTACAGTCCTAATCAAGAAGGAACCACAGAAGGGCCCAGTACCATCAAACGTCCAGCCTCTAACTTGCCCAAGTATAACATAGAAGCTCCTGGCAGGCATCATAGCAGCTAAGATGTATAGTCACATGGATACTGGAGTGCCTAGAACTGTATAAGTTCACAGGATCATGGAGATTCCCTGTCCCCTTGCTGGTCAGAATCTCAGTAAGATCATCACAAAGATTGGCTTTGGACATTCATTTTGAGGTAAGCTGACAGTCAGCCATCTCAATGTGGATGATATCAAGTCAGGAGCCAAGAATGAGCATGATATCCACTCAACGGATTCACCTCGCCAGGATATACAGTCATGACATTGGGATGTCATTCGAACTGGAGAAATATAGACAGATAATGTGACAAAGAGGGAAGATTATCACCACCCAAGGGGTTGCACTATGTGAAGGCAATATAGTAGATGTTCATGACAGCTACAAAAATATATGGGAATCCCACAGACATCTTGTCTCTCTGGACAGCAGCTTACAATTTGTACTAGCTGAAGCAATCTGCAGCACTTCTTGTAACCCCTTTTCATCTACCATTGGTAAACACTCCATAGTAATCCATTTGGCAGTGAATTTTTCAATTTGTCCAACATGGACTTCAACAGATTTTTCTGAATTTGTGGTTCCAGTGTCGACTGGCAACACTACTTGCTTGTACTAGTAACGCGTTTATTTTTCACAGCAAAGTTAACGTCCCTTACCTGGGGGTTAACATGTCTTAGGCGGTAATGAAGGGCGGAAGTGTTCCAATGATATGTAAACCCCCTCATATAAAGTGCAGAAAAAAGGAATTTTGTTTATACTTCTAGCTGGAAGTTTGCTATGTTTCAAGAGTGTGGTCCTGATTTGCTGCACATGTAAAGTGTCATGAGAAAATTATGTTGAGATTTGGCCCTATGTAAATAAAATCTGACTTGTTTAAAATTTCCATCAATTGGCATAGTCTCATCTACCTTGTTCATCCTTTTAATCACATGGTGCCTTTAATTCATGGACTGAGGAACATTCTACATGATGATTTTTTCAATATGTGATTTTTTTCTGTAATAGATTAATCCATTTATGTATATACAGTATATGTTTTCCTACATACATATACACATACATATAAATACACATAAACACACAAACACACACATACTGTATATACATATAATATTTTTAGATAACATCTAGAAATAACTGAGACAGGAACATAGTGTTACTTATGAGAGCCTTGGTAGGATTGCATGGCCGGACCAGATCTTGTATAGGCCATATTATCTGAAGGAAATCAATGACTGCAAAGTAGTGGTAGGTAAGAGTGTGGCCAGACAGCATGGGATGGTGATTTGTAGGGTGAATCTGTGAATCAGCGAAGATGAAAAGAACAATGGCAGAGCAGAGGATGAAGTGGTGAAAGCTGAAAAGGGAGGAGTGCTGTATGGTTTTAAGGGAAGACTTTATTCTTTAGAATTAATTACTATTACCTGGTGTCACCAAACCCAAAACTGCTCTCATCTGTAGATATGGCCTTTAAGAAATTATGCTCTTTTTTCTGCAACGTACTAATGCCTGTCTGGCCCTTTGTCTTTATTTTGATTAGTTCTGCTAAATGGAGTCTATGGCCTGTTTTACTTCTTCAAACATCTATAAAATTACAATTGATTCAAAACAGCACTGCAAGGCCGGGCCAAGTTTTTAATCGGTAATTTTTAAGGAGTCTAACGATTAAGTACAACATTTTTCTTCATTCTTGTATCCAAGGGCAGGAGTAAGCACAAAGTCCTGACTCCGAAGAACAGGGGCTCTTTGTAGCATCCTTCACAGTGAGTTCACTAATTACTTCAGCATGCCACAGGGGTCACATTTTCTCATCAAATGGGGAAAAAAAATCAGAATGTCTATGCTCTTGAATTTCATTTCATGTAGTTTCTAAGGCTAGTGGTTAGGCCCACTTTCTGGCAAGTGACATTTGTCTGGAATTTGTAAAGTGTCAGGCTGCATGAAGCAAGAATCTCCTCTTGTCCTACTTGCCCAGAAAATCTTACACTTATATGGCTTCTCAAGCCTTTCAGTTGTTTTACAGTGGAAACTATGGCTCAAAAAACTTAGGATAGGATTACTACAGCAAGTATTGGAGTATGTTGTCACTTAGGCTATGCTGAGCTTTGCCAGCAGCTGATCAAGAGGAAAATCAGCAGGGCAATTAGCTGGATGTATGATGAGGCAGCTAAAGGATGCAGGGTAATGGTCAATGTCAATTGGATTTTCCACTGTAGGAGCAATATTTTTATTCAAGAAATTGGTTACATGTCGTTTTTTATCTTTCTCATTGTGTCTTTTTTACATAAGAGAGAATATGCTTTGCATTATTTAACACATAGCAAATACGAAGCAAATACTACACTTCATAAAAAATCATGACATGCCTTTGTAGTGTGAGGTATTGATTTACTCTTTCCCAGATTTCTTTAAGACGCCCCGCATGCCCACAGCCTACACAATGTTATGTTTTGTCAATCTTAGGACTGCATCAGGAGTTCAAATGACACTTTTGGACTTCCTTAGACATCAGTATATTTAAAACATATATGGAATTTAAATTTTTCAAAATACTTGAATACATTTGTTGCATTTGTTTGCAGCATTTGTTGCTGCTTCTGCCAGCGATGATCTGGTCATGAGTGCTACAAACAAATAATAGACATTAATATTAGGGAGCAATTTTACATATGATTGTTAATACTGAGGCCTATTATGTTAATGTTTTATGTGGTGGAAGCAGTTTGCCATTGTATACATGAAGCTCATCCAATAGTTTGTAAGATGAGCTCTTATATTCCCCTTGTCCTCATATTCATAAACAAAATGTATACAATACTAGGATCAATGGCCCCTTTGACACTTAAAATTTAATCAGATCCTCTACATTTGCATGAGGACATGGGGGTGCTATTAAACATGCACCCACACACATATATTTGAAAAATAAAGGAAAAAAAAATCCTGGAAAACAAATTGAATAGTATTATTCCAATAAATGTCCATAGCAATTCAGCTGGAAGAAACATCAGGTAATCTGCTTAGAGACTGTTTTTTGCCTGTTGAGTGGATGTTGAAAAGTAAAACATCCCATTTTTTTTCATTTTTTTTGCAATGAAAGTCATATATAAATAATGAATTAATGTCTGTCCTGTCTATTCACGCCAATTTTGAATAATGTTTGAATGTTTCTGATATAAATCAATTCACTATATAAAGCAACCAAGACTGACTCTGTGTTTTAACAATGAACCTTTTTGGTATGTGGCGCATACCTTGTAACATTAAAAAACATTAAAGTTTCTTTTAGGAGTTAACTTTAATTAACAACTTTCAAGACCTGTTTGAGTCTTCAGAAGTCTTAACTGCAGCTTTACTCCCTCTTTGTATCTCACACTTGGCTGTGGCGCAGCAGTGCCACCATCTAACACAACACTGTATATTATCCTGTAATGTCATAGTTCTTTGAGAACAGCCTGACATATTAGGTTTGGCTCACAGTCTAAATTGTTCATTGTACATTTTAAGTTTTCCAAATTCTTCCATCATTTTCTTCTTGTTCTTGACCTTTTTTTTCACACACCATCTATCACAATCTTGTTTTGATTCAACAGAAGATTAAATAGAAAACAGGTAAATGAGCCACAAAGCCATGAGCCATAATTATCAAAAAAATGTTAAATGATACAAGTACAATAAAATACTCATTCAATATTGTTTAGATGTTTATTCAATACCTTGACCAATTGGCAAATGTTTTATAAAACAACTTTTACATGAGCGCAAATCAAACATTACAAAAGGATATGCATTTGGTCATTGGATTGAAAATCCAGTCTCTATCCAAAGAAAATTTATAAAATCAATTTATATAACTTAATGATAAAAAACAAACTATGGTCACAATTTATCAACTTAAAAGAAAGTCTGTAATAATAATTTATATATTTTAATACATACTGTTGCATTCCATTTTGTCAGAGTGTTTTTAAGAGCAGGGTTTTTGCTTGTGAAAGGCAAAGACTGAACAGCTGAAACCCCTTTGTAGTGTCATTTTTTAGGAGTGACTGCAGGAAGCATAAACAAAGGTGGTTCTCTTGCTTCTGAGGCCTCCTTCCCTTGCTCCATCTCTACCCGCAGAGCAAATCATGTGAGGTGTGAGGGTTGCAAGTGGTCAAATGGTTCAGAGGTTCAATTAGAAACATAAGGAGTGGGCCCCTCAACTACCCTGTCCCGATAAGATGTATAAAAAACATATGTGGGAGCCCACAACCCTGACTGCACATGCAGGGGTGCCTGAGGATTGGGTACTGCTGCTCATTTGATTATACTTCCAAAGGCACATGAAGAGGGATATATAGGATTGAACTCCATGTAAACACACAGTCAGAAAAGCTGTTTTATCTTATCTAAAACCAAGAACAGTAGGTGAAGCTTTTTGACCACATTTAGGACATAATGGTAAAAATTCATGTGTATCAGTGTTCTCACATGTAAAATGATCACATTTGAATGGAAGTTTGGCCCTCTGTATGGAGCAAGGAGTCCCATAAAGTATGATAATTTAACCTTTTCGCTAAACAGTTTCACAAAACACTACATTGTCATCATTTAACCTTGACCTTCTCCCACTGTATTCAAATTACATCATTGCCCTTTGAAGAATCATAAACCATTTTTATAGCAAGCTGTATAGGTTCTCAAATCACCCATTGAATATTCTTGACAGATTTCAGTATAACTGAAGTAAGAAGAACTGCCCTCTGTTTTGTGAACTTGGAATAAAAAACATGCACAGCACTCTGGAGACTCTTTCTACTGGATGACAAAGAGATGCTGCGGTAGGGTTAGACAGAGCAAAAAAACAGAGGTCAAAAATAAGCATACATATACAGACAAAACACTTGCTTTGTCAACAGAGATAAGAGTTACACATATGAATGTTGAGGAAAAACAAAAAACAAAAAAGAAAAAAGAAAAAAGAAAAAAAAACATTAAGGGAAGGAAAAGTTGGACTTTTGAGCCACTTTTTCAGGCTTCTTATAAACACTGATTCGAATGTAATAGTAAACAGCTGAGGGGGCAGATTATCAAAAGCCTTGGGAAGGCAATAGATTTTTTTCTAAAATTTTAGGGTGAGTCTGGACTATGTTGCTCAGGACACAAACATACATGTGTGAAAAGGAAACACTGTCAAATACCTGACAGGTAACATCCATTTTTAAGATATGTTGTCCGGCTAAATCAGATACAGTGTGCATGTCAATTAACCTGTCAAAGCATTTGTGAATGTGACTTCATTGAGGTCTAGCTTCTGCAAATTTCAGCAAGTAACCTAGGAAAAGAAAGGCATCTTCTACATGTTAGTAAACCGAAGGACAAGATGCATGCAAGTTGGAGAGGGGGCTATGTTTTATGTTTGAGCAATATGTCTATGTATTGCAGTTATTTTTGCTGTCCCAATATTTTGTTTAAATGAGACAAAGCACAGTTAGATTTACAGTCAAAATTAAGACTTCAGTCAAAACAATCATGCTGTGTTTGGCAAATCACTGCAGGTCATTTTGCAGGAGTGTGTATGTGTATATGTTTATGTAAGCTACTTAAGGCCATCAATTCCTTTGACAGTGACCTCACTTCCTTTAAGGCATATGCTGTGGTGACTTGTCATCACACTCTGAATCATGACTACGGCTCCAAACTTGGTCAACAATCCAAAAAAAGTCGCCAGTATGTATATTTTCAATTAATGAGTTACTTATGTGAAGTACAAAGGCACTTTGGAAAAACACATTTTGCAACACTACACAAAAGAGGAAATAAAGGAAAAAAAACAAACAACCAAATCCAAAAATAAGTTATGACAAAAAAATTTATTTTTTAAAGAAACACTGCTGTGGCACTACCTTTCCCAGTCAACAGACAGACATTTAAGGCCTCTGTAGAACAATTTAACCAATAACAAAAAAATGATTACTTTTTTTTATATCACTCTTCCTCCATCCAAACACCCATTGTCTTTTAATTCATGAAATAAAATCAGGGGGCAATTATTAAGGTTCTGGAAAGTTTGCTGAAACAGTAATGCTGGTTGGTTCATAAAAAGAAGCAGCAGAAATCAGGCTTAGTTTCTGGACTAATATTTTTGCAAAAGTGGCAATTTGACAGTCTTGATCTCTGCTATATGGGAGGATTTCTGAATGATGCAGCTGGTGGTCCCAGAAGCACTGTCCTTTCCATGTGCCAAGTTGGTCAAGGCCATGGCAGCATTGATCTCTTTCCAGTATGTTTCATCTTTGCCCTTCATCCTCTCCTTCTGCCCAATGCCAACACCACCACTGATACTGAGGCTTGCTCTTAAAAGAACAAACAAAATACTGAAATCAATGGTCAAGTTTAATTTATGTGGAATGAACACTGCATTTGATGCTGAGTTTCCTTCTCTATCTATCTATCTATCTATCTATCTATCTATCTATCTATCTATCTATCTATCTATCTATCTATCTATCTATCTATCTATCTATCTATCTATCTATCTATCTATCCATCCATCCATCCATCCATCCATCCATCCATCCATCCATCCATCCATCCATCCATCCACCCACCCACCCACCCACCCACCCACCCACCTATCTATCTATCTATCTATCTATCTATCTATCTATCTATCTATCTATCTATCTATCTATCTATCTATCTATGTGTGTATGCATACATATATATACATTTATTTACTACTTTATGTCTTTTCAGCTGATAGCAGTGTATGAAGAGCAGGATCCTCACAATGGAGGTGATGGTACCAGTACCAGCTAGCAGCTCTATCTGTCCGTCCGTCCATCCATCCATCCATCCATCCATCCATCCATCCATCCATCCATCCATCCATCCATCCATCCATCCATCTATGAAATGTCAATTCAGAATGTGAAGCTTCAGTTAGTGGCTATTTAAATAAAACTGTGACTTAAGAATGCTTTACTTTTGTTTAAAGACCTCCCATTGGGAAACCACTTTACACCATTTGCTACCATAAAGAGGTGCTTTTCCAGGTAAGATTATAAAATTATCATTCACTTATACCACTGTTAATGCACTCAGGGTCGCCAACAGGCTGCAGCCTATTCCAACTTTCACTGAGCAAGAAGCAGGCTACACTCTGGACTCGTCACCAGTTGATCACATGGGCACATATAGAGACAGAACCATTCACTCTCATTCAAGCATTTAGCCAATTTTGGGTCCCAATTTAGGAACCTATTGCATGTGTTGGGACTGTGGAAGAAAACTGGAGAACCCAGAGGAAACCTATGCCCTTGGGGGAACATGCAAATTCCACATAGCACTAAGCAATGCGCCACCCTGACACCCTGGTAAGATTATCTCATAGTAAAATACTGACAAATTACTAGTTTCGGTCAAATTACTAGTTTAATGTACTGTAGTCCACAACACAATTTTTTATATTCAATTTTTGTTGGAGGGGTTTTGTTTTGTTTTTGTAAACAAGCACACTAACTCTAGGTCTGCTGTTCACTATTATCATACTGTCTAAAAGGTATGGTCAACTTACTTGTCACATTTACTTGATCCATGGTTTGTGGTTTCTGAAAAAAAGGAGGAAAATGTGAGGTTTGCAGGGTTCCCTGGGTCTTCATGTTTTTAAATTTAGATTAGTCAACTACATCCGTAATTTTCGTTATGTTAGGATATATTTGTCTGGACAATGTCCTGTTTGAACAAATGTTGCTCTGCTTTTTCTTATAAAGGCCATTTTCTAAGAGCCATAACAAAAGGGGACTAGTGGAATATAGCTGAAAGATGCTTCGTTCCACACACTATTGTGTTGTTCTTAAACAAACAGGCCCCGGTGTGAACAATTGACTTGTCCAATTGACGATGACTAATTGTGAGAAAGTCAGTTGAAATGGTGTGATTGCCCATTAACTTTTTGTCTAACCCGACATGTCCCCGACTACATGATAGGTTGATAATAAAATAAATGAATGGCCAAATAATTTTCTGTTTAAATGTGTCCCACATATATATTGTATATTGTTTGCACAGTTATATTACCTCATAATATTACTCCACCTTTGAAAAAGACCATCGGCAGGGTATGTGGAATGACCACATTCAACCTTTCTTCTGTCAGATGTCAGGCAAAGCAACTTCGATGGCATTGAATCGGTGTTCAATTAAGCCGTAAAGGAAGCAGAGCATTGTGATTTCAATGCTGTATATTTTCTATAAATACACTGCTAAATAAGCGTAAAAATATGTAGATCCTAAGTTCAGACCAAGGATCAATGCTTTGCTATTTTTAGACTAACCAAAGTTTCAAACACTGTACTGTTTGACAGATATCCACTAAGCAAGAACTACATCAAGCTCATCATATTGAACAACTTATTGTATCCATCTTAACAGCTATATCTATTAGAAATTGGCTTTACACATCTGAAAATAGTTTTCATTAAATGTCAGTCTTGCATCAGTCTACTGATTTTTTTGTCGCAGCATCTGATGCAAACCATTACCTATCATAGCTGATGTTGATGTCATTTTGGTTACAACAAATATTTCTGTCCAAAATGATTTCAAAGCCTGTCTGAGGATAATCATCCAAAGGTAGCCATTTTGCTGTCAGAGGCATTGTCCTGAAATGGTATTTACAACTGGATGTTTTGCAAGGTTTTGCCAACTAGGTTAAAATGTATGTCTTTAATATAAATGAATAAGTCAAATTATGGATATAAATATTCAATTTCTATGCATTTTTTACTTCATTACTTTAGCAGCTTTCATTTAGGTGTTAAACAATTCAATAAATTCGCAAATTAAAAAACAATAAACTAACCATTGAGTATGCATGTATGCATATATGTATGTATGTATGTATGTATGTATGTATGTTTGTATGTCGACAGCTAGTCATTTGGAATTGTGCCTAATGCCACCTGCTTGACTCATTGCGAATGCAGCAATTATCCCACTTCAAGATACATTTTCATAGCCTAACAAGATCTGGGAGCTGTGAAATGTTAGGTGGGTAATTTACCCAACAAAATATTTGCCATTTGCAGCTCACAGACAGTATGGGGTATGTATTATTACATTTGCTTGCAACAAAGAAAACATGGGAGTGAAGAGTTGTAACTTACTACATAAATATGCCATCAATGTTTTTGTACTGATTGTTGGCCCCCACATAGGGCTAAGGTATAAGCACGATGGGTCCACATGTGTGGCATTTCTGTCTGAAGCAACTCTGACTGTCTCAGTGGACCAGCAACAGCAGCAGCCAGCAGCCAGCTTTCACTTATGTTTAGCTTCCATTTATCCAAGAATATATATCAGTATTGGAATGGTGCCAGGGATATTTCTCTGCCAATCACCCATAGCCAGGCCTGAAATACCTTAAACTTTGTCCTTTCTGTGGTGCCAGAGCCAGAAACTCCCTCTTTCAACCTTCTCCACCAGGTATTTTAGACGTCTTTTAAGACTGGCCCCTGTGATGCCAAGAGACACTATGTGGATTCCCCTGCGTAGCCTCTGCAGCTATTGTCCATTGTGCAGGTGATAACCCTTCACAACAACATTTGGGCACACGGCTGTTGGCTCTTGTTTTTCCTCTTGAAGGTAGCATTTGTTCCCTCCTCCCACGAGACAGTGCACCTATGATAACTGTTTGGGTAGTGATGGACAAAAAAAAAGACTGCGCTAAGCGGGAGGTATGTTGTACTGTTTTCCACATGGAACTTGGATGTTGAGGTCAGCTATCACGTTTCACTCACCTCCTGGTGAAAGGAGAGCTGGATCCTCAAATGTGATGTATCTGGTCTGGCCCTGCTTCTCCCAAATCTGCATCTTCAGTATTTCAGCACTCTTACTGAGGACTTGGTCATGACAGCATCTGTACTAATTGCCTTGCAACAAGAAAAATGTGGTGCAAGCTTATGTCCTGGTACATTAGAGCTGGCAGTTTTAGTCTGTGTTTTGTTTGTGATCCATACCACAGGTACCACTGGGGAATGGGAAAGATGTTAAATGTGGCCCTAAAGAGGAAGCAATGGCTTGCTTTTTCACATAGCAATCTGAGAGGCTGTCCTATTGATGTCAGTCTGTCAGGTTGCCTTTGTTGATATTGGCTCACAACTCA
Source organism: Fistularia commersonii (assembly GCF_037954325.1). Lineage (NCBI taxonomy): Eukaryota > Metazoa > Chordata > Actinopteri > Syngnathiformes > Fistulariidae > Fistularia > Fistularia commersonii. The sequence continues at coordinate 20,526,247 of NC_141291.1, forward strand.
AATCTAGTACCATTCCTCGTTCATTTTCATGATCCCCGAGATCACAAGTACTTTCTGCTCCTTCTTTGATGGTTTAAACCTTGCTTTTAGTGAGGCTCGCCATTCAAGGCCCATCCTTACTGACTATTTTAACCCAACAATCTTCAATTGATAGCTTTGTCTACTGTCAGCATCACGTTCTACTTGTGTCCTATATGAGCTTGGGATTTAGTGTTTAGTGCTCAGGTGAAGTTTTTGTTGGAACTGGCGGGCTTCCCTGTTTGAAGCTCACACTAATGGATATCCTTGAGAGTTTGATCTTGAAACATCTACCTTTTAATCCTTAAAAGGATTAAGGCAAAAGGTCAGTTAATTCCTGATTTAGCTGTTGGCCTCCTTGTTAATATGTGGTGATATTGTGGGGGCTACATCAGAAGCTAGATAAAGTGAACTTGAAACATCTCTGAATTTTCTTTAGAAGGAACTTGATTGCAAGATGGGATTCTGCAGAGGAAGCTATATGTCTGTCACAGAGTCCACTTTGTAGAGCCTTACATGGCATTGGAGAGGAACTATTTTTTCCACTGTTAATTGAAGAAGACACTATAAGTCAATGGTTCAATTCAGGATGGTCTTGATGTTGCTGTGAAGCCAAAGGTGGATATAGAACATCCCATAGCCATTCCCTTCCATAGGTTGTGCTAATGTTAAGATGTCTTTGTATGTGTACCAGACATGGAATGGATCAAAACTGGGTTCCATGAATAACTCATGAATCACAAACCGAGAATTTCGGATTGGTTTTAGTCCGTAATAGTATTCCAACAGAATCATTACTCTAATTTGGCTAAAACTCCCTGCAGCCCTATCATACCCTGAGTCTTTGTCTAGTTTCATCATTTCCCTTCTCCCTCATCCACTTACTTGTTTTGTATTTCATCATGCTACTACTGCAGGGCCAAAGCAAATGCCATTAGTTCCCAACCATTTTATTTTAATAAATCACAAGTCGTCGATTGTTTGTGTTTATAAGACCTTAATATAGCCATTTTCTCAAACCATATTCACAATTCCTACACAGTCCTTTAGTTCACTTCCCAAATACCTGGCAGATTAATGATTTTCTCTGAAATCAGATTTAGAACATTGTGGCGTGATGTTTTTAGAGACGTTTTTTAAGTAGTTATTCAATATACATTTTCCAATCCCAATAGCAATTATTATTATAAAGATCCAATTGTGATAATTGCTGAACATGCCTGATGACTCTTTTTTAAGAACTTTTCTCAACTCCAGTCTTCTTTTCAAGGCATTACAATTAGAGTTTCCTAAAGCCTTATTAAGTAATTTATCCATCTATTCCTGATTGCTAGCGATAGTAAAAGCAAAAGACAGTGATCCGTGTAAAAATAATCCTAAATTTGAGGCTCTAGAAGGATCTTGTGTGATTAAATCACATATAACTCTGTGAATCTCAGCAGATGAAACTACAGACATAGTGGAAGGAGATAAATGAACATTGTAATAAGCTACCAATAAAGTAAACAACAATAAAGTAAAAACTAAATTAAACCAGTAATGGGGGCATATAAAAAACAACACTAATAGTATTACGTCTACTGCTACTAAAATAATAAAAATAATAAATGTATTATTATTATTATTATTATTATTATTATTTATAATAATTATTATAAAATAATAATAATAATAACAACAATAATAATAATAATAATAATATCATCAATATTACTAATATTATTATTAAGAGTGGTGGTAGCAGTAGTAGTAGTAGTAGTTATTTCACAAACACACACATACGCACAGGACATAAATGAGTGTATTTCTGGGTTTTGAAAGCATTATGCATAATGACTTTTTCCAGCACAGCTAAAGCAACCACAGTCCAGATGGTACTCTGATGACACGTGCCACAATGTTGTTGAGGAATAGTTGAAAATAATCTTAAGGACCCAATCTAAGACTGGGACACATCTTTCCCTATACCTAGCCCAGGTCCCTTGTTGCAGAAATGGCCGACAGCTCACAAAACTTGAATTTCCAAAGAAACAGCTGAAACTCAGATTTTGTAAAACAATATGCTTGCCAAAGACACTATAAGTCTCTAATAAATCACAGAGGGCCTTGTTCTTTTTTTCCACTACCTTTTCATTGTATATTTCCACTTTTTTCTTTACTTCTTTACAACTGAACATTTGTACATCACGTTGCCTTGGGCTTTACTGATGGTGGGGTTTACAGACCTTCAAAGGAGAAAGCTCAAATGCCTGATGGTTTCTGGCTTTGTCTGAATATCCAAAAATAGTATCTTACTTGACGAATCTTTGCAGGGTAATGGGAGGAGAGAGGAAAAAGGGAGAGTAAAAAGCAGAGGAGAAAACATTTTTAGATTTTACAAAAGGCTGGTGAAAATGGGGGGGCAAGCAGGGGCTAAAAATGGATTAAGGGTAAAGTTACACCTGTTTAGTTGACTTGGGGGGGTAAAGACTGGCATTAGCAATACACAACAATGAACAAGGCTATTCCTGTTGCAAAAAAACAGGGACTATACTAAATTAAGGGCACAAATAAACCCAGACTTTTACATTTCATTTAGAGTATGGGTACTATGTGATAGTAGGCTATCAGCCAGAATGAAAGGAAAGGTATACAAGACAGTGGTGAGACCAGCGATGCTGTATGGCCTAGAAACTGTTACAATGAAGAAAAGACAGGAAGGAGAGCTGGAGGTTGCGGAGATGAAAATATTAAGGTTCTCTTTGGGAGTGACCAGGATTGATAGGACCAGGAATGAGTCTATCAGAGGAACAGCACATGTTAGATGTTTTGGAGAGAAGGTCAGAGAAGCCAGACTGAGATGGTTCAGTGATGTATAGAGGAGGGATAGTGAATATGTATTGGTAGATGGATGCTGGAATTGCAGCTACCAGGCAGGAGGTTTGAGGACGACCAAAGAGAAGATTTATGGACGTAGTGAGAGGATATGAAGGTAGTTAGTGTGAGAGAGGAGGATACAGAGAATAGGATTAGATGGCTAAGGTTTATTCACTGAGGTGACCTCTGAAGGGAAAAGCCAAAAGGAGAAGAAGAAGGAGCTAGTATCATAGGTGTCGGCTGATCTCATTCAAACCATTTACCTTTGCATAATTTCTGAGATGATGACAAAAAAGCATGTGGTTTTAAAACATAAGTAAGAGTAAGAAAAAGTGAGCACGGTGTTAACAATAAAATAATAACAAATTGGCCGGTAAAATTAAGAAACTCACTCGGGGCATGTGTTGAATGCTGGGAATGGTCAGGCTGTCTTTTTACTTCTTTCAGTTTTTATGCCAAGCAGATAATAACTTTTTTAGTTCAATGTTTAAAGCCAAAGACACTGAGTTGTTCATATTTAGCTGTCAGTAAGAATAGAGAACAATGACTATTCAGGGGAAAAAGAAGCAAGAAGTATCTGTGATTAATGCAATGCATTTACAAACTATAACTGATCTGATGAAAAATGAGCAAAATCCACTTCAACTACTACTGAGAAACATGAAATACTCATGAAAACTCAAGACAAGGTGATAAACTGATGGTTCATTAATCAGTAAAACCAAGACTAGGATATGTTATAAAATAATTTTTTGGATGGAAATGACACTTTAAGACCATATAAGTTTGACAGTTGGCTTCAAAGAACAGTACATATCCTTGCAGTGCAGAGAAAATAGCTTCCATACACTACAAGTCCTTTTTCATTATTTTGAATAAATTATGTAATAGTTATATGCACAATGTCTATTTGAAAATGTTTTTCTGGGGTTTTACTGTCAGAGCTTGTTGTAAAGAAACAAGTCATAATTGTTTAATTGCAGAGGTAATTCTGCAATTACCAAATGACTACATGTGCATGACATTTTTCAACATTTTATTAAGATTCAACATCTTTTAAAAAGTACTTAACTTAAAAAGACTAAAATGCTGAGGCTATGGATTTTAAAAATGTTACCTTTTATAATTTGTATATCACATTAAGCTGAAAATGAATAAATATAAAAATAAGTTATTATCATTATACTAAAATAGTACCATGTTGGATGATGGCTATTTTTGTGGAGGATTTGCTCAATTTTACAATTTTTCAACCACTGACAGGCTCAGCTAAGTTTCCATATCTAGTATAGGGCATACACAGGCAACAAACAGTTTAGTTGAATTAAGTATTTAGTGTTAAAAATTCAAAACAATATCCTCACAGGAGGACATGTCTTATGTTTACCAAAACCTGTTAAGGCTAAATAAAGCTGTTGTTGCATAAACTTGGAACTTTTATTCATTTCATAATATGATATAATTATAAGGTATACCTTATAATTATAAGGTATTCAGAGAGCAAAAATATTCAGTATGTCAGAAAATGTGTTTGTTTTGTCAACTTCAAAACATGTTGACTGAAACTGTAAAGAAAAGCTGCTTTCTGCACCACATTTCATCAATAGCTATTTAAGCCATCAGGGTATTTAAAAGAGTTGTTACACAATTGTAAGAGTTCTTACTGGCTGGAATTATTAAATTGATAAAGTAAGACCAGAAAGCTGGACTCACACAAACAGAGAAATAACAAATGTCTCTTGCTGACATAAGGAAATTGAATTTGTAGAAATTTCCTTTGAAGCATCGGAGTTGTCCGCAGAGTCAACGATATGTTTGCCACTGACCTGTAAATGTGGGTCATCATGTCATCATGCAGCTACTTCGATTTTGAATTCTTGCCTCTTAGGCAAGAATTCAAAATCAAAACACAAGTCACTAATTACAATCATAATGTTGCAAAATTACAGTGCAAATTACAATCTAATTTTTTCTTTTACCTCTCATATCCTGCTCTACACTTTAGCCCACGTGTTAAAAAAGTGCACATGTTAATTCCTGCTTCAAGCAACACGGAGCAGTTGTATTGAAACCAGCCCGAACCACAGTCTTTACAATAAGATGCATGCTCAGTGATCACCCACACTTTTGGACTCATATTTCTCTCCAGGTTTATCTTGCATTTCTTCAATTATTAGTTTTTTAAGAGTTTCAAGAAAAATCTGGATGTGTCATCAAAGATGGCTTTGGGCATCTTTGGTGTCCTGCCAAGAAAAGTTTTGTTTCTATATTGCTATCATGTTTCTCCTGACTTTATAATAACAATTAGTCCAGACCACTCAGGCAATGGTGGGTGCCATGTGAGGCATGAATTTCTTGATTTTGTTTGTCTTCATGACATCTTGAACGATCATCTCTTAGAATGATAAAACTATTAATTTAAGTTGTACTTTTGTAATACTAAACCAAAAATAAGCAGATTGGCAAGAGAGATATTAAAATTATTGGCCAAAATGACTCCACTATGTGATGTCTTGTTTTTGTTTTGTTTTGGTTTTTTTTCCTCATGTCTGCCCTGGAAATTATACATTTTTGTAACAGCACTTGCGGCAGATATCTAAGAACAATCAAGATTAGGCTTTGGGTGTTCTAATCAGAGGAAGAAATAATATCAGTGTGTCAGATGTTTAAAAACTGCCAGGATGTCATGGTGTTTACAAGTGAAAATAAACAGAATTCAATCAGTGTCCTGTAAAACAGCCAAAGTACTAAAAACAAAGAAGAGAAGGAAAGAAAGAAAGAGCATATGGGCAAAGAAGTAAATAAGATGTCAAGGCAAGAATGTGTGGATGGATGTGTGCGTACTGCCAGAGCGTCATTAACACACAAAAAAGGCCAAAAAAAGCCACTAACATCATCATTATCACAAGAAGATCAAAGTTTGGGATTTGGGCAGATGATTCAAGGAGAAAGTATTCTCGTAAAAGTGTAATGTGATACCTTTGCAGTACTATTGAGTTCAGGGTTCAAAGTAAAGATGCTGACTTTGTCTTGGTCAGATACTCGTTGAATGACACAGATGATTATTTCAGCTGCAAAACAAGACCAAGTATAAAAGAGACAAATAGATCTGAATTTTCCCTCATAACAGTTTTACAAGGAGTATAACCTCCTTGAAGGGGATGTTGTTTGCGGTTTGCTAAACACAGACATTAGGAGTGTTGTGTGTGTGTGTGTGTGTGTGTGTGTGTGTGTGTGTGTCGGGGGGGGGGGGGGGGGGGGGGGGGTGTTAGAAAACCACAGGTAAACATTATTTGGATTTTTAAATGTTTTCATGTGCCCAAAAATATCTGTTCCTTGGGGAGGCGAAGGCCAAATGACATGTTTGCCCTGCAGTCACTGGATCATTATGTTGCAATTCTTCGCAGTCGTAGGTTTAATTGGTTTCTCACACATCCACGGCTTTAAGTTTGTGTCTGTTTTAAGTCACACCTCCACTCACTCATTAAGTCTCTTTTGCTCCCATTGTCCCATAGGGACAGAATTGTTCTCAATGTAGCTATATTGGTTTTCTGTTTTTTTTTTGTTTTTTTTTGAGTGGAAACAATTTGTGTTTTATAGTGTAAACAGACCAGGGCAGTGCAGCTCTGTGTCAGTCTCTGGGCAGCCAAATGGGTTTTCTAAATCTGATGAAATGATCTGTGTCCCAAAAAGCCCTGGCGTGCAGACAATTTAAAAACGATCTGGTTAAGAGGGCTCATTACCTAGCCCTCTTCTCGTTCTATGTTATCAAGTGATGTATAAACATGACTATACTGATGTTTGTCTGTTAACACTTTTCCACAGAATTATGTTGTTTCAGACTGCTCCTGTCTGCTCCATTTATTCCACATTCAGTCTCTGTTTAGTGGTTAGAAGATAATATTCCGACTCTAAATCGGCCAGATGTTTGGATGAGAGTAAATGGTTGTTTGCCCTGCAACTGGCGACCGATCTAGGATGAACCCTGCTTTGCATCAATGTGATGTGATGTTATGTGATGTGATGTGATGTGGTTTTCTTTTGTTTTCTTTGTCTTTCCTTTAGTATAAGACCTTCCAAGTATAGAAGGGTGCTTCACTGTGTTATTCTACCTTTATTAAGAGAGTGAGGGTTCAAATAAGAATTACATTAAGCTTTGGCACAAAAGAGGCCACCTGTACTCTAGCTAAAAAACATACTATGCATTGTTTTAAAAAAGTTCATGTTTAATTGTCTTTTGACCTATTACCATTTAACATAAAACTGGCTTTTTGATTAGTACATTAATACAGTATGTTAATGCAGATTAGTATGTTAATTGTCCTCAAGCTCCCGCCTTACCCTGGTGGAGGAGTTTATCTTTCACAATGATCTGAGAAGCTTATTGTCAGGGGCTTTATGACCTTGGTGGGGTCACATAAGGCAGGTCCCAGGTGAGGGTCTAGACCAGGGGTGTCAAACTCATTTTGGTTCGGGGGCAACATAAGGCCTAATTTGATGTCAAGGGGGCTAGACCAGTAAAATCATAGCAAAATTACCTAGAAGAAAAACTAAGTCCAATTTTTTCCTTTGTTAAGGTGTAAAGGAGAACAGGTAAATTACAAAAATCTTTATATTTAATGAACTGTTCTTTTAAAAACTACAGAACGAACAACTGTCTTCTCAATTCTCTCTGCATTTTGTTGTATTTTTTACCATGGTGAGTCTAATAGTGGCACTGAAACTTGCTGCATACACATACAGGTTTCTTATTAACCTCTACGAACAAATAAAAAGTTCTTCATTTTTCTTGGAAAACCCTACACTTGATGTCCACTTTTCTCTTTTTTGACAACATCTTGCTGAGGTGGGGCCAATGGAAAAGCAGGTTCATTTCCAATAATAAGTCTTCTTATTCCTCTGACCCTCTCATGAGCTGTCCATCTGATAGACTCATCCCTGATCCTATCCATCCTCGTCACTCCCAAAGAAAACCTTAGCATTTTCATCTCTGCGACCTCTAGCTCTGCCTCCTGTCTTTTCATCATTGTCACTGTTTCTAGGCCATACAGCATCACTGGTCTCATCACTATCTTGTACAACGTTCCATTCATTCTGGCTGATAGTGTTCTATTGTATAGTACTCTTGAAGCATTTCTCCACAAATTCCAACATGCTTGAACCTGTCTCTTTACCTCTTTTCCACACTCTCCGTTGTTCTGAACTGTTTACACCAAGTATCTGATCTCCACTCCCTGTTGCCTCACCATTCCACCTGAGTTCCTCTCATCCACACATATATTCTCTGTCTTTCGAGTAACCTTGATTCCTCTCCTTTCCAGTGCATACGTCCACCTCTCTAGATTTTCCTCAACCTGTTTTCTGCTCTCACCACAGATCACAATGTCATCTGAAAACATCATGGCCCATGGAGATTCCTGTCTAACCCCATCTGTCAGCCTGTCCATCACTACTGCAAACAAGAAGGGGCTCAGAACTGACTCCTGATGGAGTCCCACCTCCACCTTGAACTTCTCTGTTACCCCTACAGCACACCTCATCACTGTCTCACAGCTAGCATACATGTCCTGCACCAGTTTAACATACCTCTCGGCCCCTCCAGATTTCGTCATACAATACCAGAGCTCCTCTCTTGGCACCCTGTCGTATTATTTTTCTAGGTCTACGAAAACACAATGCAGCTCCCTCTGACCTTCTCTGTACTTCTATTAGCATTCTCAAAGCAAATACTGCATATGTAGAACTCTTTCTAGGCATAAAGCCATACTGCTATTCACAAATGCTGACTTCTGCTCTCAGTCTAGTTTCCACTACTCATTCCCATAGCGTCATTGTATGGCTCATCAACTTCATCCCTCTGTAGTTGCCGCAATTCAGGACATCCCCCTTATTCTTAAAAATGGGAACCATCACACTTGGTCTCTATTCTTCGGGCATCTTCTCCCTCTCTAAGATTCTGTTGAATAATCTAGTCAAACTCTACTGCTGCTCCTCCCATTTCAGTTTTCCACCACTTTGTCCTCTGCTCTGCCATTCCAGAACTTCTTCTCCTCAAACTCACATCCCACTGCAGGGCATAGCCACTAACATTGTTCGATTTCCAGTTTCAAACTCATAAGTCTATATGACATTCTTTTCACCTCCAGAACATTCCTTACAAATTCCTTCTTCAAGGTAACTCCTACTCCATTTCTCTTCTTGTCAGTACCATGATAGTACAACTTAAAACTCCTAAGCTTCTAGCCTTACTACCTTTCCACCTGGTCTCCTTGACACAGTTTATCCACTTTCCACATCATGTTGACCAACTCTCTACCTTTTCCTGTCATAGTCCCAATATTCAAAGTCCCTACTTCCAGTTCGTGACTCTCGCCTTTCCTCTTCTCTCTCTACTTCCCAACGCGCCTTCCTCCTCTCCTTTTTTGACCTACAGTAGCCCAGTTTCCATTGGCTCCCTGTAAGTCATTGGTACCAATGGCGGACGTTGTTAACTCAGGCCTCGACCGATCCAGTATGATATGGTTATGGTTGACTCGCATGTTTGGTTATGGCAAAAGTTTTATGACTTCCTGACACAACCCTCTCCATTTATCCGGGCTTGGGACCAGCTCAGGGAGACACTGGGCGCGCCCCCCCCGTGGCTGGCTCAGGGAGACACCTGCCCGTGCCGCTCTGAGACTGCAACATTTCTAACAATAAGTAAAAATACTATTTACAGACCCAGAAGCTGCATTGCTGCCATCTGCTGTATGTTCTGAGTCACATAGTGTTGTGCCATGTTTCTAACACTGACTAAAACAGTGCGCCCCTAGCAGGTTAAATAGGAACTGCATTTTTATTTTAAAATGTAGTTCATGATTTTTATGTATTTTTTTCAAATTATAGCTTTATTCCACATGCCGGATTGGACGCCCTGGGGGCAAGTGATAGATGGTTGGTAGTTAGGCCAAGAGGTTACAGCTAGATGTGGTCATACTCACCTTGACACACAGTTTAGGTTCCAGAAACAGTGACCTTGAGAATGGTTTGATTCTTTAACACTCTGGAGTTGACCCAAATGTTGGGAGGTGAGCAGGTGTGGGCATACTCATTTCCCCACAACTCGGCGACTGTATGTTGGGGTTCAACCAAGGGGATTAGGGAGTAGACTCCCTCCACCTTCAGGTGGGTTACCAGGTTCACCCTACCCATCTTTCCTGGATTCCTTAAGAGGCGTGCTACTGAGGTGCCCAACAGAGGACTGCCTTGCATTCCATTGAGGGACGTTCAATACTCATGTGGGCAACAACAGTGAGACCTGGCTGAGCGTGACTGGAAGGAACAGCCCCACAATCTGAACAAGAGCCGTGTTTTGTTAATGGATTTCTGTGCTCATCACAAATTATCCATATCAAGCATCATGTTCAGCCAGAAGAGTGAGCATATGTTCACTTGGTCACTACACACCCTAGGTCAAGTTTGATGTTCAACTTTCTGGTTGTGTCATCGGGCTTGCGGCCAAATGTCCTGGACATGTGAAGAAAGGGGTGGAGTTCTCAATTGATCACCACCTGTTGGTGAGTTGGCGCTGATTGTGGGTTCAGGTCAGACCTGAAAGACCCAAATAGATTGTAAGGGTCTCTTGGGATTGTCTGATGGGGGACATCCTGGAGGAGGCAGGCAATAGTGAGTTTGAGTGAGCCTCCATTGTTGAAACAATTCTTGCAATGTGGTCGGAGCCTGTCAAGGTGGTAACACCAGAGCCCACTGATAAACACCAGCAGTAAGGGACTCCATCAAGCTCCATCAAGAAGGAGTCCTATAGGGCCTTTTTGGCCTGTGGGGCTCTGGAGCTGATAGTTATCGACAGGCCAAGAGGCATGCAGCTTCAGTGGTTGCCGTGGAAAAATCTCCAGCATCTAAGTAGTTTGACAAGGCCATGAATAACAACTTCTGGGCAGCTTTAAAGAGATTCCACCATCTGACAGTTCAGTAGGGAAAGCAGTGAATTTTCAACACTTTGTATCCTAAGACAGAGCACTGCCGACCTTCACTCAAAACATTATGAGTCCATGGAAAGACTGCTTTGAAGGCGCTTTTACTGCCACCAACATGCATTACAACAAAGAGTGGGGACTCAGGGTTGGGCTGAACTTGCCAAGCTGGTTAAAAAGCTCAGCAGCATGAGGGCCCCAGGAGTAGATGAGTTACTGAGGGTCTGGATGTTGTGGGGTTGTCCTGGCTGGCACAGATCTGCAACACTGAGTGGAAATCAGGGACAATGCCCCCTCTTCGAAAAGAGGGTATGTTCCAACTACAGGATCGCACTCTTCAACCTCCTTGGAATGATCTATTCGTGGGCCCTGAAGAGGGGGTCCATCAGATAGTTCAACCTCATATACAGGAAGAGCAGTATTGCCTTTGTCCTCTTGGGCCAGCTCTACACTTTCAGCAGGACCCAGAGTTTGTCCAACCAGTCTACATGCGTACTACAGACATGGAGAATGCATTCGATGGTGCCTGTTGTGGCCATTTTGCATTGATGGATCCAAAGTATCCAAGGTATTTGCCAAAATTTATCCAAGGTATTTGCCAAAATTACATAAGCATTTACTTAAAGTAAAAGAAAAAGTGAAAATTGTGTCTCAAAGTTACAGCAAATACACTATCTTCTCTCTGAACAGGCAAATGCTCTCTTAAGAATGTGAATGGAATAACCACCTCCTTTGTTTCCTCTCATTCCCTCCACATAGATTCTGACCTGAACACAGTCAATCTTGGCAAGAACAGTTGCCTTGGAACAAAAATGTCTTATATCCCTCTGTCTTGCCTAGAAAACTGTGGAAAGGACTGATCTTGGCCAGCCTATTAACATTTCTGGATTCCACAAATGAACAGTCCCCATCTATCACTAACTATGAGTGGCCCACTTTCACAGACAACCGCGTCAAGATATGTCTTCTTCATCACTGTAAATTATACTCAACCAGCCAGTTCATGATACATAGGAGGAATGATAATGGTAATACAAATTCAGTTAAATGCTTTTCATTGTTTCAAATGTGAAAAAATCCATCACATAAATCTCTGTCAGATCTTTTGACCCAAAGGTAAGAAATACAAAGGTATTCCATTTTAATGCTGGGCCTAATCCATTTATCTAGATGATGATTCTCAAGTACTCAAGACACATCTGACATTTAGTTACCCCATAATGATGAGTTAGCCCTTAGGCCCTTAGGATAACAGAACTACTATTTTTACAAAATATTTTGTATACTTACCGCATTTTCCACACTATAAGGCACACCCAAACACCTTTAATCTTCTCAAAACCGAATGTGCACCTTATAATCCGGTGCGTCTTATATATGGATCAATAGTGAGCCGCAAGTGCTCTCACAACTACGGGAAGCAGCCGCCGACTCCATTTTCTCCCCTAGAAGAAGTAGCGCGTAGTGCATACTGGGATATTTGACTTGCAAAGCGTGCATTTTCATTTCCATTTGTGTGTGTGCGTAAAGATCCCAAAACAGCTCCTTTCAAAAGACACGCTTACAACGCAGAGTTTGAACTCAAGGCGATCAGTCACGCAGTAGAACATGGGAATAGAGCAGCAGCAAGAGAATTCAACATTAACAAAACAATTGTATGGAAATGGAGGAAGCAACAACCTGCGTTAAGTAAAAAAGACCAAATAGAGTTGGCTACAAAGCGAGATGGCTACAGTTAAGAGGACAAACTTGAACAGTGGATTGCTGAACAGAGTAGAAAACAGAAGTGTCACCACGGTCACGATTTGAATGAAGGCAACAGTGCTAGCACGCAAACTTAACATCAATGAAGAGGCGGTCCTTCTTGGTGCTTTCGTTTTATGAAAGGCTTTGAACTGTTACAAATGTAGTTGGAAAAACATTGTTTTCAACGAAGGCAGCACAAATATCTGTAAGAGCTACCTGTACGTATGGAACCGCACTGTGAATGCACTAAATTGTTTTGGGAGTGAACGGAGTTGTTTGTATTCTATTAATAAAGTTTGACTGACTTATCTGACTGTTTTGTTGACATTCCCTCAAGCACAGCTCCATTTAGTGGATGCATAACGCAACCCCAGCCACTACTGTTGCTTTTATTCTATGCGCCTTATTATGCAGTGGGCCTTATATATGAATTTTTTTATTTCATATAGGCCATTCATTGAAGGTGCGCCTTATAATCCGGTGTGCCTTATAGTGCGGAAAATACAGTAATTGATGCAATCTTTCATGCTACACAGCAATGGATATAAGCATGAGCTGTTTGATTTAAAAAGACAGTAGAAAAAAAGGTGTCTCTCATGGTTCTATTTTAGGGGAGATTTAAAATATGTACAGAATAAAATACAATAGAATGTGCCTTTAATCACACTATGATAAGGCTCAAAACTGAATACAAGCTTTCCTGTAAGTTATTTGATTTTCATGATACCTATTAATATTTGGGGGGTGAGAATACATAATCTGTGACAGGCAATTTTATGGTCTTAAACTGGTACTGACTGATCTCATGTTAGAATTAAAACAAGATGCAAAGGATGAAACCATTCACCCCACTTTTTTATCATTCAGATAAATAAAGTTATTACATTAATTGTATTAGCTAATCTATTCAGTTTATTCAGGATAGCTATAAAAAAGACCTAGACATGAAGTTATAGTTATAACCACAAATGGACAAACCAAAAAGCCTTGATTTGGATATGGATTGGATCCTGCTCTGTAGTATGTGTATATCATGTGTTATGGCCAAAATGATCCAAAGAAACAGACATGATCAGAATGGAAAAGAGTGCGGCAACTGAGATGGTGTTACAGAGCATATGAATGACACAAATAAATCATGCAAACAATGAATTAGTAATCAACATTAAAATGTATCTTTTCAAAGCTTGATAAAGATTTAGATATACAGTAGCAACATTAGTAGCAACAAGCTCATGTTACTGAGAAAATATTTGTTCTGAGACTGAACAGTTTTGTGTTCATTTTTATATGTATGCACAAATGATAACTGAACGATTAGTGTATACCTTAAGCTCAATAATCCATGAGTATAGCTTCTGCTTTGAGCAATTTATTTTTTATCAACTTGATGTTATGTTTGCTTTATTGATCACTATGGTAACAATTGTAATCAGAAAGTAAATATATTCCACTAGTAAATTTCTGTATGTCTCATCACTTACTGATTTGTTGCCAATCATTTTTACCTTGATGCGTTCCCAAATCTAAAATACCATCACAAAATTAAAATATTTTTCAAAAAAATAAAAAAAAAACATTAAAAAGAAAATTATCCCTTTATGTAACAGGCCGATCCATGTTATCAGAAGCAATTTACTGGCCACTGACTTCCTCCTAGATATCACTATCTAGTTCAGTGATAATACTGGCATCTTGGCAGCTCTACATTCACCAAGGGGCTGGTATACTGAGCTCTAACCAGAGTCCAGAGAGAACAAGAGAGAATCTAGCTAAATATACATCTGTCAGCCCAGTGTAATATGTCTGACCTAGATCACTCAGTTTCTTTGGGCAGACATGCTGGAAGTTATTTGGTGTATAATGATCTATATAATATTGAACTGGGTGAAATCTGGTACTGAGTAAGAAGAAAAACATTCAGCCAGATTCCTGTCATTCAATATCCCATTAAAGGGTAATTTGGCATGAAAACCCTGGCTTGTGTGATGGAATTCTACTGCTTCTTGTGTTCAATGAAATTCCCAACAGGGATTGGATTGTAGGTGTGTTGGCTTATGTGTTTGTACTGGACGTTTGCGTGTGCTTGTATGCGGCTGTTGAATGGTACGTGTGAGTGTGTGTGTGCTAGTGAGTCATTTCCAACCGGCAGAAGTTTAGTTTTCCACTGGGGTAAATCTACACTCTCCATCTCCTGCCACGTCTGACTGCCCTCTGTAGTCACAGATAACACTGTGGGCTTGGGCCATGACCACAAGAGCCAACAAGCCCATTAATGGACTTTGAGCCAATGGGATGTTGGTTGCCAGGCACGCCACTTTTGCTTTGTCCAATCACAAATGTTTTATAGGCAGGAATTATACCAAAGAATGCGCCAAAAGACACCTTTTATATTCTTTCGCTTGGGTTCAAATTCCTTTCCCTCCCATACTGACTGAATATGTCAGACAAACCGTCAAGACCAGAGACAAAGAAGGAGAGATGAGAAAAAAAACTAATTATTTATTTACTTTTTTTTCTCAATTTAAATGATAAAATTCAGGGTTTGTGTGAAGTGTGTTCTTCATTTCTCTACGATTGCAAGGATGCATTAACTGATACGAGACACAATGGATGGAATAGGTACAGATGAAAGGATTAGAAATGTAAAATAATTTCATTGACCTTCCTCTTTTTAAGTTACATTAGGAATGTCATACATTTATGATTTTTTTCTATCCTTTTTTTCAATTAAAATATCCACTTATCTGTAAGAACAGATAAGTTGTATCATCACATGAGTAAACACCACTTTCCAGATGGTTATATGTTTAAGTGTGAAATCAAAGGCTATTCTTGCATATAAAAAGGTGAACTTCTGAAAAGGTGCTAGTTATCCAGGATTGAGCTGTCAGTGCCTAGAAGTATAATCCAAGGAGATAAAATAGTAACTCACAATTTGAAAAAGCAGGGCAGCCAGGTGAATTAATCCTTTATTGGAACTTTTCTTATTCAAATCTGAGACATGAAGTTGCATGTCTCCTTGTGAATTGGTCTCTTTTAAGCAATATTGACAATCCCCTAATAACATATTGTAAAACATGCTCCCCCACCACCAGAAAGACACCTTTTCTCTGTCTGATACCTCTCTGTTATGATACCTTCATACCTACTGATGAATATAAACACAAAGGTAAAACATTTCAATCCTTAATGAGAGAAAGGCTCAGTATCCAGCTGCAATGGTTTTCCAAGTGAAGCAATGTGAAAAGACATCATAGACTGTATGTAGCAGAGGAGATTTGCAGGTCCCAACATTAAATTTTGCACCATCCCAGCAACGTGTATCCCTGAGCTATTGGCCTTACACCAGCAAGACTTGAGTTTTTGGGTACTCCTAGAAGAACTGAACAGGGATCATTTGATCCCCCACCCTGGAATGCAGTGGCTGAGCAGTCCCTATTGTTATTCTAATGTGCCACTAATGGCAGGCAGCCACTTGCTGGGAGTACAATGCAAGGGCTTCCACATTATTAGCACACTGGACAGACCACATTCCATGGCAGGGGGATCAAATGATTCCGCTGCAGTCGCCAAAGGTATATGGATCAAATGATCCATCCTTAGTCCTTCTAGTGTTAAAATCTGATAATGTTCAAAAATAGGAAACACCGCTTATGCCATTATGCACCACTATGATACACTCCAAGTGTAGAGGGTATGTTCTGCAAAGGAAACTTTTGATTGCCATGTATTTTTTTGTGTTTGGCCCAAGTAAAAGATTATGATTTTGTGTGCACAAGGAACATAGCAAGCTTCCTTTGCTTTTTTTCTGCAAACTGAACAAAAAGTACATTTTTATACAATGTATGAATGTGAATATTTGTGTCTGTAAACCTGTATCAAATTCAGGTACAAATTCAACCTACCTTACCAGACATGCAGTCTGGTAACACACACATACACAATCCTATATACATATACATGACCTGAACTCAAAGAACTACACAAAGTGTTTATCTCTCCAACAGAGTAATCAGTTAATTTTGTTAAGTTGACAAGTAAGCTGAATCGCAGGTATCAAAAAATGTAAATTATTCAAAATATAATTATCTTTTTAAAAACATATAATAGAAAACAACTTATGATGGGGAAAAAACCCTATCCCCAAAAAATCCCATAAAGCCCCATTCAGCAGGGCATTCTGCTAGATTAACCTGAAGCCAAACAATACTTTGAAAGTGAGCGTGTAACGCAATGCCTTGTTGTGTCTAGCCTGATTAAGTCTGGGTAATGAAGCTTGAATGATTTTTTTTTTCTTTCTAGAGAGGCTATCGACTCAAATATCATTTCAAAAAGCTGAGGGAGATGAGAAGGGAACATTGTGAGGTATGTGACAGACAGAGGAAATATTACAGGCAGTTGAAAATAATTGACCAGCTGCACGAATGAAAACAAAATGTGCAGATGGCGGGGACAGAAAAAGAACAAAAGTGAAGGATGTAGTGTGTGTAAGGGAGACTCTAGAAAGGAAAGAATGCAAGAAATGTGGCTCCTTACCAGCCCGATAAACAAAGTTCGCCTCAGCCTCTGAGGAGGACGGAGAGAGCAACTCATCATCATACTCATTGGAGCTGAAGGAGCCAGAGTGGTTCCTCTTGCGAGCTTCCATGACAGCATTGGCCACCATGACATGGCGCAGTGAGTCATTCAGATAGCGATGTAACAGGCTGCTTTTGTATTTAGGAGGAGAAACGTAGTCCTCGCCAAGTGAGGCTGCTTCAGTGGCCGATTGCAGCCCTGCTCCCATGCCCATGGCCATACCCATCATGGACGAGCCCTCCTTCTTGATGACACTTTGGTAAATGGGCTTGTTGAGCTCTTCTGGGCTGTTCTGTGTCCTTTGAGGAACTTCCCCATCTGGCAATGGAGAATGTTTTGTTGAAAACATTATTGAACTTAGTATTATAATAGATTATTTTTATTAAGAAATAACATCATCATGCAGCATCACAGTTGCAGGTCACTGTCCTTGATTTGATTGGATTTGTTTTGATGTGATTTGATTTGATTTGATTTTTATTTTCCAAATAGCTATGATGGGCAATGTGATACAGCAGTGGTTAGCGCTTCTGCCTGGTTTGATCCAGACCCTTCTATGTAGTTTTCATGTTCTCCCTTTCTCTGTGTGGGTTTCTCTGATTCCATGGGTGTCTTCCCACAGTTCAAATGCATGCAATAGGTTAATGGAAGACTTCAAATTTCCGAGACATGTGGCTGAATGTCTCAATACTTGTCCCTATGAGCCAGGTGCCTCTTGCCCAGTGACAGCTGGGGTTGGTTCTAGCCCCACCATCACCCTGATTGCAAGATTAGCTGTGCAGATAATGTTTTTTTTTACAGTCAGGCAACATCAGCTTTGCAAGTATGCATTTTTCCTTGCTAGTGGATCTAATGGGTTAGTAAAACGGTGTGTTTGTAGTGTTTTATATCAGAGTATATGGAGGCTGAAGGGGCAAACTTGTGTTTTTGGTAAGGTTTGCATGTGAGCTTATATCCATTGGGGACACAAGCCTGTATTCATTGGAAGTATTGATGTACAGATTGTTTGCTATTTGACTAATCTGAAAAAAGAAACATTCCTTTATAGTTAATAGAGTTTTACTTAGGTGACACCTTCCAGGTAGATAATGCTATTATGTGTCTCATTATTTAGTAATGTTATTAATTTTGAAATGAAACAAGATATTTAGTTTTTCATAAGATTTAGTTATTTATAAGAGTTATAAGATATTTATAAGAGTCACTTAACTAGACACCAATGATTACATACATGTTTTCAGTAGTGAAATACTATATTTATTTAAGGATTTATTTGATTGTATTAAAACCTAAAATCATGTTTTATTATGTTGTTTTAAAGTAAATAATCAACAAAAACCTCATTCAGAATTATAGTCATTTTCCTTGTAAGTGTCTCTAATTTGGATTAAATTCAGTGGGTTCCAAAATCACTGTAATAAAAGGTACAGTGATTTTAATCCTGCACACTTACCCTCCTGTTGGCATGATTTCAAGAGCAGAACCAACCATCATAGGGTTAGGATATTTCCTCTCAACCTCAAGCACATTGCTCCTCTATTTCTCCTCTCCTCTATTTCTGTAGAAATAAATAACATCCA